>NC_072004.2:69858700-70169300 GCF_028885655.2 Pongo abelii | reverse complement strand
TACTGCACTCCAGCCTGGGCAAGTGAGACTCTGTCTCAAAAAACAAAAACCAAAAAAACCCCCAAATACTGGCTGAGTGTGGTGGCTCACACCTGTAATTCCAGAACCCTGGGAGCCCAATGTAGGTGGATCACTAGAGCTCAGAAGTTCGAGACCAGCCTGGGCAACATGGCAAAACCTGGCTCTACCAAAGAAAAAAAAATTAGCTGGGTGTGATGGTGCATGCCTGTGGTCTCAGCTACTCAGGAGGCTGAGGTAAGAGGATTGCTTGAGCCCAGGAGGTGAAGGCTGCAGTGAGCCGAGATCGTACCACTGCACTCTGGCCTGGGTAACAGAGCAAGACCCTGTCTCAAAACAAAACAAAACAAAACAAAATACCATATGTTCTCATAAGTATGAGCTAAGTAATAAGTATGCAAAGGCATACAGAGTGTTATAATGCGTATGACTACTGGAGACTCAGAAGAGGGGAAAGTGGAAGGGGGATGAGGGATAAAAAACTACATATTGGGTACAATGTACACTACCTTGGGTGAGGGGTGCCCTAAAATTTCAGACTTCACCACTATACAACTCAATCATGAAACCGAAACCACTTGCACCCCTAAACCTATTGAAGTAAAATTAAAATAAAATAATGCCTAAGAGTAGCATCAACATGTCATTAGAAGTAATAAATAGCGCTATGCCAGGGTAAAATTGTCTATTTCAAGAGACAAAACTGTAAATATATAACACACTTAGAAAACCACAGCAGGATACATAAGCAGTACTGGTAAAATTTAGCCCCCAATATGCGGTGGAATTAGAACTGCTTTATTTTGGAAAGATACAGGTTGAGTATCCCTAATCTGAAAATCTAAAATTTGAAACTTTTCTAAGTGTCGACATGATGTTCAAAGGAAATACTCATTGGAGCACTTTTGATTTCAGATTAGGGATGCATTTTTTATTTTTGCATTAGGGATGCTCAACCAGTAAGTATAATGCAAATATTCCAAAATCTGAAATCTGAAACACTGCTGGTCCCAAGGTTTTTTTTTTTTTTTTTTAAAGAGGGTCTTGCTCTGCCACTCAGGCTGAAGTGAAGTGGCATAATCATAGCTCAGCCTCCTGAGTAGCTGACTACAGGTACATGCCACCATACCTAGCTATTTAAATTTTTTTTTGTAGAGATGGGGTCTCACCATGTTGCTCAGGCAGGTCTCAAACTCCTGGCCTCAAGTGATCCTCCTGCTTCAGCCTCCCGAAGTGCTGGGACTACAGATGTTAGCCACTATGCTTGGCCCCAAGTACTTTGAATAAGGGATACTCAACCTGTATGGTGATTGGAAAAAGTAATGAGATATATTTATCAATGTTAATTAGCAATCTGTTATAGTTATACAGGAAACAAAGCCAGCTCACAGTGAAAATAAAACATCACTATCTTGACAGAAAGTCCTCATTTCAGAATAGCTATCTATCAGCAACTGGTTATCATTAGGTTAAAGGAAGAAAAAAAAGTATACCATGCTAACACTGATCAAAGGAAAGCTTGAGTAGCTATATTAATTTTGGACAAAGTAGATATCTGAACAAGGAAAATTATCAGGGATGAAGAATGGTATTACATAATGATAAAGGGGTCAATTCTCCAGGAAGACATAACAGTCCTTTATAGATGCCTAACAACAGAGCATCAAAATAGGTGGGTTAAAAACTAACAGAACTGCAAAGAGAAATAGACAAATCCATTATTATCCTTGGAAACATCAACGCTCTTCTGTCAGTGACAGACAAATGCAGCAGGCAGAAAATCAGTAAAGATATAGTTGAACTATGGCATCATCAATCAACTGGATCTAATTGACATTTACAGAATCTGCATCCAACAATAGCAGAATACATATTCTCCTAAAGCTCACATGAAACATTCACCAAGATAAACAACATTCTGCACATAACAGAGTACCTGAGCAAAAAAATTTTAAGAGATGCTTATGTTGTCCAGGCTGGTCTCAAACTCCTGGCCTTAAGCGATCCTTCCTCAGCCTCCCAAGTACTGATCACATTTAAAACAATAAAAGCAAGCCATGCCTGGTGGCTCACGCCTGTAATCCCAGCACTTTGGGAGGCCGAGGCGGGCGGATCGCAAGGTCAGGAGTTCAAGATCAGCCTGGCCAGTATGGTGAAACCCTGTCTCTACTAAAAATACATAAAAATATTAGCCAGGCATGATGGCGGGCGCCTGTAGTCCTAGCTACTTGGGAGGCTGAGGCAGGAGACTCGCTTGAACCAGTGAGGCAGAGGTTGCAGTAAGCTGAGATTGCACCACTGCACTCCCGGTGGGCGAGAGTGAGACTCCGTCTCAAAAAAAAATAATAATAAAAAATAAAGCCAAACACAGTATGCCTGCAGACCACAATGGAATTAGACTAAAAATCAATAACGGAAAGATAGCTGGAAAATTAAAAAATATTTGGAGATTAAACAGTAGGCATCTAAATAACACATGGGTCAAAGAAATCTCAAAAGAAATTTTAAAATATTTTAAACTAAACAAAAATGAAAATACAACTTATAAAAACTTGTGGGATTCAGCAAATGTTTAGAGGGAAATTGATAGCATTGAATGCACATATCAGAAAATAGGAAAAATATAAAATCAATAATCTAAGCATGTGCCTTAGATTAGAGGTACAAGTTTCTGGAAACTAGAGGAAGAAGAACAACATAAACCTAAAGCAGGCAGAAAAAAAGAACTAATAAGAATTAGAGCAACAATCAATTAAATTGAAAGCAGGGAATCAACAGAGAAAATCAAGGAAACCAAAAGCTGGTTCTTAGAAAACATCAGTAAAATTGATAAAACTCTGGCCAGGCTAACCAGAAAAAAAAGGGGAAGACACAAATTACTAGTATCAGAAATAAAAGAGGGATTATCACTACTAAACATTAATATCATTAATGACATTAAAAGGATAATAAAGGAATATTATAAACAATTCTATAATTTGATAATTGAGATGAAATGAACAAATTACTTAAAGGACAAAACCTATCAAAATGTATACAAGGAGAAACAGATACTCTGAATAGGTCTAGATCTATTAAAGAAATTGAATTTTTTTTTTAATTTTTTATTTTTATTTTTATTTTTGAGACAGAGTCTTGCTCTGTTGCCCAGGCTGGAGTGCAGTGGCGTGATCTCGGCTCACTGCAACCTCTGCCTCCTGGGTTCAAGCAATTCTCGTGCCTCAGCCTTCTGAGTGGCTGGGATTACAGGTGCCCGCCACCACGCATGGCTAATTTTTGTATTTTTAGTAGAGACGGGGTTTCACCATGTTGGCCAGGCTGGTCTCCAACAACTGAGCTCAAGTGATCTACCAGCCTCGGCCTCCCAAAGTGCTGGGATTACAGGTGTACACCACCATGTCCAGCCAGAAATTGAATCAATAATTAATAACCTTCCAAGACAGAAAGCATCAGGCCCAGATAGTTTTTTGTTGTTGTTGTTTTGTTTTTCAGTGGCTTAAAACAACACAAATTCCCCAGGAGTTCAAGATCAGCCTGAGCAATACAGTGAGACCCTGTCTCTAAAAAACAAAACAAAACAAAATCACAAAAATTTGCCATCTTACAATTGTGTAGGCCAGAAATACAATATGAGTCTCATTGGGCTAAACACAAGGTGTCTGCAGGACTTTGTTCCTTTTTGGAGGCTCTACAGAAACCATTTCCTTGCCTTTTCCAGCTTCTAGAGGCCACCTGCACTCCTTGGCTCATGGCTATCCTTCTCTGTGTTCAAAGCCAACAACATAACATCTCTCTGACTCTGCTTCTGTCATCCCATCTCTTTCTCTTTCTCATTTGTTTCTTTCTTCCTGTTTCATAAAGACCCTTGTGTTTACATTGTACCCACCAAGATAGTCAAGTATAATCTCCCTATTTTAATGTTTAGCCACCTTAATTCTGCTGTAACTTTATTTAATTCACCTTTACATGTAATTTAACATACTCACAGGTTTTGTGGATGAAGATGCGGACATCCTTGAGGGGCCTTTATTCTGCCTGCTACACTATTCCAGCCCCTTCACTATGATTTTTAAGTACATTCCAGTATTTGTTAGAGGCCCAGACAGCTTTACTGGTGAATTCCACCAAACATTTAAGAAATAAATGATACGTATCCTCTATAATCTCTTCCATAAAAACTGAAGCAAAGGGAATACTTCCTAACTCATATCCTATGAGGCCAGCATTACTCTAATACTAAAACCAGATAAAGATATTACAAAAAGTAAAACTCCAGACTAATGTATCTCATGAACATAAATGCAAAAATCCCTAACAGAATATTAGCAAATTAAATCCAACAATGTATAAAAATATTTATTCACATAGCCGAGAAGGATTTATTCCAAATATGCAATGCTGGTCCAACATTTAAAAATTAATTAATGTAATCCATAACATTAACAGGCTAAAGAAAAATCATAAGATCATATCAATAAATGCAGAAAATGCATTTGACAAAATCTACTACCCATTTGTGATAAAAATTCTCAGCAAACTAGGAATACAGGGATTTTTTAACTTAACAAAGAAAGTCTACAAAAAGTCTATAACTAACATCACACTTAATGGTGAGAAACTAGATGTTTTCCCTTTCTTTTAGACTGGGCATGAGGCAAGGATATCCCCTCTCACCGCTCTTATTCGACATTATACTCAAAGTCCTAGCTGATGCGATAAGATAAGAAGGAAAATAAAAGGTATACAGATTGGAAAGGAAGAATAAAACTGTCTTTGTTCACAGATGATATGATTGTCAATGTAGAAAATCCCAAGGAATAGGCAAAAAATTCCTGGAACTAAGTAATTATAGTAAAGTCACAGGACATAAGGTTAATATACAAAAGTCTATTGCCTTTCTATATAACAGCAGTGAACATTTGGACTTTGAAATTAAAAGGACAATATCATTTATATTAGCATGAAAAAATCAAATATTAAGGCATAAATATAATAATAAATGTACAGGATCTATATGAGGAAAACCACAAAACTCCAATAAATCAAAGAATATCTAAATAAATGGAGAGACATTCCATTCATAGATGGGAAGAACTAATATTGTTATCATGTTAATTCTCCCCAACTTGACGTATAGATTCACTGTAATCCTAAACAAGCTCCAAGCAAGTTATTTTGTGGTTATCAACAAAATGATTCTAAGGTTTACATGGAGCAGCAAAAGACTCAGAATAACACCAAACTAAAGAACAAAGTCAGAGGATCGACGCTACTCAAATGTGAGACTTACTATACAGTAATCAAGACAGTGTGGTATTGACAAAATAACAGACAAAATGATAATGGAGCAGAATAAAGAGCCCACACATAGACCCTTACAAATGTAGTCAACTAATCTTTGACAAAGGAGCAAAGGAGCAAATGTTATTCAATGGAGGAAGAACAGTCTGTTCAACAAATGGTGCTGGAACAATTGGATATCAATATGCAAAAAAATGAATCTAGACATACAATTTATACTTTTCATAAAAACTAACTCCAAATGGATATTAGACTTACATATAAAACATAAAACTATATAACTTCTAGAAGATAACACGAATATCTAGTTACCTTAGGTTTGGCAATGAGTTTTCAGATATGACAACAAAAGCATGACCCATGAAAGAAAAATTATCAAGTTGGATTTTATTAAAATTAAAAACTTCTTCTCTGTGAAAGGCATTGTTGAAGGAATGAAAAGCTGAAGGAATAAAGCGAAAGAATTTTTTTTCGCAAATTTTCACAAAGAATGTGAAAAAATCTTTGCAAACGTATTTAATTAAAAATTTTGAAAAAAAGAAAAAAAAAGATGTCACCTTGTCAGATGTCAGTCAGCTCAAGCTGGTTGATAATGTTGTCTATGTCTTCTACATCCTTTATGGTTTTTGTACCAGCTGTTCTATCAATTATTGACAGTAAATTATTGAAATATTCAATTATTGTTATCAAGTTATCTATTTTCCTTTTTTTAATTCTTTACATTTTGACTTGAATATTTTGAAGCTCTGTTAGGTGCAGATACTTTATTTCTTCTTGTTGTATTTAACCTGTGTTCATTATGAAACACCCCTTTCATGCTGAGTAGTACTTGCTTTAACATCTATTTTGCCTGATATAGATATATTCACTTGAGCTATATTATGGTTACTGCTTGTATAGTGTCTATATTTTTTATTTTTACTTTGGGACTATTAGTGTCTTTGAATCTATTGCATTTCTTTTGCAGGTAGTGATGGTTGAATTTTTCTTTTTACTCTGTCTGACAATTTCTGCCTTTTGATTGCATTAGAACTATAACATTTAATACAATTATTGATATGGTTGTACTTAAATTTACCATTTTGCTAATTGTTTTCTGTATTTCTCCTGTATTTTTGTTGTTGTTTGTTCCTTATTTTATCTTTAACTGGCTTCTTTTTGTTAAATAATGTTTTCCAGTGTAGATTTTTAGTTTTTCTGTTTTTGAGTTGTATTATTTCAGTTGTTTTCTAAGTGGTAATGCCAGTGATTGCAATATGCGTATTATCCTATCACAGTCTACTTCAGATTAATATGTAAACTTAGTTCTAGGAAAATACAGAACCTTGCCTTCAACATTGCTTCACTTTCTTTCTTGTCTTTTGTAATTTTATTATCATATATATTACATGCATATATGTTGCAATCTATTAATATAGTCTTTAATTTATTGTGTTAATAAACTTAATGTCTTTTAAAATTACTAAGAAAATAAATTGGAAGATTAACTAAAAAAAATTTGTATCCAAAATAGACAAAGTCCAGCCTGGGCGATGGAGCAAGACTCTGTTTCACAAAACAAAACAACAACAACAACAAAAACAACAACAACAAATATATATATATATATATATATATATATGCAAAGAACTCTTAGAATTCAACAATAAGAGAATTAAGAACCCAGTTAAATAATGGGCAAAGGATATGAACAGACACCTCACCAAAAAGATACACAGATGGCAAATAACCATATGAAAAGATGTTCAACATCAGATGTCATTAGGGAATTGCAAATTAAAACAATAAAATACCACCATACACCTATTAGAATGGTCAAAATAAAAAAAAAACTAACAATACCAAATGCTGGGAAGGATAAGGATAACAGGAATACTTTTTCATTGCTGGTGAATGCAAAATGGTAAGCCACTTTGGGAGACAGTATGGCAGTTTCTCATAAAACTACACAGTCACACTCCGGCAGTCATATTCCTAGGTTATTTACACAATTGGGTTGAAAACTTATGTTCATACAAAAACCTACACACAAATGTTTATAGCGGCTTTATTTTTAATCACCAAAAACTGGAAGCAATCAAGATTTCCTTAATGGGCGAATGGATAAACACACTATGCTATATCCATACAATGAACATTATTCAGCAATAAAAAATGAGCTATCAAGTCACAAAAAGACATGGAGGAAACTTAAACGCATATTGCTAAGTGAAAGAAGCCAGTCTAAAAAGTCTACGTACTGCCTAATTCCAACCAACTACATGACATTTTGGAAAAGGCAAAACTGTAGAGACAGTAAAAAGATCAGTGGTTGCCAGGGCACGGGAGGAGGGATAAATAAGTGAAGCACAGATGATTTTGAGGGTGGTGAAACTATTCTGTATGAGACTGCAATGGTGCACACATGCCATCATGAATTTGTCAAAACCCACATAACCTTACAACACAATGAATCTTAATGTGAACTATGGGCTATAATTAATAATAAATTAATATTGGTTCATCATCTGTAACAAATGTGCCACACTAATGCAACATCTTAATAATAGGAGAAATTGTGTAAGGAGGAATGAGGGTATGGGGTGCGGTGGGTGTATGGAACTCTATATATTATCTGCTCTATTATTCTGTAAACCTAAACCTATACTTTAAAAAATACAGTATATTAATTTGTCTTAAAAAATAAAATCATAGGGACCAAAATAAATAACTTTTTTGGTTCTAATACAAAGATAATATACACGCCTTTATATCATACAAGAGTGATTCCAAACAAATAAATATATGGAGAGTATAAAATTTTTATTTTATTATACTTTGATACTCTTCTTGACTTTACTATACTCTTAGGTACACAGCAACATACCGTTTGTAAACAATAAAACATTTCATTAAAAATAATCCATTAAAACTTCAAGTTTCCTTTGTACACTAGAGATACTGGATTAAATGCCTTCTTAGAAATGCCATGTTAACCATTTATTTTAAAGTTTCTAAAATGCATGTTTTCCAGTGGTTTGGTATTACTGATTTTACTTAATGGAACTATATCTATGATGCTCTGGGATGTGAAAATCATCTTATGTCCCCGACTTCCACAAGTAAGTAACAACGCTTTCACCTCTAATCTTCATATTGCTGATTTTTGTTTGAAGTTTGTGGGCAAGATTTAGCTCCATAGGTAAGGACGGAAACGCAGGTCTGACAAGTTACATTAACATCAGGACTAAAAGTCGCAGGACTACAAACCACTGCAGAGGAAAACACAGGGAGTAATTATAATTTAGAGGTATTTTATGCCTCTACCACTTGGAGGTATTCTATACCAACAATATAAATCTGCCTTTAATATCACACCATTTCAGTACTCATATTATACCAGGTAATGTTCAGCCCATTTAAGTTGTGGAAGATTATGTGAGTTTCAAACTTTATAATTTGATGATCTTAAAGATAGGAGAAAGTGAGAATCCTATTTTTTCTTTTACTATCAGCATTTTACAGTATCTTCTGCAGTGCCCCATTTATGAGTTCCTATTTCTAGTTTTCTAGTTCCTATTTCCTAGTTCTCTGCTTTCTAGGTAGGACCATTCTGTTTTCCTTCATTGTACAGTAGCTTAAGACAGAACATTATAGAAATGTTTATAATACAAGAGAGTACATCAGGAAGAGTAATATACATTAAAATAACTATATTTAGAAATTTGGGCTTTGGCTGGGTGCCGTGGCTCATGCCTGTAATCCCAGCACTTTGGGAGGCCAAGGCAGGCAGATTGTTTGAGCTCAGGAATTCAAGACCAGTCCGGACAACAGGGCGAAACTCTGTCTCTACTAAAAATACAAAAATTAGTCAAGTAAAAATACAAAAATTACAGATTGCACACCTGTAATCCTGGCTACTCAGGAGGCTGAGGTTGAAGGATGGTTTGAGCTTGGGAGGCAGAGTTGCCATAAGCTGAGTCTGCACCACACTGCACTGCAGCCTGGGTGACAGAGCCAGATTCCATCTCAAAAAAAAAAAAGGGCCAAGCATGGTAGCCCACACCTATAATCCCAGTACTTTGGGAAGCCAAGGCAGACGGATCCTTTGAGGTCAGGAGTTCAATCGAGACCAGCCTGGCCAACACGGTGAAACTCTGTCTCTACTTTTTACAAAAATTGCCAGCTGTGGTAGCTACTGGGGAGGCTGAGGCAGGAGAATCACTTGAACCCTGGAGACGAAGGTTGTGGTGAGCTCAGATGACGCCACTGTACTCCAGCCTGGGTGACAGAGTGAGACTCTATCTCAAAAAAAACAAAAAAAAATTGGGGCTTTGAATTTTTACTTCCCTTTAGCTAAATATATATATATATTTTTTGGTAAGAGAATCACTGTAAAGATTCTATTCAGTTATGCCAAGTGAATTACTTATATATTCTTCTGACTCTATAACCTAAATATTTAGATATTTATATTTTATAGTTACCACAACAGCTAGCACAATTACTGTGTAGACCTTCATTTTTTCCAAAGCCTGGTCGACAGCTATCCAGACGTACTACTTGCAAACTGTGGTCCACAAAATGCATTGCTGGTAGAGTTTTATTAAAGTTATGGTAGAAAATATATGCTTGGCTCCGAAAAAATTCTTCTATTCGATCTCTTGCCTAAGGTTGAAAAATACCAGAGAAAGGTACAATTACTAAACCACGAACCAAATTCATCCTCCAGTATCACAGGCAATAATGTACTGTAAGCATGCCATACTTTACGTAGATAAATTCCTGAAAAGGTGTGTGTTAACACCAAAATTAGTCTAGCCTTGACCTTATCAACTGTTGTCAATTAATATGTGCAATGGTTAAGAAAAATTGGCTGGGAGCGGTGGCTCATGCCTGTAAACCCAGCACTTTGGGAGGCCAAGGCGGGCAGATCGCGAGGTCAAGAGTTCGAGACCATCCTGGCCAACATGGTGAAACTCCGTCTCTATTAAAAATACAAAAATTAGCTGGGTGTGGTGGCATGTGCCTGTAGTCCCAGCTACTCAGGAGGCTGAGGCAGGAGAATCGCTTGAACCTGGGAGGCGGAGGTTGCAGTGAGCTGAGATCGTGCCACTGCACTCCAGCCTGGTGACAGAGCGAGACTTCGTCTCAGAAAAAATAAATAAATAAAAATAAAAATTAAAATTAAAATTAAGATTAGGCTGGGCGTGGTGGCTCACGCCTGTGATCCCAGCACTTTGGGAGGCAGAGGTGGGCGGATCATTTGAGGCCACGAGTTCAAGACCAGCCTGGCCAACATGGTGAAACCTCGTCTCCACTAAAAAATACAAAACTTAGCCAGGTGTAGTGGCAGGCACCTGTAATCCCAGCTACTCGGGAAGCTGAGGCACAAGAATCACTTGAATCCAGAGGCAGAAGTTGCAGTGAGGTGAGATTGCACAGCAGCCTGGGTGACAGAATGAGACTCCATCTCAAAAACAAAACAAAATAAAATGAAAAGAAAAAATAAGATTTTTGAATTATTTGCAATGTCTATCCCATATGTAGATAATTATATCTAATTTCCATGATCATCAAAGAAAAAGAGCCAAACAAAATGGAAAGTAAGACTTTTCTTGGCCGGGCGCGGTGGCTCACACCTGTGATCCTAGCACTTTGGGAGGCAGATATGGGCAGATCACTTGAGGTCAGGAGTTTGAGACCAGCCTAGCCAACATGGTGAAACCCCATCTCTGATAAAAACACAAAAAATTAGCTGGGTGTGGTGGTGTGCACCTTTAGTCCCAGTTACTTGGGAGGCTGAGGCAGGAGAATTGCTTGAACCTGGGAGGTGGAGGTTGCAGTGAGCTGAGATGGCCACCACTGCACTCCAGCCTGGGCAACAGAGCAAGACTCTGTCTCAAAAAAAAAAAAAAAAGACTTTTCTTTAATCAGCATTATAAACCGATGATGTAAATTTTGGGTTTTTGAGCACAGAATTTAATAATAACTAATTTTAACTAAGTGCTTCTCATAAGCCATGCACAATATCAATTAAGGACATGAGCTCAGGAACTAGACCAGAGAGTGAAGGGATTTTTAAGACTATGTCCTTAGCCTCTGAGGATGGTAGAGGGGAGAGCAACTATTATGACCAATACAAATATAATTTTGGAAGCAACATTGGCTTAACGTAGGGTGACATGTTTGTGAAGTTGTTCTTTAAGCCACTATTTAATCATCATTTGGGGAACAAAGACCAGGGATCTATCCTTCTGTCATAGATAAAATACATAATACTAACCTTGGGAACTATCTAATATTACAGATGTGCTACTCCAAAATAACACATCTTGATACTCCAGCTCTTTTTTGAGAAAGAAAAAAAATCACATCTTGAAATAACTAAGAATCTCATAATCTCAGCTTAAAAAACTGAAACCAAAAATCAATAATACTTGAAAAATCAATATTATTAATACTTCATATTCGTTTTTTAAAAAATAATTTTTCCTCCTTAGAAATGTTTTTATTATTGATAAATATTCACAAGATGGAGAAATAGGTTTTTAAAGAAACGTTTCAATATAACGAAGTATTTACAACAATTTTTTAAATAGCTTTATTGATTTTCAAATACTTCCTCCTTGGCTGAGCAGGAAGATCACTTGAGCCCAGGAGTTTTCGGCTGCAGTGAGCTATGGTCGCACCACTGCACTCCAGCCTGGGTGACACCCTGTCTCTAAAAAAAGAAAAAGACAAATACTTCTTCCGTACCATGAAATTCTCACCTGGAGGATATTATGATTAGTGGTATCTTCACAGTCAACAGATCCATTGCAAGCACCTTTCCACCCTGGGGCAAAAGGATTAACTGAAGAGAAAAAAAACGATAGCATCACAAAGGGATTCTGAAAAGTTCCAAACATTTCAATAAAGGTCCAAGTGCTGAATTCCATGTGCATGCAGGCACATGTTTAGTCCAGCTATCTAATCCTAGTAATAAAACAAGGTGCACAATTTGAATAATTTATACTTGATGGTTTCACTCCATCTGGGGGCTAATGTAAGTAACTACAAGGCTTTAAAATGAATAGAAATAAATTTGGTTTGGTTATTCACTTTTACTAAGTTTTAAAAAATACAATTTAAAATTCTGTAAGAAGTTATAAGTGAAACATTAGCTGCATAAAGGCTGTATTAATAAAATATTGATTTTTAAGAAGCAACAATATGTCATATTTGAAAGTAATTAATTAGTGTGTTAAGTTTTAAAACCTCAAACAGGCTAAGGTCAACTACATACTTTAGTGCTTAACAAACATGTAAGACCTATTACTTTTAAAATATCTTATATTAATATGGCAATTAATTCTGTAATCTATTATGGTTCAGGACTAAATTCAAAATTAAAGAAATTTTAAAAATTTTACCTTGAAATGCTATAAATAGCTCATATATGAGGCCATGTTCTGGAATTTCAACAGAATGGCATTTATATGATGGCTCTATGACATGGCATGACAAATCAGACATTAGATTATCCAAGATTTTCTTCAGCACTCTAAAGAATACATCATTGTATCTCCCTATACAAGACTTTGTGGTAAAACGTACAGCCATCTGATATGAATAATCAGGTTCTCGATAGGCTTTAAAAAAAGAAAGATGAGAGTGAAAACAATCGTGCCTAGCATTAATTTCCTCTACCAAACAATTTTCAAATACCATGTAATACTAAATCCCATCAATCTTGCAATCAGCATAGAAACTTATCTAATAACGTTTTATCAGTTAGTCCTCACAAAAATACATAAAACTATTAACTTTAATGAAAAACGTTATTTTCATCTGATACATTATCTACTTGGTACAACAAGAGAAATGGCTTCTGTGGGTTGACTATATAGATAACAGTATCAAGAAAAAGAAAGACTTTTTGGGGAGGGCCTTAATTCACAGAAATTGTCATTGCTGTCAGCACAACCCAGTGAAAGGATCATTAACTTGCTTTTATAGAATTAAAGATCAGTTTTTAAATTACCTGCTAAATTGTGATAAAGTAAATGTGCTTGCATATCTAGATAGAGGCAAGTAGGGAGCTGAAAGAAGATTATTTTAGGATAAACTATCTTGATGTCAACTTAAGAGTTTGCTTAGTCAAATACATCCCAAAATATTTTGTAAGTCATAATTGGTGACAGTCACCTATTACAGACTCATTTTCATTAAATGAAGAAACCATACACTTAATTACGATCCAAACTAAATGTATAAGTTAAAATGTGCCTAAATTCTTACCAAAGACCATAAAGTCATATCTCTTTTTGACTGTTTTTTCTTCTTGGGTTTCTGCTTTAACAGTCTTATAAGAAAGAGTACATGTGTAAAGTCCAGACAAAGGCTCCAAAAAATCTTTCACCATCAGCTGTCCAGTTTTAGTTATATTTATTCTATTATTTCCTAAACAGAATAGTAGATTACTTATTTAACATATAACATATCAAACATTATTTAGTACACTTGGAGTTACAAATAGATACAAAAATTTTAAAAATTAATGAACTATCTCAACTTTAAGAATCCCACAAAATCTTAATTCTGTCATATTACTCTGTGGAAGACGACATGAGATAAGTACACTTTTGAAATATATTTTGGTTTTCTTTGTTTCTTGGCATCTAGTTTCAATTGGTTCATACCAGTAATTCAGAAAAAGATTACACTGCTCTGTAGTATTATACAATTTCTTCAGACAAGAAACTAATTAATAATACTTATGTTCCAAGGCACTCTAACATGATGAAAAATTATATATTAGATATTTCATCTCCTATTACTGGTACTACAATGATAAATTTTAGGTTTTATAAAGACCTTTGAATTAATACAGCTCTGAGAAGCAGGGCACAAAAATTACTGCTTCAGTTTTTGCATAAGGAGAAAATAAGGAAGTGGCCAAAATATAACATGATTTTTCTAAGTAGGGAGCAAGAGAAACTGCCATTAAAATTAAATTTCAATTTGTTCTTTCCAATAAGTAATAGTGATTTTCTAAAAATACGTTCACATCATTAAAATAAAGTACATATTAAAATCAAATTTACCTGTCAACGTCTTTTCATTAGGCCCAATCCATAAGTAGGTGGGGTCCACTATTTCTTTTTTAGAAAGCTTAAAATCCATACACATAAGGACTGGACTATTTTGATGTAACTTTACATATATTTTGTCTGTGATGAAATAAAATAATGTATAACTACATTATATAGCAAAATTAAATTAAGAAATATACTCCTACCATTTTGTGCTGAAGACACAAATTAGTTCTTGTTGGATTTCACTATTTTAAAAATCAATATATAACATTTAGAACGCTCGTCTGAAGTCCTTTTTGCTTCTCATAGTAAGTTTTTAAAAACTCTACACTGATTCATGATATTTTTCCATATTACAGTTTATAAAAATACACGATACATTTAAAGTTCATTTTAATGTACAGATTCAGAACTCACTCAAATCATAATTTTTTGGAGGGCTGGTGGAAGCAATTCAAAGTTCAGAAAAGGCCTGGGCACGGTGGCTCACGCCTGTAATCCCAGCATTTTGGAAGGCCGAGGGAGCGGATCGCTTGAGTCCAGGAGTTTAAGACCAGCCTGAAGAAAATGGCAAAACCCCCTCTCTACTAAAAACACAAAATTTAGCTTGGCGTGGTAATGAGGGCCTATAATCCCAGCTACCCGGGAGGCTGAGGGAGGAGACTCACTTGAACCCAGGAGGCAGAAGCTGCAGTAAGCCGAGACTGCACCACTGCACTCCCACCTGGGCAACAAAGCAAGACTCCCTCTCAAAGAAAGTTCAGAAAAAGACTTCAGCAAAACTATTTTAAAGATGATCAGCCGGGAGCGGTGGCTCATGCCTGTAATCCCAGCACTTTGGGAGGCCGAGGTGGGTGGGTCACCTAGCTCCGGAGTTCAAGACCAGCCTGGCCAACAATGGTGAAACCCCGTCTCTACTAAAAATATAAAAAAATTTGCCAGGCATGGTGGTGGGCGCCTGTAATCCCAGCTACTTGGGAGGCTGAGGCAGAAGAATTGCTTGAATCCAGGAGGCGGAGGTTGCAGCCAGCCGAGATCACACCACTGCACTCCAGCCTGGGCAATGGAGTGAGATGCTGTCTTTTTTTAAAAAAAAAAACAAAAACAAAAACAAAAGATTGGCTGGTGCTGTGGCTCATGCCTGTAATCCCAGCACTTTAGGAGGCTAAGGAGTGTGGATCACCTGAGGTCAGAAGTTCGAGACCAGCCTGGCCAACATGGTGAAACCCTGTCTCTACTAAAAATACAGAAATTAGCTAGGTGTAGTGGTGCACGCCTGTAATCCCAGCTACTAGGGAGGCTGAGGCAGGAGAATCTCTTGAGCCCAGGAGGCGGAGGTTCCAGTGAGCCGAGATTGTGCCATTGCACTCCAGCCTGGGCGACAGAGTGAGACTGTCAAAAAATAAAGAAAGGAAAGAAAAGAAAGAAAAGAAAAGAAAAGAAAAAGAAAGAGAGATCAATGGCCAGCCTGGGCGACAGAGTGAGACTGTCAAAAAAAGAAAGAAAGAAAGGAAAGAAAGAAAGAAAGAGAGAAAAGAAAGAAAGATGATCATGATCACCCTAAGGGAAACCTGATGTTTAACCGTAAATTTTCCCCATTGGGAACAATAATTAAGCCTATCTGGGGCATACTAGGAAGATGTGCGATTACTTCTTGTTTCTGGTTTGGTGGACAGAACGATGGTATGCTTGGACTCACTGCAACCCAGAAAGATATTAATTTTAAAGCCTACTGAATGCCAGGCTCTGAGCACATAAAGACAACGTCCTACAATTTGGTTGGGGGTCGGGGAGAGAACCCAAACACAGAAGGAGTCTAAACATGACAAGTTCTATCAACTGGCTCAATTTATCTAAAATTAGCTATGTAACTAATTTTCCTTGGGAAAGTTTCACTGCAGAGATAAAGGACATTTGAGCTGAGCCCTGAAGGATGCGTGGGAGTTTTTCCAGTTAATAAGAGGATTAAAGATATTCCAAACAGAAGGCCTTGGAAATCACTCCTTTGCGTGGGTTTCCCGCGTTGCAAAGCAGCAGAGACACCTGGAAGTGAGATGGCATCAGAGAAAGAGATCTGGAATAAATCCCAGCCCTTTGTGAGCTGTAAGGCTTTAAAGCAAGGCGACACAATAGGGGTCGCTGTAAGGACGAAAAAATGCGACCGTCGTGAAATGCCAAGCAGATGCTCAGTATAATAGATGCTCAATAAACGCTGGCTCGTTCCCCTTCTCTCCAGGAAGCTCTTCCGGGAAGAGCTTCGCAGTTCCGGCCCCTCCAATGGGCCCGCGTGTGCAGAGGCCCTTATTACCTGGCTGTCCTGTCTTGCCATAAATGAAGCCCTTCGTATTGAATAAGGTAGAACGCGGGCATCGGACTGCGGAGGAAAGAAAACACTGACTTTTAGTTAGAAGAGGAGCGGGGTTCAGAGTCGGGCAGGGCACGACGAGGCGAAGGAGGCAAGACCGGGAAGCTCGGGCAGAGGGAGAGGCCTGGGGACCGGGCGGAGGGAGCCCCACCTCCTGTGAGGCACCAGAGCACCGCGGGGAGTAGGACCCACGTTCGCATCACGGCTCAGGGGCTGGCGTCGCAGGAGGCGTCGAGGGACAGACTCCCTCCTACCTCAGCCCTGGCCCAACACCTCCCCACCTCCTCCACAGTGCGGAGCAGAACGCCGGGGTCGCCTCCCCTACCCGTCGGTCGCCACCGCGGGAGCGGACGCGCAGGAGAACGCGTGCGTGCTTCGATTCTCGCGCGCGGGGGCGGGGCGATGGCGCAGCAGGCGAACGCCAGATCCTCTCGCGCCCACGCTGCAGCAGGCATGCCAACTCTTCGCGCCTCGCCTCCGGCGCCATTTTCCCGCGCTCCTGGCCCCTTGCTGTCTCAGCGGAGAGGAAGGGAGGAAGAGAATAAAGGAAAAGAAGCCACGGTGTCGCGTTCTGGGGATTCCCCAGTCTAGGGGCTGAAGGGATCAAGGAGAGAACACCGCAGGTCCCAAGGACCGTGGTGGCGTAGGGCGGCTAGGGGATGCGATGAGGAATACCCTAGGAAGGGGACCTGAGGAAGGCAGAGACTTGTGACAATTTCCTCCTCACGTGAAGCAGAGAGGCCCGCGTGGGGATTTCCTACGCCTCTCTTCTCATGAACGCTGAAACTGTGTCGAATCTCTTTCAAACTGACACGCGATTTTTACCTAATTGCATTCTTTACCAGCAAGACCAAGACCCAGAAGAGCCACTACTGAGCCAAGAAGGCGCCTCCGGGCCTTCCCACTCTAGAGGAACGTTGAATCTTCATTTTCACTTCAAGTATGAGGCGATGTGAGAGACCTCCCGCAGTGCAAACGTATCTAGGTTGATGACGTGACCTTGTTTTAAAAATGGGCCCAGTTGTAAGGCCCATTGGCCTTTTCTGTAGGGATGGATGATTAGTCAAGATCGGGGAGCTCCAAAGGGGATCATGCCCGCGTCTTTGATGGTTCCTTCTTGGCCACTAGTTTGGTGGCCCGAAAGGCCCTGTGTGTTGTCTCTTTCTTAGCAGCGGGACACCACTCTCAGTAGTGGTTTTGAGTAGGCTGGTTAGTAGAGAGAGCCCAAGGTTCAGACAGGGTGCAGAATGGTTATTTTGGGTGAGATCAAGAGTTTTCGGTTTTATTTCCTTTGAGCCGAGTCAGTACTTGGACTCTCTCATATGGTCCAGGAGCAACCTTTGTCAGTAATTTCATTTTTAGTCACTGTTAATTTTACCTATATAGCATAAGCCATGAAATGTGACTCAGTGAGTCAGATCCACCCATTGTCAGTTACCATGTCTGGATTCATGGTCTGGTCTCAACTGTTCTCTTCTTAAGGTGATGATAATGAAGACAGATTTAGGCATTATCTTTGATTCCCTACAAGTTCGTCATTCCAGTTTTAGTCAAAGTACATTATATATCCACAGTGTGTTTTATTGACTTCTCGGTTATTGTAAGTAATTGATCCTTGTAAATCCTATGTGATAAACTAAATCCTATGAGAGGAGACTTAACCAAATGAGTAATAGTTGTCTGTCAAAAGTACCCATCCACTCTTTTTATATAAACTTTTTGTTTTAGAAGAGTTTTAGATTTACAGAAAAATTGCAAAAACAGTACAGAGAGTTTTTACATACTCCCTCCTAATTTTCCCTATTATTGACATCTTACATTGGTATGGTACATTTCTTACAATTAATGAACGGATATAGATATATTAGTATTAACTGAAGTCCAAACTTTATTCAGATTTCCTTAGTTTTTTACTCAATGTCCTCCCTACCTCGTTTGTTTTTTTGCTCCAGGATCTCATGCGGGATCCCACATTACCTGTAGTCATCATATCTCCTTAGATTCCCCTTGGCTGTGTCAGACTTTTTTTGTGTTTGAAGGTCTTGACCTGGCTTTAATTGGTGAGGTATTTTGTAGAATGCCTCTCTACTGGAATTTGGTGTCTTTCTCCATATTAGACTAGAATTATGGATTCTTAGGAGGAAGATTACAGAGATAAAATGACATTCTCATCACATCATATCAAGGGGACATACTATCAACATGCCTTATCACTTGATGTTAACCTTGGTCTGCTGGCTGAGGTACTGTTTTTCAGGTTTCTCCACTGTCAACTTATTCCCCTGCTTTCATACTATACTCTTCGGAAGGAAGTCACTTTGTGCACCCACACTTAAGGAGTGGGGATTTATGCTGCATCGCCTTGAAGGTGGAGTAGCTACATAAGTTCTTTTACCAATCCACTTTTAATCCCCTTAGGTATCACTCTCGGGAGTCCAAAATACTCAGTATTGAACTATTTACAGAGTACTAACACGTTCCACTGTCAAATATACAGAAGAACATTGTAATGGAAAATCATAAAGTTTCCTTACAACTTTTTTTTTTTGAGACGAAGTCTCGCTCTGTTGCCCAGGCTGGAGTTCAGTGGCAAGATCTCGGCTCACTGCAACCTCCGCCTGCTGGGTTCAAGCGATTCTCCTGCCTTAGCCTCCTGAGTAGCTAGGATTAGAGGCATGCACCACCACGCCCAGCTAGTTTTTGTATTTTTAGTAGAGATAGTATTTTGCCATGTTGGCCAGGCTGGTCTCGATCTCCTGACCTCATGATCCACCTGCCTTGGCCTCCCAAAGTGCTGGGATTACAGGCGTGAGCCACTGCGCCTGGCTTACAACTTTTTCATAACCAAATAACTTTTCATCCTCATACCATCCCTGTGAAATTTTACAGTTCCTCTTCTGCTACTTTTGATGTGCTATTTTTGCTTTTAGAAACTAACAAACAACAAATTTCCCCTTTCAGTACTAAAATTAGACATAGTGTTTAGATTATTTCTCCAAAATTGACATCCTGCAGAACTCCCAACTCATACTGTTATAGAGATGCTACTGTGGTGCTTAAAGCCAGTGTAGTTTTTCACCCACTTGAATATATTTATATATACACACATCACATAGACTGCCTATACCAACGACATACTATTGTTTAAAGCTACAATTCATAAAATTACAGCATGTATACTTTAACTTGTAAGTGTGGGTTTCTTCTGATATGGACAGCTGATGCACAAACCCTCAACCTTAAGTCTCAAATATATTTGTATGCACTAATATAATTTTCTAATAGCTGTGACAGTGGCCTTTTGAGACTCATTCGTATTTTGTCTCACACGCTGCATATCTTTAGAAGGGCTCACCTGAACAATGTCCCTTAGACCTCAATGTAAAGAAAAGTTCTGCTTTGAAAAACAGTTTTGTGGTCACTTCCCCTTTCCTCTCTCTGCAGTCAAATGTATGCTTTACCTCTGGACAGTAGGGAGGGTGTTGGGAGAAGATGTTGACTGATGCATATCTGTATACTAACATCTTTAAGTTAATTATACAATCTTACTGGCCCCACCTTCCACCCTTAGCTCTACTTTCTTTGCTTAATTTTCTGGTACATCATATATGTATTTTTGTAAGGTGTGTATTTAGAAGAAGGCAGGCTGGGAGAAAATAAACACACTCTATAAAACACTCCCTCTATTTATATAGAGTGGGTAGTATTGTGTGAGTGGTGGCAAATAAATCAAGCAGTTCCCAGAGGGAAAACAAAAGTGAGATAATTGCTTCCAAAAATTAAAAAGTTGAATTGATAGAAGTACCAAAATCCTTTCCAACTGTCTTTCTGAAAACTTGGACCAAAAACTTTTACCATGTGAAATGAAAAAGTGAGGAAGGAAAAAAAATACTTTGAAAGAAGGGGGTTCTCATTGATACTTTCCACGGCTGTTATCACTGAATCTAGACAAAAAGTTCCAGATCTTCCTCAATTTAAGATAAACGTCTTTGAACTTGAGCTTGCCAAGAAAGCAAGGCTGACCCCCAACCCTCCGTGTGATGTTACTTTTCTCATCCATTATCCTTCTAAAATAGACATTTTGAGACAATTTAGTGATGCGACATTTCCATCCCGTCGGAGTTCCTTGGGTTTGACATTCAAAAGGGGGCTGGAGGCGCGGAACCCGCGGCACTCCGCGGCCAGCGTCCTTTAAAGCCGCCGCCAGCCAGCGCCGCTGTAACCCCGCTCACCGGCAGGTCGCCGGCTCCTGCCCCTTTCAGTCTGCGTCGACGCGGCTGCCGGATCCCGGGGACTCCCCGCGCTGGGAATCTCCCGCCAGCTGCGCGCTGAGTCCAGGCGACGGCAGGAGCACGTGGAAAGGCCGGGTAGCCACAGCGGCAGCTCCAGCCCAGCCCGGCAGCGACATGGAAGGTGAGCCTCTAGCCCGCTTCTTTTCTCCGGGGTCTTTGAGAAACTTGACCTGTGCAAGCAGCAGAAAGAGTTTCTTCTGAATCTCAGTTTTGCTTCTATTTACTTCTTTTGTCAAAAGTAAATATGAGGTATTTCAGAGGACAAAGCGCGTCGGTTCTCTTACGTCTCTCACTTGTCCTTCCCCCGCCCTTTAGAAAGTGATAACTTCTTCGCAATTTTATTTCTAAAGGGTTGTCAGACATGGGGGGTCTACCCTACATCTGCAGAGGAAGAGCACTTAAGAGGTGTCCCTGAAATGGCTGCAAATCTGGGGGTGGAATAACCAACCCTTTTGGATATTTTTTCCTTCATGGCCTCAGTGTTTATTGGAATTAGGCTAATCTGAGTAACTTGTTTTCTTCCAAGGGTAAATGGTGTCATATGGGAAAGGTACATTTTAAAGCGGTTGGCATTTGCAGTTCCCTTGGAACTCGATCTTCTAATGAGTCTTCTTTACCCAACGCAAAAATCAGGTTCACATTAGGAGTTTAATATGAATTAATTTTGAAAGTCGTAACACTATCCTTGCTTCTCAAACATTTTTCATTCTGTGCTTCCTTGGGATACCTAAAATTTCACACTGCTACTGTAAACTCTTCAATGGTCTTTTCAACAAGTGTTTCTAAAACCTTGAAAATGGCAAATGCATCTCAACTCGGGGGGATGTTAGGATTAAGAAATTCAGAATTTCAGTCTATTAAAAATGAGATATTGACACCTAACTAAAATGTTACTTTGATAAATATGAAGATTGTGGATATTTTCTTCATAATGGAAGGATCTCTAATTAACAATGAACTGATCTTTGGCAGCTTTATTTCTAGAGTATATGAAGTTGTTAAAATAGCAAAAACTTCATGCTTTTAATTTTTAAAATTAGGGCTTGAAAACTTTAAAAATTTTGCATTTTTAACATTTAAGTAATGGTTTATTGAAGTGTAATTTTTAACAAAGATTTTATTGGCCAATAACAAGGAAAAAAAGTCGGGCTGTTGTATACTATGGGAAAAATAATTTTCGAAAAGCTCTTATGCTTTAATTATTACAAATGATTAATTTGTTTTTATGAAATTATAAATCAGTACTCCGACACTATTTTTCCTAGCCTTAACCATACCACGTATCAAGGATAATGCACAGAATCGTGTAAATCCATAGAAACTGGAGTATTTCTCTATAAGTGTTAATACTTCCAAATTCATTTATTTAATGTGCAATAAAGAAACTAAATAGCATATCTTAGGTTATTGGTGTACTAACACAGATGTTTAATAAGCCTGGATGAAGACTCCCTTAAGAAGAAAAGAAGGAAAACTTGTGTAGAATTTAATTTAGAATGTGTAGACTATAAATGGAAAGAGAATATAGATCAATAATTTTTTAAAGTTGTGTTTACATAATTAGATTAAATTTATAGGTCCATGGAGATAGATAGTATAGATTATGCTTAATGAAAAAACTTTAACATTTAAATTTTAAAAAGAGGTTAATTATGTGAATTTGGCTATTTTAATGTCAGGTCCTTGCGGATAGAGTATTTGATGTGGTAAAATATCTAGTTCATTATAGCTACCCAAAATAGACTAATCTGGCCCATGTTTTTGATATTTAAAATATTTTTATATCATCTTGTGGTTTTGATCTCAGTCTAGAATAGAGAATTGGTCTATAGTGTATACCTCTCTTGGCAATGTAAGAAAGTAGAATACTTCATGGAATACCTTTATTTTTTGCCCAATTTGGGGGTCACATTGATTCATAACAGCTTATTGTACAATGCAATACTGTATATCATTCCTTCAGCATATGAAGTCATTTAACAAATTCATTAAAATTTTAATTAATTTATTGAGACTTTCTATGTATGAAGGTGTCAGATGAATAAGCTTTTGAAATAGAAATCTTGTAGAAATGAAGATTTAATGAATATACTAAATCAGAAGCTATAACTTTTTAATTTTCTCACAATCTGTGACCTTAAATATTTTCTACCCAAAGACTCTGTTATAGTACAAATTTTATTATTTGTACTATAACATCTCTTCTGTCTGTTATGGTCGGGAAATGAGGTGGTTCACAAACATGAATTTCACAGGTAATGGCAGACTTCTTATTTAATGTAAAACATTTTTATTTTTAACAATATTGAGTAAAGATTTTTCTAAGTATATTTATTACACAGCTCCCTGCTTTATAAGCAAGGTACACAAGAGATAAGTTTATCTCGGCAACTCTGAGTTACTGTTCTCACCATCAGATCATGTATTATTCCGTAATATATTCTCACAGGGGTTTTGAGCAGAATGCCCCTACACCAAACATACCTAGGATATTGTACAATTTTTGTCTCCTTCTTGATGTCAGCTTATATTTCTTACCACATAGATTTTGTGGTAGTAGTTTTTTGTTTCAGGTCACTTTCCATGTTCTGGATGGCTGAGATTAATAGAGATAAAACCTGTAGATGATGGAATCTGTTTGCCCTCCGTTGTGAGCGTATGGAGGATGAAATATGAAGGTTTTAAGAAACAAAAGCCACAGAAAAGCCATGGCGTCCTGGTAGAACATAATTTTTCAAAATTCCTGTTTGTGCTTCCTTTAATCCAGTATGCTATTTCACGCTTCCATGTCTTTGCTATTATGTTCACCCATTCTCTACTTGCTTATGCCTACTCATTTTTCAAGACTCTGCTCAGGCATCATCGCCATGAAGGCTCTACGATGACCTTCTTCTGATGACCTCCTCCTAGTGCCTTCTGGTGATCACCCCTACCCAGTCTCTCATGTTCCTTCACCTCAGCTAAGGGCCTCTCCTTTCTGTGTATATCTACCACATTGTGTTGAAATTATTTATTGATTTAGGTGTTTATTCCCCCTCTGGTCTTTCAGCTTCTGGAGAACAGAGACTGTGTCTTGTTTTTGTACACTGAATGCCAAGGACAGTTTCTGGTTCATAGAAGGCCCTCAGAATTTGTTGCATTCAATTAAAATAGTGCTGAAAAAGTACTTTTTATTATGTTTATTGTGATGCATTTTATTTAAATAAATTTTTAAAGTAGGAGATTGGGGCTAGTAATTCTTTGATAAAACTCAGTAATTTTTTAAGCATTTAAACTGTATAATTGAAAAAGACAGCTTGGAAAACAAAAATGTTATTGGATATTTTTGCTAGACTGTCACTTAAAGCCAATTTTAACAAAATTAGACTTAGGGGGTACATGCGCAGGTTTCTTATGTAAGTATATTATGTGATGCTGAGGTTTGGGCTTCTATTGATCCTGTCACCCAAATAATGAGCATAGTATCCTATAGGTAGTTTTTCAACCCTTGCCCTCCTCCCACCCTTCCCCATTTTGGGGTCGTCAGTGTCTAATTTGGGGGTCACATTAATTCATAACAGTCTATGTGTACCCAGTGTTTAGCTCCCACTCGTAAGTGAGAACATGCGGTATTTGGTTTTCTGTTTCTGTGTTAATTCACTAAGAATAATGGCCTCCAGCTGCATCCATGTTGTTGCAAAGGATATGATTTCATTCTTTTTTGTGTAAAGCCAAATTTTAACTGTTAAATTTACATAAGCAGATTTCAGGATCACAATTAGTCCGTTAAAATATCCATTGAATATGAGCAGAAATTTGTTTTCTCAGTCAGTAAGATATAGATGATGCCATAAAAATAGCATACACTTTCAAGGGATACTTTAAAAATACATTGTTATAAACTTTTCATTCATATATAAATGTATATACTTACACTTATTTAGGACTAAAAGATTGTTGGTAGATCTTTTATCAGACATCCAGTTTTGTTTGTTTTTTTAAGAGATAGTTCTCGCTCTGTTGCCCAGGCTACCACAAACTCCTAGGCTCAGACGATCCTCCTGCCTCAACCTTCTGAGTAGCTAGGACTACAGGCATCCACCAACATAACCTGGTAATTTATTGTACAAACCGCCATGACTTGCTGATTTATTATCTTTTATTTTTTGTAGAAATGGGGTCTCGCTATGTTGCTCAGATTGGTTTTGAATTCCTGGCCACAAATGATCCTTCTGCCTCAACCTTCCCAAGTGCTGAGATTACAGGAGTGAGCCACTGCACCTGGCCTAGATAGATGTCCAACGATAATTGGCTTATATGTCAAGCTATAGTTCCAGACCATGTATGAGAAGAACTGAGTGATTAACACAGAAACTTGCATATAGTAGGTGCTCAATAAATGTTTTTTGTCCTAGGGATTCATTAATTATTTTGAAAAAAGACCCTACACATCACAAGGCCATGGAATGTACTCTGCTATTTAGCCTTTATTAAATTTAGCTGCTTATTAACTGGTATATTTATGATAATTAGAAATTACAAGGATGAGGCCGGGAGTGGTGGCTCACGCCTGTAATCCTAGCGCTTTGGGAGGCTGAGGTGGGCAGATTGCTTGAGCCTGGGACTTCAAGACCAGCCTGGGCAACATGGTAAAACCCTGACTCTACAAAAACTACAAAAATTAGCCAGGCGTGGTAGCACATGCCTGTAGTAATAGCTACTTGGGAGGCTGAGGTAGGAAGATGGCTTGAGCCTGAGAGGTCAAGGCTACCGTGAGCCATGAGCATGCCACTGCACTGACATGAGTATGCCGCAGCCTGGCAACAGAGCAAGACCCTGTCTCAAAAAAAAAAAATAAATAAGGATGACACCAAGGCCTTTTGGATCACTAAAAAAAAGATGCAATAATGAAACAATAATTATAATTTATTTATAATATATGTAGATTGTTTGAAAAGTAATCTGTGTATAACTTTATTAATTAATATTACTATATAACTCATCAAAATACTTTTATCCCTAGTGATTCTGAATGAGGTTATTTTTTCAGTCTAATTGAAATCTGGTTTTTGCATCCAAAATTAAAAGGTTTTTTTTTTTTTAATTAAAAAGTTACTTAAAAAATTTAAGGGCTGAGCACAGTGGCTCACACCTGTAATCCCAGCACTTTGGG
Organism: Pongo abelii; assembly: GCF_028885655.2. Lineage (NCBI taxonomy): Eukaryota > Metazoa > Chordata > Mammalia > Primates > Hominidae > Pongo > Pongo abelii. The sequence goes on along the minus strand of NC_072004.2, from coordinate 70,143,113 downwards.
AGGCCAAGGTGGGAGGATTTCTTGAGGCCAGGAATTTGAGACCAGCCTGGGCAACATGGTGAGGGCCTGTTTCATAAAAAATAATAATAAAATAAAAATAAATTGGCCTGGTGTGGTGGTGTGCACTTGTAGTCCCAGCTACTTGGGAGGCTGAGGTGGGAGGATGGCTTGACCTGGGAGTTTGAGGCTTCAATGAGCTGTAATGACGCCACTGCACTCCAGCTTGGGCAACAGAGTGAGAACCTGTCTCAACAACAACAACAAAAAATTTAAGTCCAAAGTGGTATAGAGTAAATGAAAATAATATGGAATTACCATATTATATTAAATATCAATACCACATGACAATAGTATGTTAGATATGTGTCCAATCCAGGGGATATTTAAAAACTGGGTACTTGATGGTTACAGGCGCCTGTAGTCCCAGCTACTCGGGAGACTGAGACAGGAGAATTGGTTGAACCTGGGAGGCGGAGGTTGCAGTGAGCCAAGATCGCGCCACTGCACTCCAGCCTGGGCGACAGAGTGAGACCCCATCTCAAAACAAACAAAGAAAGAAAAAACTAGGTACTTGATAATGGATATGAAACAAAGTGCATTACTCTTTACTTATTGTCAGTACTTAAAATCAGCTTACTGAGTGATTTTTTGTAACAGTGGAATTGGCAATATGTCACAAATTGTACTTAGTAGTGTTCTTAGAGATGAAATTTTTGGCACATTAGGTTATTGTGGGTTTACAAAGGAAACTTTTCTTTCTTTCTTTCTTTCTTTTTTTTTTTTTTTTTAATAGAGACAGGGTCTCGCTGTGTTACCCAGGCTGGTCTTGAACTCCTGAGCACAAAAGATTCTCTTGCCTTGGCCTCCCAAAGTGCTAGGATTACAGATGTGAGCCACCAATGCCCGGCCAATGAAGGAAACTTTTAAAATAAGAAATGGAAAACATTACAATACTGTCACTCATGAAATAGTACAAAACTATTATTTTTCTACTCTGAATTATCTAAGGATTATACAACTAGGTTTCTTGTTTATTTTGTTGATTAATACACCTATAGCCCCTTCTAGACTGTTATTTTCCAAAGTTTAGGGATCTCTCTCTCTCTCTTTTTTTTTTTTTTTTTTTAATTTTTGAGATGAGGTCTCTCTACATTGCAGGCTGGTCTCAAACTCCTGGGCTCAAGCGATCCTCCCACCTCATCCTCTTGAGTAGCTGGGACTAGAGGCATGTGCCACCATGCGTAGCTAGGGATCTTTTTATTATCGGTGGTGACTAGTACCCAACCCAGTCCCCAGGACATAGTAGGCCTGTAGTCATATTTGTTAATAAATTAATGAATGAGTTGCCTGTGTGTTTGGTCATTTGACTCTTTTCTTGCCCAGCTTTTATAGTAAAGGGAGGAAGGAAAATAGAGACATTGAAATTGGTAAATTTTGCTGGCTAATTTGTTAAAGGTACTGTTAAAGGTTTAGTAGAAGATATTGAAGTATTGGCTAAATCCAATGGGTGAATACTGCCATTTTTCTAATCCACGCCCCCCACAAAATACAATGCCTTCTAACTTTTGGCTTTATTTAATAATTTTGGTACCTTTTTTATTTCAGTGAAGCACTGCAGTTTCCACAATAAACCATTTCTTCACAATAGATGTTTTGATTCTTAAAATTGTTGAACATCACTTAATTTGAATACTTTATCATAGCAACATCAGTTCATTTAAGAAGTAATGTCTATTAGAGAAACTATTAATTTACCAGAATATTTGGCACATCAGAACAATTTCCTCTAGGAGTCTGTGGATATGAGAAAAAGATCACTCTCACAAACCTATAACATTTTTATGGATATGGAATTACATCATAACTGATGGAAAATATTGTCCAGTATGAAAACTGGAAGTAACTAATTTTTATAATGTATAACAACTAATCATTTTTGCTGTCATCTGCCTCTATCCCTTAGTTAAGAAATCCCTTGACCTAGACTGCTAAAAATCACTAATAGTTGATTTATATGCTTACATACAGTGTAGGCAGTTCCACAAATGTGCTTCACAGGCCAACTTGATTTAAATTTCATTAGAATTTCACATAAAATTCCAGACTTTAAAGTATTGAAGATGATCAGTGTATAAATTTATCCTCTGATCTCAAAATGGGCCTTTTTTTTCCAAATATTAAAATTTTATAAATGTGATGAGTAAAATGATGGTGCTGCTGGTCTTTTTTCTCCTGTGCATATTTTCTCATGTAAAATTATTATTATTATTATTATTTTGAGATGGAATCTCGCTCTTGTCACGCAGGCTGGAGTGCACTGGTGCAATCTTGGCTCATTGCAACCTCTGCCTCCCAGGTTCAAGCAATTCTCCTGCCTCAGCCTCCCGAGCAGCTGGGATTACAGGCGCCCGCTACCATGCCCGGCTAATTTTGTACTTTTAGTAGAGACAGTATTTAGCCATGTTGGCCAGGCTGATCTCGAACTCCTGATCTCAGATGATCCGCCCGCCTTGGCTTCCAAAGTGTTGGGATTACAGGCATGAGCCACTGCGCTGTAAAAGTTATTTAAGTAAGAATATTATTAACAGTCTGTGACCAGCCTGGCCAACATGGTGAAACCTCATCTCTACTAAAAATACAAAAATTAACTGGGTGTGGTGGCACGTGCCTGTAATCCCAGCTACTCGGGAGGCTGAGGCAGGAGAATTGCTTGAACCTGTGAGGCCGAGGTTGCAGTGAGTGGAGATTGCACCACTGCACTCCAGCCTGGGTGACAGAGCCAGACTCCGTCTCAAAAAAATAAATAAATAAATAAAAAAGAATATTACTAACTGTCTTATTCCCTGTACTTTATTACTTTATTAAGTGCCTGTAAAGGCTAAGGCTCAGCTGTGTGGGACATGCTTCTGTCACAGTATAGTAATCAACTACTCACTAACAAAGACATGTAACTTGTAACCTTACACACATTTAAAAGATTTATAATATACATGTTATATTGTACGTATACAATATACATGTTATAATGTACATATACAATATACATTGTATATTATAATACATGTTACATCATCATTGTATATTATAAATCTTAAATGCTTATAATAAAGTTGGGGCACTTCTTGTTTGATTTTTATGTTCAGAATGAAATAAAATGAATGTTAAATATTTTTGTGATTCAACTTTGAAGCAAAGATTACTTATCATCCTTTCTCAAGTTTCTGGGAATAGTTTAATTAAAAACTGTTCTGAAATAATAAGGTGAAGCACTCCGGCCTCAGCCTCCTGAGTAGCTGGGATTATAGGCGTGTGCCAATACTGCCCGACTAATTTTTCAGATTTGAATTAGTAGGGCTAGGAGACCAGAATGCACAAACAAGTACACAGCTTCTAAGTGTGCCAAGCCAATAGCATAGTATGCACATCTCAATAAAAGGAATTTGGAGATTCTCAAAGGACTCAACAGATATCCATTGCAAACATCAATGACCTCGTATGGACTTAGTTGCCCCAGATCTAAACAACTAGAACATTTTTACACGTAATCCAGTTTGGGGAGGGAGATCCAATCTATATAATAGGACAAATAATGATTGAACAAGTTGATATTAGGAATTCATGTAGTGCTTATAGATTTTATAACTACTACTATACACAGTGAGACTTGATGATTATATAATGACCTTGAGGTATTTCACTGTTAGTCTCACATTTCAACAAGAATTAGGATTAGACACAAAAACAAGACAAAAACTTGTTTTTTGCAACAGGACACCATTTATACCAAAATCTTATGTGGGATCAGATGCAAGTGTAATGTTCCAAATGAGAGATTGGGAGAAGGAGCAAGAGACCACTGCTAAGCCTCTCTTCCTCTTGCCATAGATCAGCCCTGTGGCAGCCCTCTGCAACCCTGGATTCCATAAAACACATTTTGAAAACGACTGATTTAGACCCTTACATGTTTTTTCTACTAGTAACCCTGTATCTAGACTTGCCTCTTTTAATCTGTTTTGAGGATTGCTGCCAGAATCATCTTCCTAAAATATAAAGTTATTCTCCTACTCAGACACCATTTTAAATATCTTTTGGTTGGACATTTAAGATACTCCACAACATAGCTTCAGTACCTTCCCAGTGGTATCTTCTGTCCTGTAATGTGACTCTGTTCTGCTGCTTAGTGTTCCCTGTTCGGGCATTGCTTTCCCTCACTCCCCATTTTTCTAATGCTGTTCTTCCAACTCAACAAGTCCAAAAATGAACTAATTTTCTCTCCAATCCAAACCAACTTCTCCTGACTTCCCAGCACTGTGAACAGCACCACAATCATGCCAACTGAAATCCTCACTCATCCATTGTGGTCTATTCTAAACGCCATCTCCTTTAGGAAGCCGTCCCTCATTCTAAGAGGAATACCTTCCTTTTCTGAAACATAGTGACATTTTGTGCTGTCTAATGACTTCTAGACTCTAACTCCATTTTATGTTCAAACATGAAGCATTTTTGCATGGTTTTAGTACACTCGAATTTATCTAGGATTGGAATTACCACCTACATTGAGAGAGGATGATTTTTTTGTTTAGTTTAGAGCTTAGCCTCTTTTACCATTATTATTATTGTTTTTCATTTAATCCATGGCTTTATTTCCTTGTTTTTTAAATTTTATTTCCTTGCTTGTTTTTTTTTTTTTTTTAATTGATGCAGCATGCATCCTTCTGCATTTAGCTGTTGCATTCATGGTGATTCTACAAATACATCTATCTACCTTATTCTGTCTTCTGGAATAATTGTGCTGGTGCATTTATATTTTGAAATATAGAATATTTACTGTCATTTATTTCACCTTTATATTACAATTGGGACTTTGTTTTTTTGTTTTTTTGTTTGAGACAGAGTCTTGCTCTGTCACCCAGGCCGGAATGCAGTGGCGTGATCTCGGCTCACTGCAGCCTCTGCCTCCCGGGTTCAAGCGATTCTCCTGCCTCAGCCTCCTGAATAGCTGGGATTACAGGCATGTGCCACCACGCCCAGCTAATTTTGTATTTTTAGTAGAGACAAGGTTTCACCATATTGGCCAGGCTGGTCTCCAACTCCAGACCTCGTGATCCACCTTCCTCGGCCTCCCAAAGTGCTGGGATTACAGGCGTGAGCCACCGTGCTCAGACTTTTTTTTTTTTTTAAACGGAGTTTTGCTCTTGTTGCCCAGGCTGGAGTGGAATGGTGCGATCTCGGCTCACTGCAACCTTCACCTCCCAGGTCCAAGCGATTCTCCTACCTCAGCCTCCGGAGTAGCTGGGATTACAGGCATGTGCCACCACTCCTGGCTAATTTTGTATTTTTAGTAGAGACAGAGTTTCTCCATGTTGGTCAGGCTAGTCTCGAACTCCCGACCTCCGGTGATCCACCTGCCTTGGCCTCCCAAAGTGCTGGAATTACAGGCATGAGCCACCGCTCCTGGCCTGTTATTTTTTTTAAATAAAAAAATTTTTGACAGGCATTGGCTACAGTTTAAACAGTATCAGTGAAACCTATCATCACTCTGATAGCATACATTGCATCAGTGGTGGGTCATCTTCACATATGTACTCAATGTATTTTTTTATTGTTTAAAAGATTTTAAAAGATAGTTGAAGAATGACAGTTTTATAATGTTTAATTTTGATGAATCTTGTAATACAACATTTATTATACAATATAATTCAAAAGTCAGGAATCTTCATTCTTCATTCTAAAACTATTTATTGAATACCTGTTTTGTGTCACATATGCAAAATACTGGCAATACAGTGGTAAAAAAGGCAGACAAAGCTTTGGCCCTTATGGAATTTGGTAAGGTAAGGAAGACAGACCAAAGAACAAATAATAACAATTGAAATAATTAAATTTATGCTAAGTGCTATGAAAGAAATAAAAAGAATGCTAATATGGAGAGTAATGGTAGGAGGCAGGGTCAGGGACCTCTCCTCTAAAGAAGAGGTCTGGCTAGTGATAGGAATTTGGCTTTGGCTGTCTTCTTCAGCACATAGATGATTTTTTTTTTTTTTTTTGAGATGTAGTCTCACTCTGTCACCCAGGCTGGAGTGCAGTGGTGTGATCTTGGCTCACTGCAACCTCTGCCTCTGGGGTTCAAATGATCCTCCTGCCTCAGCCTCCTGAGTAGCTGAGATTATAGGCGCGTGCCACCACGCCTGGCTAGTTTTTGTATTTTTAGTAGAGAACGGGGTTTCACCTTGTTGGTCAGGCTGGTCTCGAACTCCTGACCTCTTGATCTGTCCGCCCCGGCCTCCCAAAGTGCTGGGGATTATGGGCGTGAGCCACTGCGCCCCGCCAGTGATATTTAAAGCCAAGGGAATGAATGGTATCACCTAAACAGAGAATATATTGAGAGAAGGGCTCTCAGGATAGTGCCTGGAGACATACCTCATTTGATCAGGTAGAGGAGAAGCCAGCAAAAGAGAAAGAGCAGCCAGTGAGACAGGAAGAAAACCAGCAGAGTGTGGTGTAACGGAATTCAAGAAAGGGGAGTATTTCATGAAGGAGTGGGTGGTCAGCTATGTTGAATGTGGCTGAGAAATCAAGCAAGATAAGGACAAAGAGTGTGGTTGGTTTTGGCAACATAACACTTGCTAGTGACCTTGACAAAAGTGGTTTCTGTGGAGTGGTGGGGATGGAAACCAAATTGAAGTGGTTAGAGTGGGAATGGGAATAGAGGAAGTAGAAACGTTGATTACAGACCATTTTTTCCAGAAGTTTAGCTATGAGGGTGAAGAAGAGAAATCAGTGGGATGTTGCTGGAGGGAAATGTGGATTAAGAGAGGTTTTGTGTTTGTTTTTGTTTTTCAAAGATGAGTGACATTTACACTATCTGTAGTGTCAGTTTATTGAAAGAAAAATACCAATATTGAAACATTTTGAAATCCTAATTTGCAGGGAAGTTTGAGGAATTAGTGATCACTGAAAATATCTTCATATTTAGTTTATGCATGACATGTAAATCAATTTCTGTACCACGTGATTTTTAAGCTATATATGGAGCCTATTCAGTGAGTGGTTGGTGTAGATGCAACTTATCAAAATTCTGTAGCAGAATCATGAGAAACTCTTGAAATTCAAAGTTTTTTTCAAAAGCAAGAAGATACTGTTATAATTGCATTTCTTAGGTTTAGGATTTAGATATTTGGAGATGTGTGAGTGTTCAATGGATTTTCTTTAAATTAAGGAATAACATACAATTAAAGTGCACATATCTTTTGTTTATAGCTTGATTATTTTTCACCTATATACAACCTTCCAGATCAATATATGGAACATTTGCATCACCTCAGAAGGTTTCCTTCTGTCCATTTATTGTTAATTTCCCCCTTTGCCCCAAGTTAATCACTATTCAGACTTGTATCCTCGTAGATAGTTTTCATGTTGTTGAATTTCATATAAATTAATTATACAATATATGCTTTTCTGGGGTCTAGCTTCTTTTCCTCAATAGATTTTTGAGATCCATCCAAGTTGTTATATTTATTAGTAGTTCACTCTCTTTTATTATTGAATAGTATGGATATACCACAATTTATACCTTCTGCTGTTGATGGACAATTGATTGTTTCCAGTATTTGGCTGTATTACAAACATTCTTTTGCATATCTTTTGGTGGACATATATGTATTCATGTCTCTTGAATATATACCTAGGTGGCCAGGCATAGTGGCTCACGCCTGTAATTCCGGCACTTTGGGAGACCGAGGCAGGCAGATCACTTGAGCCCAGGAGTTCAAGACCACCCTGAGCAACATGGTGAAACCCCGTCTCTACAAGAAAAAGTACAAAAATTAGCCAGGCCTAGTCATGTGCGCCTGTAGTCCCAATACTGGGAGGTCAAGTCTGCAATGAGCCATGATCACACTACTGCACTCTAGCCTGAGTAACAGAGCAAGACCCTCCCTCTCTCTCTCTCTCTCTCTATATATATATATATAAAATATGTATATGTATATAATATATATAATATGTATATGTATATTATATATAAAATATGTATATGTATATTATATATAATATGTATATGTATATTATATAATATGTATATGTATATTATATATAATATGTATATGTATATTATATATAATATGTATATGTATATTATATATAATATGTATATGTATATTATATATATAATATGTATGTGTATATTATATATATAATATGTATGTGTATATTATATATAATATGTATGTGTATATTATATATAATATGTATATGTATATTATATATAATATGTATATGTATATTATATAATATGTATATGTATATTATATATAATATGTATATGTATATTATATATAATATGTATATGTATATTATATATAATATGTATATGTATATTATATAATATGTATATGTATATTATATAATATGTATATGTATATTATATAATATGTATATGTATATTATATATATAATATGTATATGTATATTATATATAATATGTATATGTATATTATATATAATATGTATATGTATATTATATATAATATGTATATGTATATTATATATAATATGTATATGTATATTATATATAATATGTATATGTATATTATATATAATATGTATATGTATATTATATATAATATGTATATGTATATTATATATAATATGTATATGTATATTATATATACACACACACACACACACACACACACACACACACACACACCCAGGACTACCATTTCTGGGTTCTAATGTAGGTGTATGTTTAGCTTTGATAAGTATTGCCAAAGAGTTTCCAAAGTGGTTGGATCAGTTTACCCTCCCACTAGCAATGTCTGAGAGTTATACTTGTTCCATATCTTTTTGTTAACACTTGCTATTATCAGTCTTTTTAATTTTTGCCACTCTTATGGGTGTGTAGTGAGTGGTATTTCATTGTGGTTTTAATTTAATTTGCATTTTCCTGATGAGTAATTACATTGAATGTCTTTTCTTATGTTTATCGGCCATTTGGATCCTCTTTCCTGAAGCGTCTAAGGTCTTCTGGTCATTTAGGTTTTTTTGTTTGTTTGTTTGTTTTCCTGAGACGGAGTCTCACTCTGTTGCCCAGGCTGGAGTTCAGTGGTGCCATCTTGGCTTACTGCAACCTCCACCTCCCAGCGATTCTTCTGCCTCAGCCTCCTGAGTAGCTGGGATTACAGGTGCCCACCGCCCTGCCTGGCTAATTTTTGTATTTTTAGTAGAGGTGGGGTTTCACCATGTTGGCTAGGCTGGTCTCAAACTCCTGACCTCAGGTGATGCGCCTGTCTTGGCCTCCCAAAGTGCTGGGATTACAGGCATGAGCCACCATGCCTGGCTGGATTTTTTTTTTTTTTTAATTGGGTTGTCGTTTTTCTTACTGATTTTGTAGGCTTTTTTTTTTTTTTTTTCCCTGAGACGGAATCTCGCTCTGTTGCCCAGGCTGGAGTGCAGTCGCGTGATCTCGGCTCACTGCAAGCTCCGCCTCCCGGGTTCATGCCATTCTCCTGCCTCAGCCTCCCGAGTAGCTGGGACTACAGGCATGTGCCACCACACCTGGCTAATTTTTTTTTGTATTTTTAGTAGAGACGGGGTTTCACCGTGTTAGCCAGGATGGTCTCGATCTCCTGACCTCGTGATCCGCCTGCCTCGGCCTCCCAAAGTGCTGAAATTACAGGTGTGAGCCACCACGCTCGGCCTGATTTTGTAGGCATTTTTATATTTTGGGAATGTATGCGTGTGTGAGAGACGGAGTCTCGCTCTGTTGCCTAGGCTGGAGTGCAGTGGCGCGATCTCCACTCACTGCAACCTCTGCCTCCCAGGTTCAAGGGATTCTCCTGCCTCAGCCTCCCAAGTAGCTGGGATTAAAGGCACCTGCTACCACACCTGGCTAATTTTTGTATTTTTTTAGTAGCGACGGGGTTTTAGCATGTTGGCCAGGCTGGTCTCAAACTCCTGACCTCAAGTGGTTTGTCCACCTCGGCCTCCCAAAGTGCTGGGATTACAGGTTTGAGCCACTGCGCCCAGCCAGGAATGTGTACTTTGTCAGATGTGTAATACAAATACTTTCTCCCAGTCTGTAACTTGTTTGTATTTCTTAATCTATTTGATGAATAGAATTCCTAATTTTAATGAAGATTAATTTATCAGCTTCTTTTTTGTGACTAAGTGCTGCTTATGTCTTGCTAAAGAATTATTTGCCGGGCACGTTGGCTCCCACCTGTAATCCTAGCACTTTGGGAGGGTGAAGCGGGAGGATCATTCAAGGCCAAGAGTTTAAGACCAGTCTGGGCAACATAATGAGACCCCATCTCTCCAAACATTTTTTTAAAAATTAGCTGAGGGTGGTGATGCACACCTGTAGTCTCAGCTACTCAGGAAGCTGAGGTGGGCAGATTGCTTAAGCCCAGGAGTTCGGGGCTGCAGTGAGCTACGTCATGTCACTGCATTCCAGCCTGTGCAACAGAGTGAGACCCTGTCTCTTAAGAAAAAAAGAAAAATAAATCTTTACCTACTCCAGGGTCATTAAAATATTCTGTTTTCCTCTAGAAGTTTGATTGTTTCAACTTTCATGTTTAGCTCTGTTACCCACTTCAAATTAATGATTCTATTTTTGGCTCCAGCTATTTTACAGTTATAAAACTAGGCATTTTACAGTTATAAAACAAGTCTTCATTTCAATATGTTGGATTCAATCATTTTACCAGAAACATCTTTTTAAAGTAGCAATGACATGAAATGCCCGTTTTTCCTTTTCTCTCTGCATGTTCATTTGGTAGCATGTGATATACAAGGTAAAATTGGAATATATGTTTTTGTCTACAACTTAAGGGTAACTGACCTTTGAAGGAAAATAACACTAGATACTGACTTTGTTGTTTTAACAACAGTTGTCAGCAGTTCACCTGTGCCCCACGGTCAACAGTTTCCTCGTTAAACACTTAATCTAGGAGAAAAAATGGAATGCTTTACTTTTTTTTAAAGGGGGAGGGCAGGAAGAACTGGAACAGTAACTTGGTTGTGTTTGATCTGGTGTTTTTAAACAAGCAGTCTTGATGTTTCTTAACATTTACCTTAGCCCAAGGAAATAGGGAAGGAAGTATTTCACGATTGGAGGGATTACTCTCACTTTAACGCATGTCTTTGTTTTTGTTATCTTCCTTTCCCCTCAATCAGCAATAATGGACAGTCAGTTGAGGTGTTTGAAATTAATTGGATCTAAAATCTCTTCTAGTTCTGGCCTTCTAAAATCTATAATCTGTATAGGAAGGCATTTAAAACACGACTTAAATTCTCTGAAGCAACAGTAAAACTCAATAGACAAATTCTGCTTCTCTTCTTAATGTGTCACTGACTTTGTGCCCTTGGACGATTACTGGCCTTTATGTTTTTTGTCATTATTTGTATCTTGGATTTTGTCTGTAAAATGGGGAAAATAATAAATGCCATTGCCCCTATTTATCTTCCAGAAATGTTATGAGAAAAAAAGAAATCTCATTGCACTATTAGGCTGAGTGCTTGATGCCACGTTTTTGGAGAGCCACAGGCAAACAAAAACAGGTTCAGAAGACAGCTCTCACCATGGTCAGGAAACTGAGTGGTAACATCTGAGCTATAACTTATCCTGTATGTTCCCAGAAGGCTGAACTAGGACCTGAAGTAGACATTTCAGGAAATTTGAGTTCAGCTACATTTAAGAAAGAATGCTTTTAACTACCAGAGTTTTTCTGAAATGGAAAGGAATAATTTCTGTATTATTCAAAGTGTTCAAGCAGAGGCTGTATAACCCAAGTAGGGGGATATTAGAGGACATTCAAACATCAGATGGCAGAGGAAGGAGAGGTAAGCTAGTTACGATAATAATTTCGATTCTAATATGCTAATTTAATTGGTTATAGGGATCATTTTTCATCCTACAGAACTTTTCTTGTACTGATGGAATTTGAGGAATGGTTATATAGGGTGGTGATACGGAGAACTGGTAAAGGATTTTGCAGAAATGACAGCTAACGCTTCTCTGCCACATTTGTGGTCCCAGGTGTTAATGTTGCAGTTGTGAAAACATTCTTATAATCAGTGCCTCAATTTCTAAAACTTTTAATTAAAAAGTAAAAGTGAACATTTTAGATAAGATAAACTTTTTAAAAAAGAGGTATGGATAGAAAGGACTCCATTTACTGTTATAAACAAGGAATGGAATATCAACATTCAGAGACAGCTTTCTGTCTCTGCCAGAGGTGCCTGGCAGCTGGCAAACTCAATACAGGATTCTTTCTGAGACTTGACATTTTGCTTTCCTTTAGTGCTTATACTTCCTACTGGGAAAACAGACCATGGAGTAGAAATATGATCTCTGAAATTAAGAGGAAAATTTTGTTAGCTAATATTCTTAATTGAATGGTAATTATTTAATAGTATAGTATTAGAAATAAAGGCAAGTTTATAATCATTAGAATTAAAAACATGATTGTACATTTTTGTTGCTAATGTGAATATTTGATTTTGTTTATAGCTAATTTATATTTGAACTAATAGGTAAAGCATTCATATGTGAACTTCCATGAAATCTCAATTAACTAGACTCCTGCCATTTCCAAGTTTAAATTTTATTTATAATCTGCCCCCTTTCGTTTTACAGCACATGAAATGTTAGAAACTCTGAAAAAAAAAAAAAAAACCTTGGTATCTTGAAAAACTGACTGGTGAAAAAATTTATATAGTATCATCGTCAATGAAAAGAGAATCTAAAAGGCTAAAAACAAATTTGAAATTATCATCTCTCAGTGAGCATGTGATGAAGTCTCATTTTCTATACTGGTAGAAAACAATTTGAGATTGCTAGAATGGCTATGAGTAGCTATGAATGGGAGAGTGCTGTGGAACACTGCAAAAGAAATAAGCTTTAACTTTTATAGTCTAATATATATGTCAGTATCTCAGTAGTAGAATAGTTGTGTCCTTTAGAAGATGTGTTATTTAAGAGATAAGGTTAATGGAAAACACTTATGTTTTAATTAAACCTTAAAACATATCAGGAGATTGGTTATTTAGTTGTGGAAAGAGCAAAAAGACAAATGAAATAGGTATTAACTAGAGTTTTCTGCTAGATTACAACTCTGGCTTTTAAATGAAATAAGAAAATGGTTTTATCTAATGATACCAAAAAATCCTGATGAAAACATGATGCTAAGTATATATTTGTATACATACATGTATGTTCATTTAAAAATGTTTTATCTGGATATTTGGATATCCTGTGGTTGATATTTTTACCCTCTGAAAAGTTGCATTAATTTTTCAATCAGTGACATTTGTAAAGTGCTTTGTGTGAAAGGTACTGTCTGAATGTTTTATTTCTTTGATTACTGCATCAGTGAAAACCACAACTTTCTCTTGAAATTCCAATTGAAGGGTTTTGAAAGTAAACATAGAAGTATTAGTAATAGACCTAGAACAGGGCTCCATAAGCTTTTTCTGTAAAGGATCAGATAGTGAATGTTTTAGGCTTTGCAGGTCACATGGTCTCTGTCACAACTACTTAGTCGGCTGATGGAGTACAAAAGCAGCCATAGACAATATATAAATGAATGGGTTTAGCTGTGTTCCAATAAAACCTTTTTTTTTTGGAAACAGAGTCTTGGCCTGTTGCCTAGGCTGGAGTGCAATGGGGCAATCTCAGCTCATTGAAACCTCTGCCTCCCAGGTTCAAGTGATTCTCCTGCCTCCCCCTCCTGAGTAGCTGGGAATATAGGCACCTGCCACTAAACCTGGCTAATTTTTTTTTTAATTTTTTTGTAAAGACGGGGTTTCGCCATGTTGACCAGGCTGGTCTCGAACTCCTGACCTCAAGTGATCCACCTGCCTCGGCCTTCCGAAGTGCTGGGATTACAGGCATGAGCCACCGTGCCTGGCCTCCAATAAAACTTACTGATGAACACTGCAATTTGAATTTTGTAAAATGTTCAAGTGTATTCTTCTGATTTTTAAAAACCATTTAAAGATGTGAAAACCATTCTTAGTTCACAGGCAGTACAATAACAGGCAGTGAGCCATAGTTTGCAAAACCATCTAGTGCGTTCATAGGGATCAACAATAGAGATATAAAACTTCACTTGTTCATTCAACGAATATTTATTCAGTGTCCATCATGAGCAGACACTAGTGTGGGGGCTGAAGATACAGCAATACAAAACAGACAACATCACTGTTCTCATGGAGCTTACATTCTTGTGGGGAAAGACAGATTTAAAAAAATGAGTGATGGTGATCTGGGAGGCTGAGGCAGGCGGGTTACCTGAGGTCAGGTGTTCGAGACCAGCCTGACCAACATGGAGAAACCCCATCTCTACTAAAAATACAAAATTAGCCGAGCATGGTGTCGCATGCCTGTAATCCCAGCTACTCGGGAGGCTAAGGCAGGAGAGTCGCTTGAACTGGGCAGGCGGAGGTTGCAGTGAACCGAGATCGCGCTATTGCACTCCAGCCTGGGCAACAAGAGCAAAAAAATAAAAAATAAAAAAACAAAACTCTGTCCCAAAAAAAGTGAATGATGGTGATAATGAAAAGATTTTATAAAGAAAAATAAAGCAGGTAAGAAGAAAGACAATAACAATGGAAGATGACATTTTATGTGGGGTAATTAGGTAAACCTTGTTTGAATAGGTGACTTTTAAGCAGATACTTGAATGAAAAGAGAAATTGAGCCAAGTGGCTTCTAAGAGGAAAGCATTATAGTCAGGGGGAAGGGTAAATGCAAAGGCCTTGAGGCAGGAGCATGCTTTCCCTGTTCAAATAACAGGAGAAATGTAGACAATTGATGAGATTTATATTTCAACAAAATTAACCCACTCCAAGATTCTTCCGTCATTTGCCCCAGATATGTATAAACATCAGTACAGGAAACTATATTTCTATCAAAAGCAATATAGGGACTCTTCCTACTTAACTTTGTAGAGCATTCTTTTGGAAAATATTTCAAAGCTATGTTGACTGCCTACACATTAAAAAGACCACAGTAGACCCCATCAAATGGAAACTTTTTGTGGGTTTGTTAGGGGGGACTGAAGTGTAAAGAAGTTACAAAATGATTAATTAAAAACTAAGATGTTTTTGCTGCATTTAGAAATATTTAACAAGTTTCTGGTCTTCAGTTGGGAGTTCCTTCACCATCTGTCCACTCCTATCTTTGAATGGGCTTCATGTTCTTATAAATACCTTGAAGTTTAGGGGGGAAATACACTTCAATCTATCTTGTTGTTGTGTTTTAATTTAGTAGCTAATAAGAACATTCATGTGACCTGATCACAGATGGTTTTCCTATCTCTTTTTTTTTTTTTTTTTTAGAGACGGAGTCTCACTC
This sequence comes from Pongo abelii, assembly GCF_028885655.2. Classification (NCBI taxonomy): domain Eukaryota; kingdom Metazoa; phylum Chordata; class Mammalia; order Primates; family Hominidae; genus Pongo; species Pongo abelii. Next base: position 70,127,752 of record NC_072004.2, on the reverse strand, counting down.
TGTCTCCCAGACTGGAGTACAGTGGTGCCATCTCGGCTCACTGTAACCTGTGCCCCCCGGGTTCAAGCGATTCTCCTGTTATGAATGCTAAGGTAGTCAGAATCTCATTTTTCTCTTCGAAACTACACTCAGTTACTTCTGGTGTTATTTACAGTACACAAAGAACACTTTAAAAATATTGAGAGCTATTTAAATGTCAGAGGGTTTAAAATGTTCAGGGGACCAAGACCTTTTGCCTTTAGTTCACCAGATCAAAAGCCATCTTTCTGTGTAGTGACTAAAAGATGTTCCCACATGAAGGTTGCTCATGTGAAAGCTTTGAGCTAGTTTTCGTTCTTTCTTTTTTTTTCCCTCCGTTAAGAATCTTTTCAGCGTGCAGTTGAAAGTTTCATAGTTAGCGTTTTTAAAAAACACTATCAAACTTACAGAAAAGTTGCAATACAGCACAAAAAACTTTTCTACTGCAAGTTTTGAAAGTAAATTGCTGACACTGTGCTCTATCCCTCTCCTATGCTTTAGTGTATGTGCCCTGCCTTCACAATAAAATCATCAAAACCAGGAAATCAACATTACTACCATTCAATCCTCAGACCCCATTCAGGTTTCTCCAGTTGCTTCTATGATGTTCTTTACCACAAGATATTTCAGTTCAGAATCACACATTGCTTTTTGTTGTCATGTCTCTTTCCTCTCCTTCAGTCTGGAACAGTTCCTCAGTCTTTCATGACCTTGAAACTTTTGAGGATTATAAGCCAGCTGCTTTGTAAACTATCCCTGCAAATTCGAGTTTGGTTGTTTCTTTGTGGTTTGATTCGTGTTTTGCATATTTGGCAGGAATATCACAGAAGTGATGCTGTGTTCTACTCACTATCAGAAGGCAAATAATTTTTGTTTGTGCCATTACTGATGATGACCGCATGTAACTTTGCTCAGTTACAGTGATATCAAACAGGCTTTTCCATTATATAGGTGCTCTTTTCTTTCAACCTTGTAATTAATAAGTATTTTTGGAGAGAAGCACTTTGAAACTATATAAATATCCCATTTGTCATCATACTTTTAATTTATTCATTTATTAACATCAGAATGTACTCATGAGTTTCTTTTTTTTTTCAATGGGTTATAGTCTAATACTATTATTATTTTATGCTCCCTTGTCCCAGATTTGGCCAATGGAAACCCCTTCAAGATGACTACTCTATTCTTTTAAGATATTCACTTCATTCTGTGAGCACTTCCTTGCTTTCTGGCACAGCAAAATGTTCCCGACTCATACTTTCAATTCTCATGCCTTAGCCACCCCAGTAGCTGGTACTACAGGCATGCGCCACCATGCCTGGCTAATTTTTATATTTCTAGTAGAGATGGGGTTTCGCCCTGTTGGCCAGTCTTGTCTCAAACACTTGAGGCTGAGGCAGGCCTCAAATGATCCACCTGCCTCAGCCTCCCAAAGTGTTGGCATTATATGAGTGAGCCACTATGCCCATCTTGGAGTAAACCATTTCTTCAGGGAGCCTCATTCCTTTAAATGGAGAATAATTTTTAGAAGTTAAATCTAGAAGCTATTGTAGTTTCGCTATTCCTAGGTGCTCTCAGTGAACAGGGAAAGGGACTGTATTTATATATACCCATATACACACATTTACATCTATATTTTATCTTTTTTTTTTTTTTGCTTTGTTGTCATCCAGGCTGGAGTGCAGTGGCACCTTCATAGCTCACTGTAGCCTTGAACTTGTGAGTTCAAGTGATTCTCCTGCTTCAGCCTCCTGAGTAGCTAGGACTACAGGTGCACTTCACCACACCCTTCTAATTTTAATATTTTTTTCTAGAGACAGGGTCTCACTATGTTGCCCAGGCTAGTCTTGAACTCTTGGCGTCAAGTAATCCTCCTGCCTTGGCCTCCCAAAGTGCTGGGATTACAGGCATGAGTCACCTCGCCGGGCCTATCTTTTTATATATAGTAGAAGCCATGAGTTCATGCCAGTACATCCACTTCCAATACAGGACCACAGGCTTCCATATTTGTAACTCCCTTCTCTCACAGAAAAACCTGGCTCTCATTATCCTTATTCTGTTTACTTATTTGACCATTCCTCCATTATGTAATACAACCAGTCGCCTATTGGCACTTGGCATCTCTTACTCAGCACAGTTGCTCTGCTTGACTCATTTGGTTTTGATAATCCCATACTGTGGCGTCCACTGTGTGCAGACATTCTTCTCAACTGCTTGAGCTCTGACAGCCCCATGCAGGACTGCCCCTAAAATGTAGATGCCCTCTTCACCCCACTCGAGTTCTGGTACTTTGCACTGGACTACTCCGGGCATTGAAGTTCTCCTCATTCCATTTAGCCTCTAGTGGGGGCTGCCAGCCACTTCATTCCCTCTTCATTCCCCTCTTCATTCCCTCTCAGGCTCCAGCAGTCCAGGCCAGGCAGTCCTCCTCCCTGCATGTCCTCTTATAGTGTTTGAGCTCTGACTTTTCATGCTGTCTGTCCCTCCACGTGGAAACTTGCCTTTTTTTTTTGTTCCAGACAGAATCTCTCTGCTGCCCAGGCTGGACTGCAGTGGCACTGTCTCATCTCACTGCAGCCTCGACTTCCAGGGCTCAAGTGATCCTCCCACCTCAGCCTCCCAAGTAACTGGGACTACAGGCTCATGCCAACTTGCCTGGCTAATTTTTGTATTTTTTGTAGAGATGGGGTTTCGCCATGTTACCCAGGCTGGTCTTGAACTCCTGGGCTCAAGCAACCTGCCCACCTTGGCCTCTCAAAATGTTGGGACTACAGGCATGAGCCACCACACCTGGCCTGAAACCCTTCTTACCTCATTCACACTGCCTACCCTGCATGGACACACTCTTCATGCTGGCTGGTCTCCAGCAGCCCACCCTGGGCTACCCCTATTCATTGCATGGACATTTTTCTCATCCAGCTTGGATTTTGACATCCCATGCCAAGCTGCCCCTTTGCTTATTTTTTTTTAAATTATACTTTAAGTTTTAGGGTACATGTGCACAATGTGCAGGTTAGTTACATATGTATACATGTGCCATGCTGGCATGCTGCACCCATTAACTCGTCATTTAGCATTAGGTATATCTCCTAAAGCTATCCCTCCCCCCTCCCGCCACCCCACAACAGTCCCCAGAGTGTGATGTTCCCCTTCCTGTGTCCATGTGTTCTCAATGTTCAGTTCCCACCTATGAGTGAGAATATGCGGTGTTTGGTTTTTTGTTCTTGTGATAGTTTACTGAGAATGATGATTTCCAATTTCATCCATGTCCCTACAAAGGACATGAACTCATCATTTTTTATGGCTGCAAAGTATTCCATGGTGTATATGTGCCACATTTTCTTAATCCAGTCTATCATTGTTGGACATTTGGGTTATCTAGAAAACCCCATTGTCTCAGCCCAAAATCTCCTTAAGCTGATAAGCAACTTCAGCAGTCTCAGGATACAAAATCAATGTATAAAAATCACAAGCATTCTTATACACCAATAACAGACAAACAGAGAGCCAAATCATGAGTGAACTCCCATTCACAATTGCTTCAAAGAGAATAAAATACCTAGGAATCCAACTTACAAGGGATGTGAAGGACCTCTTCAAGGAGAACTACAAACCACTGCTCAATGAAATAAAAGAGGATACAAACAAATGGAAGAACATTCCATGCTCATGGGTAGGAAGAATCAATATCGTGAAAATGGCCATACTGCCCAAGGTAATTTATAGATTCAATGCCATCCCCATCAAGCTACCAATGACTTTCTTCACAGAATTGGAAAAATCTACTTTGAAGTTCGTATAGAACCAAAAAAGAGCCCACATCACCAAGTCAATCCTAAGCCAAAAGAACAAAGCTGGAGGCATCACGCTACCTGACTTCAAACTATACTACAAGGCTACAGTAACCAAAACAGCATGGTACTGGTACCAAAACAGAGATATAGATCAATGGAACAGAACAGAGCCCTCAGAAATAACACTGCATATCTACAACTATCTGATCTTTGGCAAACCTGAGAAAAACAAGCAATGGGGAAAGGATTCCCTATTTAATAAATGGTGCTGGGAAAACTGGCTAGCCATATGTAGAAAGCTGAAACTGGATCCCTTCCTTACACCTTATACAAAAATTAATTCAAGATGGATTAAAGACTTAAACGTTAGACCTAAAACCATAAAAACCCTAGAAGAAAACCTAGGCATTACCATTCAGGACATAGGCATGGGCAAGGACTTCATGTGTAAAACACCAAAAGCAATGGCAACAAAAGCCAAAATTGACAAATGGGATCTAATTAAACTAAAGAGCTTCTGCACAGCAAAAGAAACTACCATCAGAGTGAACAGGCAACCTACAAAATGGGAGAAAATTTTCACAACCTACTCATCTGACAAAGGGCTAATATCCAGAATCTACAATGAACTCCAACAAATTTACAAGAAAAAAACAAACAACCCCATCAGAAAGTGGGTGAAGGACATGAGCAGACACTTCTCAAAAGAAGACATTTATGCAGCCAAAAAACACATGAAAAAATGCTCACTATCACTGGCCATCAGAGAAATGCAAATCAAAACCACAATGAGATACCATCTCACACCAGTTAGAATGGCAATCATTAAAAAGTCAGGAAACAACAGGTGCTGGAGAGGATGTGGAGAAATAGGAACACTTTTACACTGTTGATGGGACTGTAAACTAGTTCAACCATTGTGGAAGTCAGTGTGGCGATTCCTCAGGGATCTAGAACTAGAAATACCATTTGACCCAGCCATCCCATTACTGGGTATATACCCAAAGGACTATAAATCATGCTGCTATAAAGACACATGCACACGTATGTTTATTGCGGCACTATTCACAGTAGCAAAGACTTGGAACCAACCCTTTGCTTATTTTTAAACTATGTGTATTTCCCCTGCCTTTATGCTTTGTTGCTAACCTCTAATGGCTAATATATTAGAAGTTTTAAATTAGGATACAATGTAACTATAGTGACTGTATTTTTTAAACTAAAAATTGGAATATGATCTGATTATAGACCATTTTAAATCAGTACTTTTCCAAATAGTTTTAAGTAAATGATCACAGTCAAAATAAAGAACAAAGGAGAGTTTTAATTTCTGTAATGGAGTAGTACCTCCTATTGAACCAACCTTTCCATGGATAAGAATGATAGATTCTGGACAAAATATAAAAAAAATTATCACCTAAAAGCATTGGAAAAATGACCAAAAGCAGCCCGTTTTATGGCCTTTTATTCAAGGGCAGGCCCCCATTTCAGCCTCAGAGTGGCTAAAACTTTGATAGAAAATCCACAGTTTTGACAAACCATAACAACCACAGCAACTGGGAAGTGAGGGGAGACATTCTGCAGTGGAGAAAGCCAGAGAGGGCTTTTTTGTATATAAAGTCTCTGGCTGATCCACTAATGTGCAGAGTTACACTCTAAATAGCCCAACTGAGGCTAAAATAACTAAACAGATTTATACTTCTGCAAAGGTGACTAACTCATCCCAGTTTCTTTGGGACTCTGAAAGTTCTGTGTTCTAGGAAACCCCTCAATCCAGGCGTATTGGGACATTTGGTCACCCCAGCTGCTGCCCACAACAGGTGAGACAGAGTTTGAGTTTAAGCCAAGGCAAGTTAGTTGCAAGGTTTAAAAAGTAAAAAGTCTGGTCAGGCATTGTGGCTCAAGTCTGTAACCCTAGCACTTTGGGAGGCCAAGGCAGGAGGATTACCTTGAGGCCAGGAGTTTGAGACCAGCCTGGGCAACATGGCAAGACCCCCTCTCTACAGAAAATACAAAAATTAGCTGGGCATGGTGACACCTACCTGTAGTCCCAGCTACTCGAGAGGCTAAGGTGGGAGGATCACCTGAGCCCAGGGAGGTCAAGGTTGCAGTGAGCTGTGATTGCACCTATAGTCCCGGCTATTCAGGAGGCAGAAGTGGGAGGATTGCTTGAGCCTGGGATGAAGAGGGCTCAAATCATACCACTGCACTCCAGCCTGGGCAAGAGAGTCAGACCCTGTCTAAAAAATAAATAAATAAAAATAAAGAAAGAGTCCTCTTTTCCTTTCTCCGCCATCGTGGTGTGTGCTTGCCTCCATTTCTCACCATGTCTTCTCACAAGACTTTCAGGATTAAGTGATTCCTGGCCAAGAAACAAAAGGAAAGTTGTCCCATTCCCCAGTGGATTTAGATGAAAACTGGTAATAAAATCAGGTACAACTCCAAAAGGAGACATTGGAAAAGAACCAAGCTGGGTCTGTAAGGAATTGCACATGAGATGGCACACATATTTGTGCTGTCTCAAGGTCACAATCATGTTACCATATCAAGCTGAAAATGTCACCACTGTCTGGAGAGTTGAACATGTTTTATTGGGAATATATTTTTTCTCTCTGAATCTCTTATGAACGCGTTGGTTGACTGCATTCAGTAATAAATATATGAGACCTTTCATTTCAAAAAATACGAAAAAAAAAAAGAAAGAAAATTAAAACAAAAAGGGCTGGGCATGGTGGCTCATGCCTATAATCCCAGCTCTTTGGGAAGCTAAGACAAGAGGATTCCTTGAGGCCAGGAGTTCAAGACAAGCCTGGGCAACATAGTGAGACTCTGTCACTACAAAAAACTTTAAGAGCCAGATGTGGTGGCACACACCTGTAGTCCTAGGTACTCAGTAGACTCAGGCAGGAGGACTGCTTGAGCCCAGGAGTTTAAGGTTACAGTGAGCTACGATCATGCCACTGCACTCAAGCCTGGGCAACAGAGCAAAATCCTATCTCTTAAAAAAAAAAAGTAAAACAAAGAAAAATTCCTACATGCTTCAGAGGAACATATAGAATTCACAATTTATGTAATATATCATTCACAAGGTCCAGCATACAATCCAAAATTATGTGGTCATGTGAAGAAGCAGGAAAATATGACCCATACTCAAGAGAAAAGGAAATCAATGGTAACTGACCTCAAGATGGCATACATAATGGAACTGGCAGACAAGAATTTGTATAAACTATAATACTTACACTTCTGTAATTGAAGTTATAGAAGGAAAAGGGTGGGAGAATGGAACAGAAAAAATATTTGAAAGCATTTAGAGAAAAATGAAAAGGATATAAAGGAAAATATGCTTTTAATTAACAAATAGAAGACCTCAGCAGAGAAGTTAAAATGAACTAAGTGGAAATTCTAGAACTAAAAATTACAATATCTGAAAAAGAAAACTCATTAGATAGGCTTAACAGCAAATTAAGATGACAGAAGAAAGAGTAAATGAACTTGAAGATATGAAAATAGAAATTATTCCTTCTGAATATCAGAGAAAAAAACATTGTGGGGGGATAAAACAACAATGTCTCAGGGAACTGTGGGAAAATATGAAAAGATCTAACACACATATAATTGAACTTATAGAAGGAAAAAGGGAGGAGAATGGAACAGAAAAAATATTTGAAGAAATAATGGCTGAAAATTTCTTAAGTTTGGTGAAAAATATAACTTTACAGATTTAAGAAGTTCCATGAACCCAAGTGGAATATATGCAAATAAAATTACAGCTAGGAATATTATGGTCAAACTGCTGAAAGCCAAAAGTAAAAAGAAAAATCTTGAAAGTACTTAGAGAAAAAGAACACATTACCTATAGGAAAACAACAACACAAGATATCACTGACTTCTTATCAGAAACAATAGAAGACAGGCAGGGTGTGGTGGCTCACGCCTGTAATCCCAGCACTTTGGGAGCTGAGGCGGGTGGATTATGAGGTCAGGAGATCGAGACCATCCTGGCTAACAAGGTGAAACCCCGTCTCTACTAAAAAAAAAAAATACAAAAATTAGCCAGGCATGATGGTGGGGCACCTGTAGTCCCAGCTACTTGGGAGGCTGAGGCAGGAGAATGGCGTGAACCCGGGAGGCAGAGCTTGCAGTGAGCCGAGATTGCACCACTGCACTCCAGCCTGGGCAACAGAGAGAGACTCCGTCTCAAAAAAAAAAAAAAAAAGAAAAAGAAACAATAGAAGACAGAAGACAGTGGAATGCCATCTTAAAAGAGCTGGAAGAAAAAAAAAAACTGGGCCAGGTGTGATGGTTTATCCTCTAATCCCATTTTGGGAGGCTGAGGTGAGAGGATGGCTTGAGGCCGGGAGTTTGAGATCAGCCTTGGCAACAAAGCAAGACCCTGTCTCTAAAAAAAAAAAAAAAAAATTTTAAGAAAAACCTGTAAACTCAGAATTCTATATCTAGTAAAAATATCCTGTAAGATTGAAGACAAAGTAAAGACATTTCCAAATAAATGAAAACTAAGAAAAGTCCCTCAGATAATTGCACTACTAAAAATGCTAAAGTTCTTTAGACTGTAGGGACATGATACCAGATCAGAACTCAAATCTTTATGAAAAAATGAAAAGCACCAGGCCAGGCACAGTGGCTCACACCTGTAATCCTAACACTTTGGGAGGCTGAGGTGGGAGGATCACTTGAGCCCAGGAGTTTGAGACCAACCTGGGCAACATAGTGAGACCCCTGTCCCTACAAAAAAAATTTTTTTTAATTAGCTAGGCATGGTGGTGCTTCTATAGTCCCAGCTACTTGGGAAGCTGAGGTGGGAGGATTGCTTGAGCCCAGGAGGTCAAGGCTGCAGTGAACCATGATTGTGCCACTGCACTCCAGCCTGGCAACACAGTGAGACCCTATCTCAAAAAAAGAAAAAAAAAGGCACCAGAAATGTTAAATATGTGGGTAAATAGAAAGTACTATTTTTTCATCTTAATCTTTAAAATACAATATGACTATTCAAAGCAAGAATTAGCATTGTATGGTAAGGTTTAAAGTATATGCAGATGTGATACATAGGACAACTATAGTATAAAGGTTGGAGGGTAGGAAATGGGCCTAAATGGTTGCAAGCTTTCTTACATTTTATGTGAAGTGTATAATTTTAACTCTAAGAAGACTGGAAAATTAAAGATGTATTTTATAGTCCCTAGAACAGAGAGAAATAGACAAATCAACAGTCATATTTGGAGATTTTAATACTCCTTTTTCAGCAACTAAACAACTAGTCAAAAATTAGTATATCCATAGATCTGAATGACATTGTCAACTACCTTGATTTAATTAACATTTATTAAACAGTACACTTGAGAACTGCAGAATATCTAGAAGCAGTTTCTCCACTCCTTATTGAATCTCCCCCTGGTTCTGCCCACCTGCCTCCACTCCCGCCTCCACTATGTCCATCAGGGTGACCCAGAAGTTCTACAGGGCATCCACCTCTGGCCCCGGACCTTCAGCAGCCACTCCTACATGAGTAGGCCCGGTGCCTGCATCAGTTCCTTGAGCTTCTCTGAAGTGAGCAGCAGCAACAGTGTCCAGGGTATCCTGGGTGCCAGCATGGGTCTGGGTGGAGGCTATGGCCGAGCTGGTGGTTATAGGAGGCATCACAGCCATCATGGTCAACCAGAGCCTGCTGAGCCCCCTTAAGCTGGAGATGGACCCCAACATCCAGGCCGTGTGCACTCAGGAGAAGGAGCAGATCAAGACCCTCAACAAGTTTGCCCCCTTCATCGCGGTTCCTGAAGCAGCAGAACAAGATGCTGAGACCAAGTAGAGCCTCCTGCAGCAGCAGAAGATGGCTTGGAGCAGCATGGACAACATGTCCAAGAGCTACATCAACAACCTTCCATGGCAGCTGGACACTCTAGGCCAGGAGAAGCTGAAACTGGAGGCAGATCTTGGCAACATGCAGGGGCTGGTGGAGGACTTCAAGAACAAGTACGAGGACGAGATCAGTAAGCATACAGAGATGGAGAATAAAATTGTCCTCATCAAGAAGGATGTGGATGAGGCATACAGGAACAGGGGGGAGCTGGAGTCTCACATGGATGGCAAGCTGACAAGATCAACTTCCTCAGGCAGCTGTATGAATAGGAGATTCGGGAGCTCCAGTCCCAGATCTCGGACACATCTGTGGGGCTGTCCACGCACAACAGCCACTCCCTGGACACGGACGGCATCATTGCTGAGGTCGAGGCCCAGTATGAGAAGATCGCCAACCGCAGCCAGGCCAAGGCTGACAGCATGCACCAGATCAAGTATGAGGAGCTGCAGACCCTGCCTGGGAAGCACAGGATGACCTGCGTTGTACAAAGACAGAGATCTCCAAGATAAACCGGAACATCAGCCGGCTCCAGTCTGAGACTGAGGGTCTCAAAGGCCAGAGGGCTTCCCTGGAGGCTGCCATTGTGTACGTGTGGGGAGCGGTCTGTTAAGGATGCCAATGCCAGGGGGTCCAAGCTGGAGGCCGCCCTACAGCGGGCCAAGCAGGACGTGGCACGTCAGCTGCTCAAGTACCAGGAGCTGACGACCATCAAGCTGGCCCTGGACATTAAGATCGCCACCTACAGGAAGCTGCTGGAGGGCAAGGAGAGCCAGCTGAAGTCTGGGATGCAGAGCATGAGTATCCATATGAAGACCACCAGGGGCTACTCAGGTGGGCTGAGCTCAGCCTACAGGGGCCTTACAAGCCCTGGCCTCAGCTATGGCTTGGATCCAGCTTTGGCTCTGGCGGGGGCTCCAGCTCCTTTAGCTGTGCCCGCTTCTCTAGGGCTGTGGTTGTGAAGATCAAGACCGCGATGGGAAGCTGATGTCCCAGTCCTCTGATGTCCTGCCCAGGTGAAAGGCCACAGCAGCCCCTCCCAGCCTACCCCGTCCCGTGTCTGCCCCAGAGCCTGTGGAGGAGGCCACTGTGCAGGGGAGTGTAGGGAACAGGAGACCCACCTGAGGCTCAGCCCTAACCCTCAGCCCACTTATGGGGAGTTTACTGCCTGGGATACCCCCCTTGCCCATGCCTCCAGCTACAAAACAATTACATCATTTTTTTTTCCTCCAAAATAAAGCCTCAGCCAGATCTGCAAAGCAAAACAAAACAAAGAAAACCAACAAAAACCAGAACATACATATGTCTCAACTACACATGGCACATTCACCAAGAACACAAGTCTTAATACTTTTAAAAGGACTACAGTTACACAGACTGTGTTCTCTGACTGTAGTGCAGTGGAATTTGACTTCAATAACAAGTTAGCTAAAGAATTCCCGGATTCCCCCAAATATCTGGAAATTAAACACTTATAAATAACCAGTGGATCACAGAGGTCTCGAGGGAAATTAGAACTGAATTATAATCAAAACATCAGCATTTATGAGATGCAGCTAAAGCAATGCTTACAGGAAAATTTATAGCTTTAAATGTTTATAATTAGAAAAGAAGAAAGGAATAAAGTCAGTCACTAAAATTTCACCTAAAGAGGGCAGAAGCAGAGCAAGTTAAGCCCAAAGAAGAGGGAAGAAGCACTTTTGAACAAGTTCTAGTTTCACTGTGTTGAACTAGATGTATGCCTCCTACCTTATAACCCAGTAATTCCACACCTAGGTATTGACTCAAGAGACATGAAAGCATATGACCACAGAAATACTTGTGCAAGGATGATCATACTCCAGTCTAATCATGAGAAAAACAAACACATCCCAGTTGAGGGACATTCTACAAAATACCTGACCAGTACTCAAAACTGTCAAGATCATCAAAACAAGGAAAGTCTGAGAAACTGTCCCAACCAAGAAGAGCCTAAGGAGACAAGATGAATAAATGTAATGTGGGATCCTGGAAGGGATCCTGCAACAGAAAAAGGACATTAGATGAAAACTAAGGAAATCTGGATACTTAGATAGTAATAATGTATGAATATATATTCATTAATTATAACAGATGTACCATACTAACATAAGATGTTAATAATAGGGGAAATTGGGTGTGGGGTATATGGGAACTCTCTGTGCTATCTTTGCAATTTTTCCGTAAATTTGAACTACTCTAACATGTAAAAGTTTATTATTTTAAAAAGGAATATCATAGTAGTTTGACTTATAAATAGCCCAAACTGGTAACAGTCTAGGTGTCCATCAATAGGAGAATGGATAAACAAACTGGGATATTCATATGGAATACTACTTAGCAATAAAAAAGAATGAACTACTGATAAACACCACAGAATGGATATATCTCAAAACATTATGTTGAGTGAAAGAAGCCTCAGGCAAAATAATTTATACCATATGTCTGTGTGATTCTGTTTTTATGAAGTTCTAAAATAGGCTAAACTAATCTATGGTGGAAAAAGTCAAAACAGTAGTTGTCTCTGGAGTATGTGGGTGGGAATTGACTAGGAAGAGATGTGAGGGAGCTTTTCTGGGATGATGGTAATGTTCTGTATCTTGATAGGGGTTTGCATTACATGAGGATATGCATTTTTAAAAACTCATTGAATGGTACACTTAAGATCCGTGTATATATCACTGTATGTAAAATTTACTTTTTAAAATCTTGTAAACAGATATTGAATTTTAGTTAATAATGATCATGCTGAAATGTTAGGACTGAGGTATACTGATACCTGCAACTTATTTTGAAATGCATCGAAAAAGCTGGATCGATGAATGGATTGAGAGATGAATGGGTGGAAAGATATGTGAGAAAGCAAAAATAGCAAAATGTTAATTGTAGAATCCAGAGGGTGAGTAATGGATATTCAACTTTGCAGTTCTTTTTTTAAAAATTTTTTATTGATACATAATATTTTACATATTTATGGGGCACATGATAGTTTGTTACATGCATAGAATATATAATAATCAAGTCAGGGAATTTGGAATGTTTATCACCTTGAGTATTTATCATTTCTATGTGTTGGAAACCATTCAAGTCCTCTCTTCTAGCTATTTTGAAATATATAATACATCGTTGTTAACTATAGTCACCCTACTCTGCTGTCAAACATTAGAGCTTATGCCTTCTATGTAACTATATGTTTTACCCATTAACTAACCTCTCTTCATCCCCTGTTCCCTCCCACACACCCTGTCTGTCATTCTACTTTCCACCTCCATGAGATCAACATGTTTGCTCTCATATATGAATGAGAACATGTGATATTTGTCTTTCTGTGCCTGACTTATTTCACTTAACATAGTGACTTCCAGCTCCATCCATATTGCTGCAAATGACATGATTTTATTCTTTTTAATGGCTGAATAGTATTTCATTATATATATGTACATATATATATATATACCACTTTGAACTCTTTTTTTCTATGTGTTCAAGAGTGTTCATAATAAAATATTGGGGGAAAAATAAAGAATATATGAAATTATTTCTAATGGGACCCACTTTTTGCATATTGTTCTTGGTGTAAGTAGATCTCTGGCAGAAAGTTCTTAGAGTAACATTGCTGCATCAATATTTTTTTTTCATGCTCCTTGAAAGGCTTTTAGGGAGAGTATAGAGAAAGAGTAATCTTGCTCTGAAAGAGGAATTCTGCTGCTAAGTTTTCCGAAATGGTATCCCTTATTAAATTTGGAATGCTCAAACCTGTAGAAATGTACCCTAAGTAGCTAATATTTATAACCTCTTTCTTTTCAGATATACAAACAAATGCGGAACTGAAATGCACTCAGGAGCAGTCTGTGCCCGCAGGTAACATCAGGACTTTCCTCTCTGGAAATATACCTTTACTAAAAATACCAAAGAAAGAGGAATGTGCTTATTCTGGTTGCAGTAAAAATGCTATGGAAATGTGTGGGTTTTTTTTTTTTTAAATATGGTTGTCTCTTGCTGATGAAAAAATAACTCATCCATTTAGATCATGTAAGTTCTTTAGCATCTTAGGGCCAAACATACACTACCTAATATTGATCACTGTTTGTTTGTTTGTTTTTAATTTTTCAGCTCATTGCTCTGAAGACAGTTTTTGTTGAATAATATAGTAGCTTGTATTTGAACGACTTGTGATTTTTACTGTAGAACAGTGGTCTGCAAACTTTTTTGTAAAGGGCCAGATAGTAAACATTTAGACTTTGCAGGCCACATATGGTCTCTGTCACGTATTATTTTTTGTATTTCTTACAACCCTTAAAAAATGTAAAAACCATTCCTACCTCCTGGGCCCACACAGAAGCAGGCTATAGTCAGACTTGTACCTCAGGCCATGGTTTACTGATCCCTGCTCTAGAATAAATTATAAACATTTACAATAATTTATTTCCTGAAAATAACTTCTGTGTCCTCCGTTGATTAACTCACTGTGTGAATCAAAGCTTACATTATATTACAAAATTTAATTTATCACTGAAATGCCTTTTTGTGTTACTGTAAGTTGTAATCACATCTTTCTTTTCTTTTTTTTAGACGGAATTTAGCTCTTGTTGCCCAGGCTGAAGTGCAGTGGTGTGATCTCGGCTCACCACAACCTTCGCCTTCCGGGTTCAAGCGATTCTCCTGCCTCAGCCCCCTGAGTAGCTGAGATTACAGGCATGTGCCACCATGCCTGGTGTATTTTTAGTAGAGATGGGGTTTCACCATGTTGGTCAGGCTGGTCTCGAACTCCCAACCTCAGGTGATCTGCCCGCCTCGGCCTCCCAAAGTGCTGGGATTATAGGCAAGAGCCACCGCGCCCGGCCAATCACATCTTTTAAGTGAACCTAAACCTCATATTAATTGTTTAGGTGTCCACTATATTTTAGTCATTTCAGGCTTGAGAAAAGTGAACCATTGTTTAGAATGGTATCTTAGAGTTCACAGAGCATACATTATAATATGCAGAAATTAGAAACTTCAGATATTCATAAATCAAACACTGAGTCCATGGTGACCACATTTTCAGGGGCTTTTATTGATGGGTTTTGTGAAACATGTTTCTCTTTCGCTCCCGCATGTGTCTGGTCATGGCTCAGCTGAAAGGAGTGCCACTGCAGAGCTTCTAGTTACCTCCCTACTTCAGTCCAGCCTCAGTGCCACAGGATTCAGTGTCTTTGACTATTTTTTGTATTAATGGGAACTCAGCAAATATTTTATTGAAGATTGGGAAGGAGTTAGATAAAAAGAGGGTAACTTTTCAGTTCATTTCTTCTGCTATCATCTTTTTGTTAAGCTACTATGCTTATATATGAAAATAATTCCAGTTGCATTGTTCCTTTTTCTTACTTCTAGTATTATCAATATTTATTATACATTTCTCTTAAACTTATTTTGTAACAAGTTTGCTGTTTGTTTAAGCATGTTTTTATTATGTCTGCTCCCTTTCACTTATGAACTTTAATAACACTTTGTATTTCCTTTATTTAATCCCTTGTCTGAGCCTACCGTGTGTTAGAGTTGTGGGCTTCTCTTATCTATATCTCAAAGTATGAGCTCCTTGAAGACATAATGACTTATTCATATCTGTAGCCTTGTCAACATTCAGTAAATGTTCAAACAAATAAAGAAACTTGGGGTCCAATATGTTTTCCACAGAATCACATTTATAATGTGAACAGAAGGGAAAAACAGAATTTGGCATGCAGAAAGCTTACAGATCTTCCTCCTAGGAAAGCATCTTTCCCAAATTAGGTTATGCCAGTGTTTGCACGCTTAGTATTTCTGGTCACTACTTTGTCATAAATAGCAATGGCATCCTACTGAATATCATGAGATATACCAATGGAGAGATAGTTTTTCTCCAGAAGGAACATGAGTGCCCTTTAACTCAGATGAAAGAAATATTCAAGAAAGTTGTGTGTATTCAGAGGGTACATGAACCCTGGGCATATTTCTTTTCTCTTTTTTTTTTGTTTGAGACGAAGTCTCACTCTGTCACCCAGGCTGGAGTGCAGTGGTGCTATCTTGGCTCACTGCAACCTCCATCTCCTGAGTTCAAGTGATTCTCCTGCCTCAGCCTCCCGCTTAGCTGGGATTACAGGCACGCACCACCATGACCAACTAATTTTTGTATTTTTAGTAGAGATGGGGTTTCACCATGTTGGCCAGGCTGGTCTCGAACTCCTGACCTCAGGTGATCTGCCCACCTCGGCCTCCCAAAGTGCTGGGATTACAGGTGTGAGCCACTGCGAACCCTGGGCATATTTCTAAACCTCAAGAGTTTTCATGTATGTATCCCTTTTGGGTATGTGTGAAAGGGTACTATCTGTCACTAAAGGATTGTGTGAAGCTGAAAGTTAAATGGGGGTCTACTTAATACATATTTATAAAAAATCCTTTAACATTGAACCACATAGTTAAAACTCCTTTTATCTTTTAGAAAGCCCAGCGGTTTTGAATGACTACAGTTTAACCAAATCTCATGAAATGGAAAATGTGGACAGTGGAGAAGGCCCAGCCAATGAAGATGAAGACATAGGAGGTGAGCCATAGTGCGCAGACTAAACACTGATGGCTGTAGGTATTGCTTAGGCTTAGTGTGGAGAGGAAATCAGCTCTCCAAGGAAAACTTGCATTTGTAGGTTTAGTTAGGAGTGATTCTGTTTTGTTAATTTCACAAATGTTTGCATTTCATAGTTGTAGGTTATCAGCAAATTTTGAGAATTTAAGGTGCTTATCCAGTGTTCCAATTATATTAACTTCACTTAAAACATAATGTTTTACTATTTGCCATTATAAAAGTAATACATGTTTATTGTAGAAAGTTTGTCTGGGGTGTTTTCTGACACCAACAAACCAATTTTCCCGTTTTCCAGACAATGACTTGGTGTCCAACAGTTCAATTTAATTTTTTTTTTTTTTTTGAGATGGAGTTTCACTGTCGCCCAGGCCAGAGTGCAGTGGCGCAATCTCAGCTCACTGCAACCTCTGCCTCCCATGTTTTAGTGATTCTCCTGCCTCAGCCTCCCAAATAACTGAGATTACAGGCACCCACCACCATGCCCAGCTAATTTTTGTATTTTTTTTAATAGAGACGGGGTTTTACCATGTTGGCCAGGCTGGCCAGGAACTCCTGACCTCAAGTAATTGCCAAACTCAGCCTTCCAAAGTACTGGGATTACAGGCATGAACCACCATACCCAGCCCACTTCAATTCAATTCTGATTCTAATTCCTGATGTTTGCATAGACCAAACAGGTTACAGGCTTAGTCTCACAGTACTGCACAGTATTCTTCCCACTTTAGACAACAGTCTCAAGTACCAGGTCCCCAGGTAACCCGCACTTCTGTCTGACTTAGCTACAAAATCGGGGACTCCCCTCCACATGTTTAATAATTTGCTAGGATGACTCACAGGACTTGTTACATAACTCATTTATTCATTCCTTTACTCTCAGCTACTCTTCCTCCTTCTTACTGTTTATGCCCAAACTTTCCCACCTTTGGGAGGAACATTAAGTTTGGCCACTGCGCTGGTCTAGATCGTAGGCAGCAATACTAGTCTAGCAAGTACCTCTCCCTCAGTCAACTCCCATACATACAGGATGGGGTTACACAGGTACAGAACTAGTGGGCTATTTCTACCACTAGGCAATATATCTGCATTCAGTGTTAACCCCAATTTTGCCAGATGGGGTAAAGGCACAGCCTGCCTTATCAGGCCCTTAGGAGTTCTGACATAAAGGTTTAAAGCTATGGTTACACTTTCTTGCTTTAGAAATCATCTCTGTTTCTGGCACTTGTAATTATAGTGCTGGTATTGCAACCACTGCATCTGGTAGGAAAGAGAAAGCTGATGTGACAATGTAGGGAAGGAAAAAAAGAATAGTCATCACACCAATATCCTCCTCTTTGGCAAGAATTGTATAGTCATATCAGCATCCTCCCCCACCTCCTCTTCCCTAATCCACCAGAAAAACAGAGGAATCTACCTAGAGGGAACAATCCCTTAGCTCATTTGAGTGTGACCTCACACTTGTGCAAATGCATAAACCAACCCTTCACGCCTATACCTTACCCTATTTTAGACAATCAGTGTTTCAATTGACTGGTCCAATTCTCTATCAAACTATTACTCTGAGGAGGATAGTTCTTTGCCCATTGTTTGACATTATGGGCTGTAAGTAGAGTGCTCCTTAGTATAAAGAAATGTGGCTCAGCCGTTCAAATTGGTGCAATATCTTCTGTTCTGGTTCTTTCGTGGTACTGACCATTCGTGTATACCACCAGGTAAGCAAAGCCCTTTCCAGAGTCAATGTTTATCCCCGTCAAAAACAATTTATAGTTTGGGTGCAGTGGCTCACACCTGTAATCCCAGTACTTTGAGAGGCTGAAGCAGGAGGATCTCTTGAGCCCAAGAATTCAGGCCCAGCCTGGGCAACATGGTGAGGCCTCATATCTATAAAAAAAATTATAATAATGATACAAATAAATTAGCCAGGTGTGGTGGTGTGTGCCTGTAGTCCCAGCTACTCAGGCGGCTAAGGCTGGAGGATCACTTGAGCCTGGGAGGTTGAGGCTGCAGTGAGCTGTAATCCTGCTACTGCACTCCAGCCTGGGCAACAGAGTGAGATCCTGTCTCAAAAGAACAACAACAGGCTGGCCGTGGTGACTCACATCTGTAATCCCAGCACTTTGGGAGGCTGAGGCAGGTGGATCATTTGAGGTTGGGAGTTCTAGACCAGCCTGACCAACTGGTTAAACCCCGTCTCTACTAAAAATACAAAAATTAGCCAGGTGTGGCAGTACTCACCTGTAATCCCAGCTACTGGGGAGGCTGAGGCAGGAGAATTGCTTGGACTCGGGAGGCAGAAGTTGCAGTGAGCCAAGATTGTACCACTGCGCTCCAGCCTGGGTGACACAGTAAGACTCCATCTCAAAAAAAGAACAAAAACAAAAATGATTTGTAGCCCTTGGGACTACCAGCATTGGCTCTTCAATGCAATCCACTTGCCAGCTATGTGTGGGGTCTTCCCCCTGGGGAATCTTCCCCATAGTCACCTACAGTAACTGTCTCTCTTATTGGCAGACATAATAGTTTGTTGCTATTTTGTGCCTCAGGGGGTCCAAGGGAAATATGTCCAAATTCAGCCCATCTTCTGCAGTGGCTGTAGCATCCCCCATCCTGTCTACTCATTTCACGGACCCACGTGCTCACCTCAAACACGCACACTGTGATACCTACTAATTGGTTCTGATCAGCTTCCAAATCTGGAAGGGGGGTCTTTTACTGAGCATTGACATGTCCTACTTTAATGCACCCCTCAGATTCCCATAGTGATTTCCATAGGGCTTTGTCCCATATGAGAGTCCCTTTAATATGCCAAGTTTCCCTTGCACTCTTGCCTTACAACATGGCCAGGCTGTTGGCCATTGCCCATGAATCAGAAACTGAAACATATGGGCATGTATCACTGTTCAGTTCTTCCATGACTTCTAGGAAAACAGCAGATTATTCAGCTCACTGAGCTGATTTGTTTTTACCTTCTTTAATTACAGTTGTGGTGTTCCAAACAGGATGTTGTCCATTTACCTTAAAACTACCATCCACAGCCAGGCATGGTGGCTTATGCCTGTAATCCTAACAATTTGGGAGGCCAAGGCAGGAGGATTGCTTGAGCTCAGGAGTTCAAGACCAACCTGGGCAATATAGTGAGACCTCGTCTCTACAAAACATTTAAAAATTAGCTAGGCATGGTGGCATATGCCTGTGGTCCCAGCTACTTGGGGGACTGAGGTGGTAGGATCGTTTGAGCCTGGGAGGTTGAGGCTGCAGTGAACCCTGATCATGTCACTGCTCTCTAGGCTGGATGATAGAATGAGACCCTGTCTCAAAAAACAAACAAAAAAACTACCATCCACAAATCAAGCATCTCTTTGTTGTTCAAAGACTACTTTATAGGGCACTGTCTAAGTGATGATAGAATCCAGCAGCTCCTCACATAGTTCCAAAGTCAATTGTAGGGGAAAAGAGGATCCCTGCTCCTGAGTATATCATCCTTTCATTCCCAAGTTACCATGATTCTCTATAAACTATTTCTATGTTATTATAGAACTCTTCTGGGCACTGCTCTCCCCATTAGAACACTTCTCTGACATCACCCAAGACTTCATTGATATTTTAGGTTTTAAAATTATTTTTTTGTCCTTCAATCATAAGAGCAATTTCAATTAATATTCAATAGCAGGCTAATAATTGCCCCTCAAATGGAAATTTGCTGGTCCAAAATCCAATTGTTGTCATTGCTGGAAAGCACTCACAGGTTTTTGCCATAAGCCATTACCCAATTCTCACACACCAAGCCTATATTTCACCTACCCTAAGTCATCCTGGGGCCAGATACCAGTCAACCAGAGACCATCTCTATGCTCTAGAGCCCACCAGAATTATTAAAACTAGCCAATCCTAAACTGTTTACCCAGCCCTGCCTTGCCTTTTCCACAGAAACCCCAGTTAAGGCTCTGACCTAAGCTTTTTCCTCATTCCTCTTTTCTGCCTCCTGAACAACACTGGTGCTTTCTCCTGTGATCTTGCATAGCAAGGCATGGTGGCATAGCATCAAAAGCAAGTTAGTTACTTCCCAGATACAATGGGGGTACAGGCACTGGGTAAATATACCCATTCCAAATGGGAGATGTTGGCCAAAACAAAGGGACTACATGCCCCATGCAAGTCCGAAATCCAATAGGGCAGTCATTAAACCTTAAAGTTCCAAAATGATCTCCTTTGACTCCATGTCTCACATCCACGTCACACTGATGCAAGAGGTGGGCTCCCATGGCTTTGGGCAGCTCTGCCTCTGTGGCTTTGCAGGGTACAGCCCGCTTCCCAGCTGCTTTAATGGGCTGGTGTTAAGTGTCTGCAGCTTTTCCAGGTGCATGACACAAGCTGTCAATGGATCTACCCTTCCGGGGTCTGGAGGATGGTGGCCCTCTTTTAACAGCTCCACTAGACAGTGCTCCAGTGGGGACTCTGTGTGGGGGGTTTTACCCCACATATCCCTTCTGCACTGCCCTAGCAGAGGTTCTCCATGAGGGCTCCACCCCTGTAGCAAACTTCTATCTGGACATCCAGATGTTTTCATACATCCTCTGAAATCTAAGCAGAGGTTCCCAAACCTCAATTCTTGACTTCTGTGCACCCATAGGCTCAACATCACATGGAAGCTGCCAAGGCTTGGGGCTTGTACTCTCTGAAGCAACAGCCTGAGCTGTACCTTTGCCCCTTTTAGCCACAGCTGGAGCAGCTGGGACACAGAGCACCATGTCCTAAGCCTGCACAGAACAGGGGGACCCTGGACCCAGCCCAGGAAACCATTTTGCCTCCTAGACCTCTGGGCCTGTGATGGGAGGGGCTGCTGTGAAGGTCTCTGATATGTCCTGGAGACATTTTCCCCATTGTCTTTGTAATTAACATTAGGCACCTCATTACTTATGCAAATTTATGCAGCTGGTTTGACTTTCTCTTCAAAATGGGTTTTTCTTTTCTATCACATTGTCAGGCTGCAAATTTTCCAAACTTTTATGCCCTGCTTCCTCTTGAACGCTTTGCTGCTTAGAAATTTCTTCCACCAGACACCTTAAATCATCTCTCTCAAGTTCAAAGTTCCATAGATCTCTAGGGCAGGGGCAAAATACTGCCAGTCTCTTTGCTGAAGCATAGCAAAAGTTACCTTTGCTCCAGTTCCCAAGCAGTTCCTCATCTCCATCTGAGACCACCTCAGCCTGGACTTCATTGTCCATATCACTGTCAGCATTTTGGTCAAAACCATTCAACAAGTCTCTAGGAAGTTCCAAGCTTTCTCACATCTTCCTGTCTTCTGAACCCTCCAAGTCTCTAGGAAGTTCCAAACTTTCCCACATTTTTCTGTCTTCTTCTGAGCCCTCCAAACTGCTCCAACCTCTGTCTTTTACCCAGTTCCAAAGTTGCTTCCACATTTTTGGGTATCTTTGTAGCAGCACCCCACTCTCTGTGGTGCCAATATACTGAATTAGTCCACTTTCACACTGCTATGAAGAAATACCCGGCTGGGCACGGTGGCTCACGCCTATAATCCCAGCACTTTGGGAGGCTGAGGCTGGTGGATCATGAGGTCAGGAGATCGAGACCATCCTGGCTAACATGGTGAAACCCTGTCTCTACTAAAAATACAAAAAATTAGCCAGGCGTGGTGGTGGGTGCCTGTAGTCCCAGCTACTTGGGAGGCTGAGGCAGGAGAATGGTGTGAACCCGGGAGGCAGAGGTTGCAGTGAGCCAAGATCACGCCACTGCACTCCAGCCTGGGCGACAGAGCAAGACTCCATCTCAAAAAAAAAAAAAAAAAAGAAATACCCAAGACTGGGTAATTTATAAAGAAGAAAAGAAGTTTAATTGACTCACAGTTCTGCATGGCTGGGGAGGCCTCAGGAAACTTACAATCATGGCAGAAAGTACCTCTTCACAGGATGACAGAAGAGAGAGTGAGTGCCAGAGGGGAAATATCAGATACTTATAAAACCATCAGATCTTGTGAGAACTCACTCACTATCACGAGAACAGCATGGGGGAAACCACCCCCATGATTCATTTACCTCCCACTGGGTCCCTCCTATGACATGGGATTATGGGGCTTACAATTCAAGATGAGATTTGGGTGGGGACACAGCCAAACCATATTACCCTGGGTGATGGGCATATTCAGTGTGTGAATCCTGATTATCACAAAGCCAATTCCACATGGCGTGCATATGAAGCATATCAGCTGCTTCATCTGGGGTGTTCCAGTTGGCATTGAAAGGGGAAGTCAGATAGTTCCCCTTCTCAGGGTAAATAGACCTTACAATGGCTCTTATCTGATCCACCAGGTCAGCTGTTCCCTTAGGAATGACCTGCTCTGTGTCTGGATCATGTGTAGCCATCTGTGATTGTTCCATAGTGAGCTGTGGATCCTGTATAAACCCAAACATGCTCTTCCACTCTGAAGCATTTAAAAACCAAGATACTGCCCCTAAATTATTTATTCTTACAATTCATTTTAGTCAAAATTCTTTAGGAAGCTGATGGTACTGATCTACAAAATAAAGTAACTCTTTCACACTATACCCCCTGGTTTCAGTAGTTTCTTGGTTTTGCCCTCCCCTACCTGGACTCTCTTTTTGGTGACCAGAGATCTTAGAGGTATTTTCTGTTTTTCCTACATATTTTTTCCATTAGAAGCAGCTTTGAGTCTAGCATCCAAAGTTCAGGCACACCAGAATCTGAGCGTGGTTCAATATCAAGGTCCAACCCAACACTCTTTTTAACTTTCATTTTAGCTGTTACAGATAACAATAACCATTGGATTGTGTATTTCACTTTTTTCTTATTAGTTTGCATTTCCTTAAGCATTCAGTGAACCAGCTCTCCAGGAGTTGGGTTCATCTTTAAATTTCACTGGTAACTTTTACCTTTAGTAACTGATCACAGCCTCTTTGCTGCTCCATAGGTGACTATATGGCCACTCAGGAATCAAAATTTCCTCATCCCCTACCCTTTTATTTCATCCTTCCAAACCACATGTTTCTGTGAGCCTGAGCTGATCTAGCAAATCCCACTCCAATTCTGGGGTGTTTTCCATCCACAACCAAATCTCTAGGCAATTCAGTTGTTGGGTGTCCAACAATTCAATTCAATTCTGATACTAACTCTGAGAATTAGTACAGACCACACAGGTTAAGGGCTCAGTCCACAGACTGCCCCTACTTCAGACACCAGTCTCAAGTACCAGGCCCTCAGGTGACCCACACGTCTTCCAACTTGGGCAAATTTGAGTGCTCCCACATCCTTCCTCAGGTTTAATAATTTTCTGGAATGACCCACAGAGCTCAAAAAGTTTCTTTACTTATCATTACCAGTTTATTATGAAAGATACAACTCAGAAACAGCCAAATGGAAGGGAGGCATAGAGCAAGGAAGGGGTGACATGGAGCTTCCATACTTTCTCTGAGCATGCCGCACCCCCACCTCCTGAAGCTCTCTGAATCTTGTTGTTCAAGGACGTTTATAGGACTCAATCTCCAGCTCCCTTTCCTCTCTATTCTTCCCTGAGGTCACTGGGTGGGGCTGAAAGGTCCAACGCTCTAATTACCAGATCCTTCTGGTGAACAGCTCCATCCTGAGGCTGTCTAGTGGCCCCAGCCTCAGCTACCTCGTTAGCATAATCTAAGGTGCTATTGAAAGGGGCTCGTTATGAATACAAAAGACACTCCTGTCCCTGCTACTTAGAAGCTGAGGCAGGAGGATCTAGTAAGAAAAACAAAACAAAACAAAACAAAAAAACACTCCTATCACTTAGGAAATTCCAAGGGCTTTAGAAGTTCTGTGCCTGATCCTGGGAGCAGGAACAAAGACCAAATATGTTTTTGTATTATACTGCAGTTTGGAAAGTTCATTGAAATAGAAAGAAAA
Source organism: Pongo abelii (assembly GCF_028885655.2). Classification (NCBI taxonomy): domain Eukaryota; kingdom Metazoa; phylum Chordata; class Mammalia; order Primates; family Hominidae; genus Pongo; species Pongo abelii. Next base: position 70,103,541 of record NC_072004.2, on the reverse strand, counting down.
AAGAAAACCCCACCTCTATCCTACCACCCAAAGATAGTCTCTAATAGCATTACAGGGTACTTACTTCCAGGCTTTTTTGTGAGTATTGAGCACTATATTCACATTAATATTGCTCACATTTTATGGTAATATTTATGTTGATAAATCTAACCACTTTTGCTTTATGAATGTTACTCTGTTACTCAGATCTCATCTTAAATGTCATTTCTTTAGAAAAGCTTTTCCTGACAATTCAGTCACTATTTTAACACAGCCCTATTTTAATTCATCGCGTGACACTGGACACAGATAACTTTGGAGTTTTGTTTAGTGTGTACTCTCCTTCCAGCCTTCTTGGGCTATTTTTTTCCTTGCTAGATATTTACAGTACCTAGAACAAGTACCTGGCCCTACTGTGGTAGGTGTGCAATAAATATTTGTTGAGTAAGTGACTAAATGAAAGCCCTAGGTCAGTTATATGTGTGTATATATGAGTTTCTTAAAGGAAGAAAAGAAAATAGGCTGGGCGCAGCGGCTTGGCTCACGCCTGTAATCCCAATACTTTGGGAGGCCAAGCTGGGTGGATTACTGGAGGTCAGGAGTTCGAGACCAGCCTGGGCAACATGGTAAAACCCCATCTCTACAAAAAAAAAATTTTTTTTTAATTAGCTTTGTGTGTGCCTGTGGTCCCAGCTACTTGGGAGGCTGAGGTGGGAGGATCACTTGAGCCCAGGAGGCAGAGGTTGCAGTGAGCCAAGATCGCGCCGCTGCACTCCAGCCTGGACAATAGAGTGAGACTCCTTCTCAAGAAAAGAAAATCATTTCTCAGAGTCTTTTTCTTTTGTCTTAAATTTCTTAAGAGACCAAGTAATTGAGTTATTTGTCTAAAACTTCTGAGATTCAAATCACAGCTTCAACTAACATTCCAGCTGTACCAAGCTATACATTAATTTGTACCAGTTTTTAACCACAGAGACAGAAAAATGCTGCCTGGCACAGGATGTGGTCATTTGTGCTGAGGAAAGGCATATGATGTTGTATCAGCTTCATGCAACTTCTTGAAGGTGACATCCATGGAGTCTCACTCAGAATGAGGCAAATGATAGCTGTGCCTGTGGCTTGTTTTTTTTCTGAGTTACAGTTTCTGAGTTCTAGTAGGTAATACCATTAAGTTTGTAGTTGAAATAGTGATCCCTATGCCACTGTTGGTTTGGGAATTTATAATTTATGTTATAAATTTACTTTGGGTTCAGGGGTAGCCTATGAGTTTTATATTTTCAGATCGTTTGGGGTAAAAAAAAACAGATTAAATACTCAAACATAAACAAGAAACCAATAATTTCCATTCAACAATAGGAATTTAAAATAAATATTGTAAAAACCCAAGTGGTGAAGCAGCTTGTTAGGAACCCATACAATAGTATCGCCTTACCTCCAACTACATGTCAATGGGTTAATAGGATGTTTGTGTAGAAAAATTATTTTTCTCAGTTGCTAGGGGTCTAGGAGTGTCATGCAGTTCTTGATAGAGAATAGAAGATATGATCAATCACTCTAAATAATTTGGGAAAGAGAAAAGAAACAGTTATTTACTTTAAGCTTCATTCAGAAAGAAATGAATAGGCTAATTTTGTTGTTGTTTTGTTTTTGTTGTTGCTCTGTTGCCCAGGCTGGAGTGCAGTGGTGCGAGCTCAGCTCACTGCGAGCTCAGCTCACTGCAAACTCCGCCCCCTAATTTCAAGTGATTCTCGTGCCTCAGCCTCCTGATTAGCTGGGACTACAGGCATGTGCCATCATGCCTGGCTAATTTTTGTATTTTTAGGAGAGACGGGGTTTTACCATCTCTACTAGATGGCCAGACTGGTTTTGAACTCTTGACCTCAAGTGATCTGCCCACCTCGGCCTCCCAAAGTGCTAGGATTACACCACTCCTGGCCTGAGTAGGCTAATTTTAATGTTGAAAGAGCATTCCATTATTTTGTGATTAATCTGCAAACAGATTATAGTAGTCCCCCTTCTCTGCGGTTTCACTTTCTGCAATTTCAGTTCCATGGTCAACCATGATCCCAAAATAGGTGAGTTCAGTACAATAAAATATTTTGAGAGAGAGTCAACAATCATGTACTTTTTATTATAGTATAATGTTATAATTGTTCTATTTTATTGTTATTGTTACTAATTTCTTACTGTGCCAGATTTATAAATTAAAACTTTATCATAGGTGTGTATGTATAGGAAAAAACATAGTATTCAGTCATATACTACGTAACGTTTTGGTCAATGATGGACTGCAAAAACAGTGGTGGTCTCACAAGTTAAGACCTATTTTTACTGTATCTTTTCTAAGTTTAGATTTACAAATACTTACCATTGTGTAACAGTTGCCTGCAGTATTCAGTACAGTAACATGCTGTACACATAACATGCTGTACAGTCTAAGAGCGATAGGCTGTACCATATACCCGAGGTTTGTAGTAGGCCATACTGTCTAGGTTTGTATAAATACAGTGTGGTCTATAATGTTTGCATAATGATGAAATCACCTAATGATCCATTTCTTAGAATGCATCCCACCATTAAGGAGCATGTGACTGTGTATAGGGTTTGGTACCATCTGCAGTTTCAGACACCCGCTGGGGGTCTTGGAAAGTATCCTCTGTGAATAAGGGGGGACTACTCTACTATACTATTAACACTGGCACTTAATCTGGGTCATATATGTTTGGAAAAGGTGGTTACCAGGACCCTGCTTTTATAAAATATATAATATGATCAGTATATATAAATTATACATGCTAAATTATAAAAGTAATAGAATGTAAAAACAGCATTGCCCGATAGAAGTTATACCTATTGCATAACAAGGTACCACTGCCATATGCAGCACAGGAAAACATTAAGACTAGAGTTAGGCCTGGTACTGTGACACAAGCCTGTAGTCCCAGCTACTCAGGAGGCTGAGGCAGGAGGATCACTTGAGCCCAGGCATTTGAGGCTGTTGTGCATCATGATTGCACCTATGAATAGCCAGTGCACTCCAGCCTGGGCAATATAGCAAGACTCCATCTATAAAAAAAGAAAAGACTAGAATTAGAATTATACTTTTAAAGGTAATTAGGGGAATTTAGCTATAATGTAATAATTATTTTAAAATGTTAGAGAATTCTATTCTGTTTAAATTTAATGGAAGCATTTATTTTTTAATTTCATTTGAAAGATTTTAGGAACCAAAGACTTGTCTGGAGTGTTTAAAATTCAGAATAATTGCAATCATGTTTAATTTGTATGTTAAAAAATGAAATATCATGTGCATCTTTATAAGTTTCCAGCTCTTAGAAAATTGTTTATAGAAAATTTCACACCCTGATGGAAACACTCACTTTATTTTTTCTCTTGCGGAAAGACAGACTAATTTCTAGGGGAAAAGTCTTTACCCAACTAGAGTAAGTTTGGAAAACAAAACAAAAATACTTGGAAAAAACTTTTAAAACCTATTAACATTGGCCGGGCAGGTGGCTCACTCCTGTAATCCCAGCACTTTGGGAGGCCCAGGCAGGCAGATCGCCTGAGGTTAGGAGTTCAAGGCTAGCCTGGTGAAACCCCGTCTCTACTAAAAATACAAAAATTAGCTGGGCATGGTGGTGCATGCCTGTAATCCCAGCTACTCAGGAGGCTGAGGCGGGAGAATCTTCTGAACCTGGGAGGCGGAGGTTCCAGCAATGAGCTGAGATCGCGCCAAGTGCACTCAAGCCTGGGCGACAGAGCAAGACTCTGTCTCAAAAAAACAAAAACAAAACAAAGTATTAACTTTGAACATAAATACACTTGCTTATGATCCCACAGACATTGCAGTAATTTTTTACAATATATTCCCAGGAGCCTAGTGCGGGTATTAGCAAACTTTTTCTGTAAAGGACCAAATAGTAAATATCTTAGGCTTTGTGGGCTATACAATCTCTGTTGCATCTTCTCAACTCTGCCATTGCAAGGTAAGACAACTGTAGAAGATACATAAATGAATGTGAGTGGCTTTGTACCAATAAAACTTTATTTACAAAAATAGGCAGTGGGTTGGATTTGATCTGCAAGCCATAATTCCCTTACTCCTAACCTAGTGTATACATTTATTGTATGATGAGTTAAGAAAAGATTTGGCTCTTGAAAGGAACAGTGTTTGTGTAACCATTTCAAAAGGGCATCAGTGAGGATTCTAACTATTATTTTAAAAATTAGAAAAATATATATCACTAACAGCTTTTTATCACATGCATATATAGTTGATATAGCTCTATTTACATAAATTAATTAGACATAAATAAAACCATATGTAGACTAAATGTTGTGTTACCATTTAGTTGGTTTTCTCCTTTATTCCTGAAAATTTAAATCTAACAAGCACTGGCAAATATTTATATCAACTCAAGTTTATTTCCTCCAGGAGGCCTTTTTATACTATCTCACCTCCCACAGTGTGGTCTCAGAGCTGAATTTTTAAGGGTATGTTCAGTTAGTACTTATTTAAACACTTAATTATATTCTATTCGAAATTGTTTGTGCATGACAAGCTTTCACCCCATTATATCATAAACTTTTTGAAAAAAGGAGCCCTAACCTATATTTACATCTTTCTAAGAATACTTACCTATGAAGTGATATAATCCAACCAGATTGGAAAGCAGAAGAAATGAAGAAATTCAGAGTTCTTTTTCTAGCCTGCTCATTCACTCTTATGAACAATTATTATTTCTCTTCCTCTTAGTGACCAACTGTAACTATCTTCAGACTGATCTTGAGCCATAGGAAATAACCCAGAGATCCCCAAGTCTTTATTTTTGTTTAGCATCCAATGAGTGCTGGGAATATCACAGCCACTTTACTGAATACAAAAGATTTGGGACCTTCTACTTGGATCTAAAATGTCAGCAAGATACTGTGATGTCAAAAGCAAGAGTTAAAACAATTTTATAACATATCATGAGAAAGAATGTTCTTGTTGCTTATATCTTGTCCTGTGATCACAGAGCAACTAACAATAAAATAAAAACCTGAGTATCAAGGCTAGAGGGAAGATGTGTTACATGCTAGTGTACTGAGGGATATTAACTATGTAGAGATAAGACTCGAGATGGTGGAATGTCATCCCAGCAAGGCAATTGTCATGCACAAACAATTTGAGAGAGAAGTAATTAGGTGCTTAAATTAGTGGAAAAGACATGGCCTTAAGGCCTGAACGACTGAAATAGAACTCTTGCGACTTTTTGTTTCAGTCCTTCTTCCTCTGAAATTGGATTCCCGTCTTTGCCATTTCCCACCTAGAAAATGGAAGGAAAGATTCTGTCATGAGCATGTATACGTTATGAGGGTATGATGCATTTGCTGATAGTATTTTTTCCTCTTTGAATAATTGAGGAATAAAAGTTGGGCTACTGACCCCCTGTATTTAACACTCTACTGGCCCCCCATTTTTCAGCAGCCCCCATCATCCACTATCTCTATTTACACAAGCCATTTGTTCTGGAGCTGCTGTAGGGGTAAAAAGTACACACTATACCTCGATACCCATCAACACTAGCTGTTTACCCTGTCTGAGTTGCACATTTACCCTCTGTCTTAGTTTTCCAAGGCTTCCATAATAAATTACCACAAACCGGGTGACAAAACACCAGTTTGTCACAAAACAACAGAAATTTTTTACTATTCTGGAGGGTAGAAGCTCAAAATTAAGGTGTCAGCAGGACCATGGGAAGGGCCTAGGGAAGAATTCTTTTTTGCCTCTTTCTGGCTTCTGGTGACTTCCAGCAATGCCTGGTGTTCCTTGGTCGTGTCAGCATAACTCTAATCTCTGCCTCCATTGTCATGTGGGCTTCATCTCTGTGGGCATCTCTTGTTTCTTTCCTCCTCTACGGAGACTAGTCATTGGATTTAGGGCCTACCCTAATCCACTGTGACCTCATCTTAACTAATTACATCTACTATGACAATATTTCCAAATAAAGTCACATTCTGGGGTTCCAGGAGGACATGAATTTGGGAAGGACACTATTCAACACAGTACACCCTTCATCTCCTGGCTCTACAACTAAATATCAAATAGACCCAATACCCATCATGAAATAGATTTCTTTTTTAATTAATTGTACAGTGGTGATCAATCAGTGTATGTATTTAATTACTTCTGTTCTGTACAAGCTATGGGTCTTGTCTGATTCCGTGAGAAAAGTTGAATTTGATCATTTTTGAAAGGCCTTACATTTTCTCTATTGTGACATCTTGTGCAGTGTAGATGCTTAGATCAAAGATAAGAACTTTAATTAAAAGTTTGCTGAAAAAAATAATTCTTCTCCCTCTTAGGAGACATAGCTCCCATCTTCAGTAGCTTCCCATGGCATAGTCTCAGTCCCTTTTGAGGTGTACCACTCTTTGGTACTTAGAAGAAGTACAAACTACTTTGATGCTTCTGAAAGGGGAAAAAAAATTAAGCCACATGTGTGGTTTATGGATGCTAATTACCGCCACATTTAGATGTGTGAAGAAGGGTGGCTGGAGCGAGCTGGGAGAGACCACGTCAGCCTCGCTTAGGCACTCGCTGAGGCTCCCGCGGTACTGCTCAGCACACGCAAATATATGCTTCAAAAGGAAGTGCCGTTTTTTATCAAAATATTACATCTCTCAAGCCCAGATCAAGACTTGTCACTCATGGGATGCAGGGGTTATCTTACAAAATCAGCAGTGCTCTGCTGCAGAAGTTCACTCACAGGGGATTTCTGTAAGTGCTTACCATGGGCAGAGCTTTACAGCTTGTACTGTGTCAAACAGGTAAGTTCTGTTGAAGATAAAACCAAGACATCTCTCCCTGAATCTTTTTTTTTTTTAATCACGCTGTCACCCAGGCTGGAGTGCAGTGGCACGATCTCGGCTCACTGCAGCCCCAACCTCCCAGGCTCAAGTGATCCTCCCACCCCAGCCTCCAGAGTAGCTGTGACTACAGTTGCGTGCCACCATGCATGGCTAATTTTTTTTTTTTCTGTAGATACGGGGTCTCGCTATGTTGCCCAGGCTAGTCTCAAACTTTTGGACTCAATCAATCCTCCTGCCTTGGCTTCCCAAAGTGCTGGGATTACAGGTGTGAGCCACTGTGCCTGGCCCTTGAAACTTTTTAACAGAAAACATCTCTGGATTTTCTTTTTTTTTTTTTCTTTTTTTCATAACTAAGCTGCGTAGCACAGCAAACTAAAAGGAATGTGTAGGAAGATATTTGACATCTGCCAAAGAGCCATAGACAGTTGCAATGGTTAACAGAAAAATGGGGCTGCCCACTGTCCTTAGTGGATCCTCTGGAGAGTTTTCTCCCTTCTTTTTGCATTCTTTTTATTTATTTATTTATTTTTTTGAGACAGAGTCTTGCTTTGTCGCCCAGGCTAGAGTGCAGTGGTGCGAACTCGGTTCCCTGCAAGCTCCACCTCCCGGGTTCACGCCATTCTCCCACCTCAGCCTCCAAAGTAGCTGGGACTACAGGCGCCAGCCACCACCCCTGGCTAACTTTATTTTTGTATTTTTAGTAGACACAGGGTTTCACCATGTTAGCCAGGATGGTCTTGATCTCCTGACCTCATGATTTGCCCACCTCGGCCTCCCAAAGTTCTGGGATTACAGGCGTGAGCCACCTCGCCCTGCCTCTTTTTGCATTCTTTGTCCGTTAAGCAGTAGTGTTGGTGCCTCCTTCCAGCTGGATTAAGAGAACGCATGAAACACCCTTATGTGCCTGCTAACTTTCATAGCAGCTTTTCTTGCCAAGTGAGTTCTGCTTCTCAAATAAACTTTGGCACCAGGCACGGTGACCCAAGCCATTGTGTACCTTGGTGCCATTTGATAGCTAGAGGAAGGTACCCTGCTGAGGGATAAATGAGGAGTCCCACTGGTGTGCCAGAATCAGCTCATAGCTGCTTGTTAAATTTTCAAGAATGTTGTATGCTGGTTGACTCCATGACGGTAGCTTGAAATTGGCCATGGTGGAGTATTTATACCACTGAAATCAGCAAATGCCACAAATAAGCCCTTCCCCCATCCTGAGCTGGTTGTTAAGCAATTACCAGAACACCACTGGACTGAAGACTGAACAAAATCCTGTCCTGGCTCATGAGAACCATCAATTTTTTTGTAATTTGTCAGCCCAAAGGGATTTTGGGTTTTGGGTGTTCTGTTTTGTTTTTGTTTTTGTGTTGTAGTTTGCATGAAAGAGAATAGTGTCGGAGACAAGAAGAGTAAGTACATGAGCTCTCTCCACAACATAGTAGGTGGGATCCTGAAATTTTATCTTGTAAAATATGGGGGTCATATTATTGCAAGTAAATGAAATATAGTAGGTGGTTTTGTGGTTTTTTTTTTTTTTTAAATATACTGTTACAAAAAGCATAAAGCAATGACAGTGAAGCTTAAACTGGACACAATTGTAAACCTTAAAAGACCCAAATGATCATGAAGCAGTTACTTCCTATCCATTCCCATAAGAACTTTAGCTTGCTCTTGTCTGAGAAGTGGGCAAGGGTAGACAACTGGAGGCAATCAGCAATCCTTTTACATCCAAATTTGTACACATTGTATCGTGGCAGGGTGTTATTGTACTTGATTGTGTCCCAAAGACATGGCAAGAACAGTCTTTCATAGTTGTGTTCTTTTGTGCCAAAGTTCTGGGAATATAGTAAATGCTCAGTGTTATCCATTTTTCTTTCTGCCTTTCCATCCAACCATCCATTCATCCATTTATCCCCTGCAGTGTTCACAAGTGCTCACTAAATAATTATTGGTTCATTAACTAAAGTGAAGAACAGCATGTGAGTACATTTTGGCGTTGGGGTCTTTTATTTTAGTAGTGTTCTTCAAATGCTGGGAAAACTTTCCAAGGATTGCATGGGATAATTTTAAGAGAATCAATTTCCAGGTCCGCAACTTCAGTATATTCTCTTCCCTTCTTCCTAAAACTGATCTGCCTAGAAGACTGCTGCCATTGAGCTTGCTTGCTTTTTCTTTTCTTTCTTCCTTTCTTCCTTCCTTCCTTCTTTCCTTCCTTCCTTCCTTCCTTTCTTTCCTTCCCTCCCTCCCTCTCTTTCTCTTTCTTTCTTTCCTTCTCTCTCTCTCTCTCTTTTTTCCTTTCCTCCCTCTCTCCCTCTTTTTCTTTCTCTCCCTCCTTTTCTCTTTCTTTCTTTCTTTTTCTTTCTTTCTTTCTTTCTTTCTTTCCTTCTTTCCTTCTTTCCTTCTTTCCTTCCTTCCTTCCTTCTTTCTTTCTTTCTTTCTTTCTCTCTCTCTCTCTCTTTCTTTCTTTCTTTCTTTCTTCTTTCTTTCTTTCTTTCTTTCTTTTCTTTCTTACAGGGTCTTGCTCTGTTGTCCAGACTGGAGTGCAGTGGTGTAATCACGGTTCACTGTAGCCTTGACCTCTTGGGCTCAAGCAATACTTCCACCACAACCTCCTGAGTAACTAGGTCTACAGGCACACACCACCATGCCCTGCTAATTTTTTAACTTTTTGTAGAGGGATCTCACTGTGTTGCCCAGGCTGGTCTTGAACTTCTAGACTCAAGTGATCTTCTCGCCTTGGTCTCCCAAATTGCTGAGATTACAGGCATGAGCCACCATGCCCAGCCTTCCTTCTCCACTTTATAAAGAAAAGAACATTTCTCACCCACCTCTAAGGTGTAAGTACTTCCAAGATGCCAAACAAAGGATCAATTAGATAATTTCTTTTATCAAATTTTCATAAATTATTTCCTCTCTATCCTTCTCATTAGGAGATACATTCCCAATAAATTTTACTTTTTGTATTTGGTAATTATTGATCAAAATTATAATATACCTATATTGTTTTACTCAATTGCATGTTAATAATTGTAATGCTAATTCAATCCAGAAGAAAACACATTTTGACACATAGCACTTCATGTTAACAAAAGTAACTGTATTTTATTGGGTTTTTTTGTTTTTTTTTTTTGCTGCAGATACATATAATGGGATGAACAATAGATGACTCAAGCATACAAGAGTACTACATTAGGATAAAATTCCATGGGGATAGTGAAATGGAAATAGAAGTTCAAAGAGAAATTTCCTGACTTTCTTGAAAAGCTTACTTATGTATTTTTAAATTTATGATGGAGTAAATTAAATCACAAATATGTATATATTCCTAAGTAGATACATTTGAAAGGGTGTGGTAACAGTTTAAACTATCATTATTTACAATACACAAACTGTATTCTTTTGTTTAAAAGTAGTTAAACTCATGATGAAAAATTATAGATGTCAACTTAGTATGTACTTAATGTCCACTATGTATAAGAGAGATATATAATTTTTCAAAATTATTTTGAGGATGCTTGAGCAAAAAATTGGAAAAATGCCAACCACTATTATATCAAGTCTACAAAATATAACACAGAGGTGTCTTTAAGCCTGAGCCTTTTTAAAGGCCTAAGGCAGAGATTCTCAACCTGAGATCTCAGAGTTTGAGAAATCAATCAATAGTATGTAAAATTTTGTGTTTATGGGCATGTGTACCTTTTTCTGGGCAAAGAGTACAGTTCTCAAAGATGTTCACAACCTGGAAAAGATTAAAAAGATCTGACCAAAGCATGTAAAGTCTTAAGAAACGTGACTTTGCTGTTTTCATATGCATTGGCATGTGGAATTGCTTCCAACATGAACAATTTTGGTTCAATTGTTTGTGTATAAAATAATACTAATTATGAAAAATAATGAAATAGATTCAATCCCCCTTTCTTCATCATCATCCTGGAGTCTATCCTATGTCAATCTTTTAATTTTATTCCTTGCTTATTCAGAGGCCTTTTCTTTTCTTAATTTTGATGGAGAAAATTACAGGTGCTTCATCCATAGAAAAATGCCGAATGGAAATGTGGAAAACAGTTTTTAAAAGAATAGACATCATCTGCCCCTGACAGTTCTGTCCTGCAGTTTCTTCCAGCATCTAATCAGCAGTCTAGCTAGGTTGACATAGTATTCAGGCTTAGAATTAAGAAAATTACATTTGGAAGTGACTAATAACACAGTACTTTCAAAGCTTTGGATTTTAAAGTGTCACACACACAGCAGGTGAATGAAGATGTCAGAGCCGGGCCTAAAGGAGCACCCTGGTAATCCAGCCCTTGGTGTATAACCTTCAAGCACCAATAAACAAGATTATCTGGGTTTAACATGTGACCTTTCTCATTTTGACTGGTAGGTCCAGATGTTTTCTCATTTAGCTGCCTGGTTGAAATCTGCTTTAACTGACTGCATTTGGATCTAGATTTGAGATTGCAGGAATGACAGTCTTGAAAACTACATTCTGCCCTGGGTGATGCTGTATAAACAGTAACATATGGAGACCTATGGTTTAATAATTAAAAATAATTTGTGACCTTACCCTTAATAGATTTGCTAATTATGTCAACTGAATAAGTAAAAATGGGATCACAATAGATATTTCACTATATTCATCAGTCTGGTGGCATTAAAGACACTGACAAGATGTGTTAGAACCAGGCTTTTCTGCACCTGCGTCTACAGAAGCAGAAATCTCAGCCAGGGCCTTTGTTATCCTTTCTTACTCCTTAAGTAATTTCATAGCAGCCCTTGAGAAAATAGGAAAGGCTCTTTGTTAACTTCTGTTAAGTCAGCCTAGGCTGTGGTCATACCTCCTATCCACCGACATTTGAACAAACACTACTTAATGGTCCATTATTACTCTTTTCATTACTTGGAGTCCAGAACTCTCTCTTGAATTTTTATATGACCTATTCCTTACTTACCATCAGCTTGATTTTCCGGTTCTAGTCCTTTAGGTTGTACTAGTTCTCTCTCTCTGAGACTGTATAGAAAAGATAATTCTTTATTTTCTTATTTTGTCTTACGAGAGAACTCACATTCCTGAATGAACCCTCAGTGAACTTCCCCAGGTGCATTTATATCACTGCTGCTTTGCAGTCCAGAGATAGTGCTCATTAACTAATTAATAACCACAGCCTAGTAAAACACACTAAATTATTAACAGAATAGAAAGCGAGACAGTATGGTCCATAAAAGCACAAAATATAACAAAGAAGTAATATATCCTTATGTATCTGGATCCTTATGGATTTTAGCCCAATTTAGAAAGAGCAAAAATCAGTAGTTAGGTATTTATCTGAAATCGATAATAAAATAACTAAGTATGGGAAATGTCCAATCAGGCCAACTCTTTTATACTTGATTTTTTAAGCTTGTTTTTCCTACTGTCAAGTAGCGGGTGCCCTTGTGTTTTTCAACAAGCTAATTCTTGTTAGTTTTGTTGAAAGGGAATGAAATCAGTTGTACAGGAACAAAAGGAGTTAAAAATAGTCTTCTGAGCATTTGTCATATGGAAGTAATCATAGCTCAAAAACTATACTTACCATGATGCTTCTTGTAATCGTTGGTGAATGGGTAGCTAAACATTCCCATTTTGAGACAGAGTCAGTATCAGAGTCAGTTTCAGAGTCGGTATCAGAGCTATCAATTTTATTTTGTTTTGTTTATCTGTATAGATTTCTTTTTAAAACAGCTTTAATGTGGTTATAATTTACATACTTTAAATGTTCAATTCAATGACTTTTCTAGTAAATTTACAGAGCTGTACAACTACCACCATGTTTTAAAACATTTCCATCACCCTAAAAAACCCTTTGTACTTGTTTGTAGTTGATCCCCATTCTTGCCTGCAGCCTCAGGCAACCACTAATATTATTTCTGTCTCTAAAGATTTACTGTTTCTAGGTATTTCATATAAATGGAATAATACCATATATAATATTTTGTTTCTGGCTTCTTTTACTTAGCATAATGTTTTTGAAGTTCATCTATGTTGCTGCATTTCTTTTATTTCTTTTTTCTTAAAATTTTTGAGATGGGATCTCACTGTGTTGCCTAGGCTGGTCTCAAACTCCTGGGCTCAAGTGATCCTCCCACCTCAGCCTCCCGGGTAGCTGGAAACATAGAGAGGCCCCGTCTCTACAAAAAAAAAAAAAAAAAAAGGAAAAAATCAAATTTTAAATAGTCCCAGCTACTCAGGAGACTGAGGTGGGAGGATTGCTAGAGCCCAGGGGGTCGAGGCTGCCTAGTGAGCCATGATCATGCTGCTGCACTCCAGCCTGGGTGACAGTGAGACTCTGTCAAAAAAAAAAAAGAATATCATTGTATTTATATAGTACATTTTGATTATCAATTCACTGTTTGATGGACATTCAATTTGCATTTTTTAGCTTCTATGAACATTTATGTACAAGTCTTTATGTGGACATAGGTTATCACTGCTTTTGAGCAGATACCTAAAATTGTTGGCTTGTATGGTAAATTTATGTTTAATTTTATAAGAAACTACCCCTATATTAGTTATTGATCGCTGTGTGACAAATGACTCCAAACCCTAGCAACTTAAAACATATTATCTCAGGAATACAGGCACAGGATATCTGGGTCCTCTATTTCAGTCTCTCCCAAGGCTGCTAACACGATACTGACCTGAACTGTGGTCTCATCTAAAGAATTGACTAGGGAAGAATCAGCTTCCAAGCTCACTCATGTGGTTGTTGTCAGGATTCTGTTCCTGAAGGCTGTTAGACTGAAGGCGTCGTTTCTTCACTGGAGGTTGGCCAGACACTGCCTTCAGCTGCTTGCTCTCCAGCTTACTTCATCTGAGAAGCTTGCAAGAAGCACCACAGAGAGAAAGAGAGAGAGAGATGGAAGTCACAGTCTTTTATAACCTAAACACAGAAGAGACAACTTCCATCACTTTTCCATGTTTTTTTCATTAGAAGCAATCATCTAGGTCCAGCCCACACTGGAGGGGAATATTACACAAGGGTGTGAATGCTAGGAGCCGTTTTAGAAGGCTGCCCACCATACTGCCAAACCGTTTTCCAAAATGACTGTATCATTTTACACTCCCACCAGCAACGGATGAGGGTTCCATTTTCTTCACATCCTTGCCAACGCTCTTTATTGTGTCTTTTTTATAGTAGCCATTCTAGCAGGTGTGAAGTGGAATCTCATTATGGTTTTAATTCACACTTCTCTAATGACTGATGATGATGAGCATCTTTTCATTGGTCTGTTGTCCATTCATATAATTTCCTTGGTGAAATGTTAATTCACATCTTTTGTGCATTTTAAAAATTTTATTTATTACCTTAGAAAAGCTAAAGACTACTTTCGTGCATTTTAAAATTGGATTATTTGTCTTACTGAGTTGCAGGATATTTTCATTTATGAATCATGTTTTCAGTGCTGTATCTAAGAAATCTTTGCCTGTCTCAAGGTCATGAACGTATTATGTGCCAGCTACTATGCTACACCTTTATATACATTATTTTGCTTGATTTCATTACTGTAACAGCCCTATTAGGTATAGATATTATCATTACTACAACACAAATGAGAAAATTCACGGAAGTCAAATTACTTGCTGAGGTCACACAGCTAGTTAGTACAACTTGAACCTGGGTTCTGTCTTACTCCAAAGCCCATGCTCTTTTATCAGAACCTTTAAAAAAAAAAGTCATTCAACTCTATTTTCAGTGGAAAAAATAAGTTAAATACCATATTGTTCCTTCCCTGTAATTACCAATACCCATCCGATATACTTGAATATTGTTAGTAGAAACCTCTCTGTGATCATTAGAAGCTGCTGTTTGAAATAGAAAGGACATAGATTCCAGTTTGTTGGCCAGATTCCATTCTAGTTTTATTCTACCAGACAATATTCCCTCTGCAGTTTCCAGTAGAGCTAGGATGCATCTTTGCTTGCAGCCTTGAAGTATGTTACTGGGCAGCTGTTAAGCAGTTGTTACACTTTACCCCAGGGATGAACATGTTCCAGTGACAAGATAGCTCATTCCCTTGTGTGCTTTTAATGTTGTACATTCACCCAGGAGAAGTCAGTGCTGAGTTTCTTCTATTATTTCTCAGTGCTCTAATTCCATTATGTGAGAACCAGGGAAGAAGGAAGGGAAGAACCAGAGATGGGTAAAAGTCTAAATAATATGTTACAGATGGTAAATATTAATTTCTTTTTTATTTTGTATTTTAACGTAATGCTAAAAAGAGCAAGAATCTTCTAATTCTTAATCCTTATACTCATTTCCTTCTCCTCCAAGAATCCTTTATACCCTTTGGGTCTGATTATTATACCTTAAGTTAGAAATAACAATTTATTGTTTCCCTCTATCCTGGGCTAATATGCTAGCTTTAGGCAAAATTGCAATCTGTACAATTTTTTAAAACACTGTCAACCCTAATTTTGTACTTGAAGCAAATAATAGTATAGTTGTCCACGCTTTCCTTTCCTCTTTCTTATCTTCTTTCCTTCCTTACTTCCTTGTTTGTTTGGTAAGTAGTCACTGAGCTCTGTATCAGTGCTAAATGTTGATAGAAGCAGCATAATACACAGACGTTGACATCAAACAGCCACTATGTAGAGAGGACAACGGGGAATATTATAGGAAAAGCGGAGAATAAATGGGAGAGATAATGAGCTTGTTTGCAACTTGTTGAGTGTGAGATAAGTGTTGGAAATTCAGAAAGTGATTGTACATGTCAGAAAGTATATGTCTATGGCTTTCCAGGTCTACTGGAAATAAAAATTTGAGAGTCAACAGCAATAAAAACTTGGATCAGGAGACAGAGTATGTAAAGTGAAAAGGCAAAAGTTTCAAGAAATAGGCCCTAGGAAATAATTCACATCTAGGAGACAGAGAAAGAGGAATAAACAGAGGATATAAGTAAATAAGTGAGGTAGGAGTAGAATCAGCAAAGAATAAGCTAAGGAAAGAGGTTTAAAAAGCAGGGACTGGCCAGTGGCATCCTATTGCAAAATGGTGGAGCAGGAAGGGCAGAAGCCAGACCACAGTGGGCAAAGAAGTCAACTAGAGGACTGGCTATCACTGTGGGCCATGGACCTTATTCTGATGCATTAAGAGAAACTACATACTGCATGACAGCATCAGAATCTTGTAGACAAGTTAGGGGTATATTGTGATTTACTACTTCTTCTCTGCCTGGCCTAGTTATCATCACTAAATTGGTTCAGGCTGCCCGAGAAGTTCATTCATTCATTCATTCAATTTCTTTTTTTTTTTTTTTTGAGACGGAGTCTCGCTGTCACCCAGGCTGGAGTGCAGTGGAGCTATCTTGGCTCACTGCAACCTCTGCCTTCTGGGTTCAAGCGATTCTCCTGCCTCAGCCTCCTGAGTAGCTGGGACTACAGGCACGTGCCACCATGCCCAGCTAATGTTTTGTATTTTTAGTAGAGACGGGGATTCACCATGTCAGCCAGGCTGGTCTCGAACTGCTGGCCTCAAATGATCTGCCCGCCTTGCCCTCCCAAAGTGCTGGAGTGTCGGGATTACAGGCATAAGCCACCGCACCCGACCCATTCATTCAATTTCTAAAGTAACGAGCCCCTTGTTAGGTTCTGGGGACACGAATATTATTTAAACCTAGTCCCCACCTTGAAAATACTCCTAGTCTATATGGGAAATAAATACACTAATTGTGATATAACACAAAACATGTTATATACACCAAGAACTACTTATGCTCTGGATATAGAAGACTTTTTCATTCCTTCCTTTACCTGTGACCCTGAGTTTGGTATTGTGACAGTCAGAATGTTTTTTAGTCAATTTAATTGTATTTGGGTGACAGTTTTTGAATTTTACTAAGAATTGTATTTTAACGTGCTTTAAACTTTTTCATTCCTGTTTTAAAAAAAGATAGAGTGGCCGGGCGCGGTGGCTCACGCCTGTAATCCTAGCGCTTTGGGAGGCCGAGGCGGGCGGATCACCTGAGGTCCAGAGTTCGAGAGCAGCCTGACCAACATGGAGAAACCCTGTCTCTACTAAAAATGCAAAATTAGCCGGGCATGGTGGTGCATGCCTGTAATCCCAGCTACTCCGGAGGCTGAGGCAGGAGAATGGCTTGAACCCGGGAGGTAGAGGTTGCTGTGAGCCGAGATCACGCCATTGCATTCCAGCCTGGGCAACAAGAGCGAAACTCCATCTCAAAAAAAAAAAAAAAAAAAAGATAGAGTGAATATTCTATGCAAGGGAATTTTGAATGAAAACACAAGTTTTTTTTCTTTTGGATTTACAAATGAAGTTTCTACCAGGTAACTACTTTAGTCTATGCTTGTTTAGGCAACACCTAAAACTTCAGCCTCTTTAAATGTATTTTCATCCGTTATTTTTTGATGGGTAGCAGTTATTTCTCAAAAATATAAATACAAAAGAGTTTAATACGTAGATGAAAATAATCAATAGAAAAAGTAATTGTTATAATGGGCAGAAATGAAACAATATACTTGTAGACTCTTTATAGTTTAGAAAGACCTTTCATACATCATGGCCTGCAGTCCTCACAATTCTAGATAAAGAATTATACCTGGCCCCATGACATTTGAAGAGCTTAGCCCAGCTGAGCAGCTGGAACCTTACCTACTGCTGATGTATAGTGTATTTCTGTTGTAAAAGTAGTAAATCTCTTCTTCTTCTAATGGGGAAGCAAAGAATTGCACTGAAATTATTAAACAAAATTATTTTTATTATTATGCCCATGAATGAGCTATTTGATAGTCAGATAAGGCAAAGATTAATGTTATTAGTAAAATTGAGGGTAGTTCCTTTGCAAATGAAACTTTTTACATGCTAATGCTCTTGCGTTTGAAGTGATGTGATTTACTGATGGCCAGTTTAGATTCTTTTTTTTTTTTTTTTTGAGACAGGTCTCACTCTGTTGCCCAGGCTGGCTGGAGTACAGTGGCATGATCACAGCTCACTGCAGCCTGGACCTCCCCAGGCTCAGGTGATCCTCCCTTCTCAGCCTCTTGAGTAGTTGGGACTACAGGCATGCTGTATTCCCAGCTATTCCAAGGTATTCTACCATACCTGGCTATTTTCTCATGACTTTAATTTTTTTTCTTTTTTTTTTTTGAGACAAGGTCTCGCTCTGTCTCCCAGGCTAGAGTGCAGTGGCATGAACACAGCTCACTGCAGCCTTGACCTCCTGAGTTCAAGGGAATCTCCTACCTTAGCCTCCTGTGTAGCTGGGACAACAGGCACACACTACCACACCCGACTAATTTTTTGATTTTTTGTAGAGACAGGATCTTACTTTGTTGCCTAGGCTGGTCTCAAACTCCTGGGCTCAAGCGATCCTCCCACCTCTGCCTCCTGAAGTGCTGGAGTTACAGATGTGAGCTATTGCACCTGGCCAAAAATGTATTTCAATGAGAACTTAAATCTAAAGAATTTTATCCAAACCTGTGTTGAGATATCAGTATTTCATCTCTTTTTTGTTTGTTTGTTTTGAGATGGAGTCTCGCTCTGTCACCCAGTCTGGAGTGCAGTGGCGCGATCTTGGCTCACTTGCAAGCTCCACCTCCCGGGTTCACAGCATTCTCCTGCCTCAGCCTCCCGAGTAACTGGGACTACAGGTGCCTGTCACCACACCCGGCTATTTTTTTGTATTTTTAGTAGAGACAGGGTTTCACCATGTTGGCCAGGATGGTCTTGATCTCCTGATCTCGTGATCCGCCCACCTCAGCCTCCCAAAGTGCTGGGATTACAGGCGTGAACCACCGCGCCCGGCCAGTATTTCATCTCTTGTTAGCCTGATTCACCTTTTCCAGTTTTTTCCTAATTTAAAAATAGGCAGTTTCAAAATTAACGGACGTTCATTATTTTAAATTTTAAAAGAGAAAAAAAGAAAACGTAATAGATTTTATAAATCAACGACCAAAAGTTTAGTTTGCATTGAAGCTTTATAATTTTACCGGTTAGCAAATATTAAAACTTTCCTTACTCTTTAGTTCTAAAAATATCATCGGTTTCTCTCTCTCATTACTTTACATATAAAAATATAAATTAGAAAATGAAAATGACCCATCGTTTCAGTGTTCTTCTTCCTAATACAAAGAGGTCATTGTGGGAGAGAAGTATAGACATTAATTTTATAAGGAAAACTGTTCTAGTTCATCTGTTTGTGCTAGATTGGGTGACAGTAACAAACTTTGTAGACTGAATACCTACAATACATATATTTCCCATTTTGCTTTTTAGTGCTTCAAGCTTCTAAATCCTATTAACAGCTGTCAAAACCTGGTAAACTGTTTAGATGCTTTCACAATTTGTTTAATTGGATAGTTAGAAAATGGCATGCTAGAAAAGCCCACCCCCCCTTTCTTTTAGCCTGGCTGAACATCTGTAGCATTAGGGCCTCATTATCTCTGAATTGGCATAGCAAATCAGTGGCATCATTAAAATGCCACATTAAGATGATTAAGCTTCTTTGTTATCCAGTTGACTTTTGCATTTGCTAAAGATTTCATGGTTATGACCCCCGATCCTTGTAAAACACTTAAATAACATCACCCTTTTGTGCCTTCCCTAACAGCCTCTATCTTGTTTTGTCCCTTCTCACAATATCTCTGGCAGACCTGAGGATATTACTTCCAACTTTGTCCTTCTTAGAGTTGGATTTGAGATCTCATAGTTTAAGGTGGAAATTCAGAATCTCTTTTTTCCACTGGGAAATTCCTAGTATCAACATGCTCTCCAAGATACCCAAGTTGTCTGTTCTGTTTGCCATCTTTGATAGGTTCTTCTCTCCAACTGAGCATTTTATGTGCCTGTAAAAACAAACTGAGGCACAGTTGGCTGAGACTGCTATTGCCCCTGAAGGATTTAGATGTTGGATCCTTTCCAGGACCCATTGTTTTTGCAGTGTCTCAGGTGAAACCAAAAATGTCTACTCTGGAGTACAAGCCTTTCATGTGATAACCATCACCCCAGGAAATGAAACCATGTGCATCAGCCCCAGTGAGCCAAACCTTTGTTCTCTTCAGCCTACAAAATTCTCTCTGGGGTGTGTGTGTGTTCGTGTGTGTCATCTTCCTAAGAGGCCTGAAAACATAGACAAAGATGGGAGCAATTGTACCCTAGAGTAGCTCCTTTAGAAAGAAGTTTAGTTTAATCTAATTTCATATGGGTTAGATTCAATTTAGACATCTTTTCCCCGCCTCTGGGAATGTGTAGCAATTACCTTTATCAGCAATTTGTGGTTTGGTATATTCTTTTCTCCACAAGTTCAGTTATAAAAAATGTATTCAGGAAGCCTTTAACTTTTTAAATTATAAAATAGATCATATGTACAAAAAGGCAAGTATAATTACATGTATAGATTAAAGAATAATAAGAAAACATCCATACACCCACCACCTGACTTAAGAAATAAACTTTCACCAGTGTCTATGAGGCTTCTTGACAGTCTTCTAAGTGTCAACTTAAGATGTATGTCTAAGAAACCTGATATATATTATAAGAAGATTAGAATTTACAAAACCAAAACATGAGATTATTCATACTATAAAAGATTTATTCACTTTACAAAAGACTTCAGGATACTATCAGGCAGTTCCCCAAATATATTCAAGTATTTGTCACCAGGTCTTTAAGATTTTCTGCCTTTATTAAATGAACGGGTGTTGCCAGTCACTGACAACTGAAATCAGGGCAAAATAAACATTTCTGAATGTAGAATGTTAATCTACATTCAGTGTTATTGGTTTTGCATGAAACATTTCATGAACACATCAACTACATAAAAGCATATCTGTAGCAATGTAATTATATCATACTAAATATAAAGCAGAATAAGACGGATGTATGAGAGCAAAGAAACATAATTTTTTTTCTAGTTAAGGGTATCAAGGAAGACTTCGTGGAAGAAGTGGCATTTAAACTGCATGTGGAAGTTTGAATACACTATTGAAATGGTAGAAGGATATTTTAGGTGTGGGAAAGGCTGGAGAAGAGGCTTGGAGAACTGTGATTAGTCATGTTGCTGCTGTGCTTCTCAGACTTTAATGTGCATAAGAATCCTTGAGGATCTTGTTAAAATGCAAATTCTGGTCCAGTAGGTCTAGGTTGAGGCCTGAGCACCTGTATTTCTAACAAGCTCCCAGGGGGTTGCAGAACTGCTTATCCAAGGACCTCAATTTGAATAGTAAAGTTCTAGTATAGAGAGAAAGGTGATTCAAGAAGACTGAGAAATGAGATGATTAAGTATCCTTAATCTTAAACCTGGAGCAAGTTCTGGACAGGTGCTTGAATACCTCATTAAGGAGTTTGGACTTTATTCTATAAGCAAATGAAATCATTGAAAGTTTTAAACAAGAGTTTCATTGCTACAGCATGATTATTCTGGCAATAGGATGCAGTATAACAGAGGTCACATGTACCGTGGGCCAGTTAGGAGGCTAACGCAATGATATATTCATACACCAGGAATTTATTGGATGTCTATTTTATGTAGGGCACTGCGTCTAACTCTAGGCAGTGGCTCTCAAACTCCATTTTGCATAAGGTTTATCTGGAGAGCATGGTTTTAAATGAACATTGCCAGTCTCCACCCCCCAGATTAGTAGATCTATGGTAGGAGCCCCAAATTTTCTATTTTAAAACCACATAACCTCTGGTCTTACAGATACAGGTTAAGCAGTGTCATAGGGAATACTGAGTTAAACGCACACACACACACACACACACGCACACACACACAATCTGTATAGCTTCTGCCCTCAGCTAGCTTACATATTTATCGGGGAGACTAGGGGAGGTGAGTTCATAAGTAACCCAGGAAGAAGGAGCAGGCTATTTTCCAGCTGGGGTGATCAGGGAAGGCATAGTAGCCAGGAGATAGCATATTAGTTTGACCTTTAAAAATGTGTAGGACAGTGGCCAGGCGCTGTGGCTCATGCCTGTAATCCCAGCACTTTGGGAGGCCGAGGCCGGCGGATCACGAGGTCAGGAGATCAAGACCATCCTGGCTAACATGGTGAAACCCCATCTCTACTAAAAATACAAAAAATTAGATGGGTATGGTGGTGGGCGCCTGTAGTCCCAGCTACTTGGGAGGCTGAGCCAAGAGAATGGCATGAACCCGGGAGGCAGAAGTTGCAGTGAGCCGAGATCGCGCCACTGCACTCCAGCCTGGGTGACAGAGCAAGACTCCGTCTCAAAAAAAAAAAAAAAAAAAAATGTGTAGGATGTGTAGGACTTGGACCTGTGGCCATGTTGGGGAAAGATCTTTTAGGCAGTGGAAATAAGACTACTTAGAAGTTCTTTCGTTAAAGATCTAACTAGTCAAAATTAATATGCCAAAGATAGGTTGGGGCCAGATCCCGAAAGGCCTTTTAAATTATTTGTTTCTGAGTTTGGACTTTATTTTGTTGGCAGTGGAAAATATTGAAGAATTTTGACAGGGCCATGACATGACCAGAGCTAGAATTTAGGAAGAGCAATCTTGTAGCAATGAACAAGATGGGCTGGAAAGGAAAAAGAAGGGAAGCAAAGAGAACAGTGCGGGGGCTACAGCAATAAGCAGATCATGGGAAAGTCATAGGGTCTGAGAATTAAGTAATGGGCATGCAAAATACTGGAGTGGAGAAACAGATTAGAGATTGGATACACAGATAGAACCACTGAATGACTGAATGTGGGGCCCAATCAGGAGAAAGGAAAGATGACTGTAAGGATTCTAGCCTGAGTAACTGGGAAGATACCTAGGAAGCCTTCAGAAATAGAGAACTAAAGAAAGGGAGAGAGATTACACCTAGAGTTATATATATGGGAATTAATCATATAAGATGTTAGTTGAAGCCTTAAGAATGAATGAAATTGCCATACAAGAGGGGTATAGAGGGAAGAAAAGAGAAGGTTAAGGACAGTATTTAGGATGCAAAGGAAAGAAAAGGGTCAAGAAGGAAGCAATCAGAAAGGCAAGGAAAGAAGGTACATTTTCATTGAAGAAATAGGAGTGCAGGGCCGGGCATGGTGGCTCACGCCTGTAATCCCAACACTTTGGGAGGCCAAGACAGGTGGATCACCTGAAGTCAGGAGTTCGAGACCAGCCTGGCCAACATGGTAAAACCCTATCTCTACTAAAAATACAAAAATTAGCCAGGTGTGGTGACACGTGCCTGTAGTCCCAGCTACTCGGGAGGCTGAGGCAGGAGAATCGCTTGGACCTGGGAGGCGGAGGTTGCAGTGAGCTGAGATCGCACCACTGTACTCTAGCCTGGGCAACAGAGTGAGACTCTGTCTCAAAAAAAAAAAAAAAGAAAAGAAAAAAAGAAAGAAAAGAAAGAGGAATGCAGAAGAACAAGGAATGGTGAGTGGTCAGCAGTGTTGAGGATTACAAAGAAGTTGGGGAGAGTGGCATACAAAAAAGCTCTGAATCTAGTAATCAGGAGATTATGGTTGGTGATATTCAAGGGAGCAGATTAAGTGAATTATGGAGGCAGAAGCCATATTACAGAGAATTCTGAGTCCTTTTTGAGGCTGTAGAGGCAGTAAGCATAGCTTACCTATGTCTTTTTTTTTTTTTCTTGAGACAGAGTCTCACTTTGTCTCCCAGGCTGGAGTGCAGTGGCAGGATCTCGGCTCACTGCAACCTCCACCTCCCAGGTTCAAGCGATTCTCCTGCCTCAGCCTCTTGAGTAGCTGGGACTATAGGCGCACACCACCACGCCTGGCTAATTTTTTGTATTTTTAGTAGAGATGGGGTTTCACCGTGTTAGCCAGGATGGTCTCGATCTCCTGACCTCATGATCCACCCACCTTGGCCTCTCAAAGTGCTGAAATTCCAGGTGTGAGCCACCGCTCCTGGACCACCTGTGTCTTAAATCTGTCTAGAAAGGAATGTTGAGGCCGGGCGCAGTGGCTCACGCCTGTAATCCCAGCACTTTGGGAGGCCGAGATGGGTGGATCACGAGGTCAGGAGTTCAAGATCAGCCTGGCCAAGATGGTGAAACCCCGTTTCTACTAAAAAAAAAAAATTTTTTTAAATAGCCAGGCATGGTGGCAGGCACCTGTAATCCCAGCTACTCAGGAGGCTGAGGCAGGAGAATCGCTTGAACCGGGGAGGCAGAGGTTGCAGTGAGCCGAGATCATACCACTGCACTCCAGCCTGGGCAACAGAGTGAGACTCTGACTCAAAAAAAAAAAAAAAAAAAAAAAGAAAGGCATGTTGAGAGAGGATGAATTTAGGTATGATGTGATGAAAGGTGAAACCAAATTGCAAAAGGAAAGGAAAAGAGGAATTGGCACCTACAGAGCCTAAAGACATAGAGTTGATAGGTCTTGGAGACTGACTTGATGTAGAAATTGAAAGAGAAAAGGTTCCACAGTTTCATGACTTGGAGACTGGAAGAAGGGTGATGCCATTTCTCAACATAAATAAGTCATAAATTAGAAGCAAGTTTGGGTTCAAAGATGACAAGTTTGATTTTACACATGTTCATTAGTATTTTCTAATAGAATTTTTCTAAGTAGAACACCCCTTTTCTCTGCTCCAATAAGTCTTCCAGGGAATGGGATGAATCCCTTCATTAGAGCAGGCTAATGCCTTTCCTGGTTTTGGTGGACTGTGTTTGGAGGCTGAGTACTAAGCCTAATATTTCTCAGGAATCTCATTCATACCTTAAATTCTAATTTATTTTATTTATTTTATCTTTTTTGAGATGGTGTCTTGCTCTGTCGCCCAGGCTGGAGTGCAGTGGTACGATCTCTGGTCACTGCAACCTCCACCTCCCAGGTTGAAGCGATTCTCCTGCCTCAGCCTCCCCAGTAGCTGGGAGCCACCATGCCCAGCTAATTTTTTGTATTTTTAGTGGAGACGGGGTTTCGCTATGTTGACCAGGCTGGTCTCAAACTCCTGACCTCAAGTGATCCACCCGCTTTGGCCTTCCAAAGTGCTGAGGTTACAGGCATGAACCACTGCGCCCAGCCAGCAATTTATTATGGCTTACCTTGAGAAGGTAACAGAGTTGAATATTAGAATAAATTAGAATCTGGTTGGGCACGGTGGCTCAGGCCTGTAATCCCAGCACTTTGGGAGGCCGAGGCGGGTGGATCACTTGAGGTCAGGAGTTCGAGACCAGCCTGGCCAACATGGCGAAACCCCGTCTTTACTAAAAATACAAAAATCAGCCAGGCGTTGTGGTGCACGCCTGTAATCCCAGCTACTCGGGATGCTGAGGCAGGAGAATCACTTGAACCTGGGAAGTAGAGGTGGCAGTGAGCCGATCATGCCACTACACTCCAGGCTGGGCAACAGAGCAAGACTATGTCTCAAAAAATAAAATAGAATAAAATAAAAATAAATTGCTAATCCCCAGTAACCATGCAGAGAGGTCATCCAGGTCATTCATCCAAAACTGGTAAGACTCCAAAGGCAAACCAGCAACTATGTAAGCCCAAAAGACTTCTCTAATGCCCTGTCCCTGTGTCCTTATGTCCCTGGGTCTCAAATACTGTCTTCCTTGCTCTATAGCTGACTCCTAAAGGGCTAAAGCTAAGATCTGCTCTTGAGCCAGGATGGTGTCGTATTGAATTCCAGGTCAGGCCAACTAAAGCCAAAATCCTGAGGGAAAGGACAGCTCTCTTATGTCCTCTGTTTTCAGAAAGGCTCAACACACTGATCTTACTACATTTTAAAGTTCAGTGACCATGGAGTGGCCTGAGTCTGGTCATGT
The DNA here is from genome assembly GCF_028885655.2 of Pongo abelii. Lineage (NCBI taxonomy): Eukaryota > Metazoa > Chordata > Mammalia > Primates > Hominidae > Pongo > Pongo abelii. The sequence continues at coordinate 70,077,965 of NC_072004.2, read as the reverse complement.
TCACATTTTCTAACCAAAATGGAAAGGATCCTTTTCTGCTGGCCTTTTCTATCTGCTGTTTTTGGTTTTAAGTAGCTGAAATTTTCCGTTGAGGTTCTTTTAAACGCCTACATGCAAACTGAAGAGCACTCAAGCTTTGGTGGGATATTACCCACAGCTGGAGTGATGGAGGAAGGGAGGCGAGTACAAGCCTCAGGTGCATCCTTCTCTTAAAAAAATAAATAAATAAAAAATAAACACTTCAGCAAACAAATTCCACTTGAAGGCAGGGAAGACCTATCCAGAGAAAGAAGTAAACCTCTTTCCAAGTAGGAAACAGATATCATTTCTTATATAACCCAGATCCATAGGGTGGGCAAATTTGAAACATGTTGGACTTATCCTACAGCCCTACATCTTTGCTAGTCAAAGAGTGAAAAGTTGTGAACCATGAACTGTGGTAGGAAGCAGTGGAACAGTGTGGCAGCCCTGGCTCCTCTGATGGTGGTTAGGCCCTGTCTTGCTCTATTAAGCAAACACAGTTAATATAGATGAAAGGTAACCTTGATAGAAGTGAAAATTGAAACTTGGGTTGAAGGTAGCAAGCCAGGCACAGCTGCAGTTGTACTTCCTCCTATGTGGCAAGAGGAGCAACACTTACTGATGTTTTTTGGAAGGGATGTAGTTTTTAAAAATATCTTTTTTTCAGAGTGTTTTGGGTTTTAACATTTACACCATTGATGGGAGGGTGTGTAATATAGTTGGTAAGAACCCACTTAGGCCTTATATGTCTAGTGCATGAGGTCAGATCCAAGTAATTGATAGTTCAAGCTTAAGTTTTGCATTCTAATCACACCTCTGCCAGTAACTGGATGCGTGACCTTCGACAAATGACTGAAAACATCTCTGCTCCCAGATTTCCTCATCTGAGAAACAAGAGGGTTGGATTAGATGACCTTTAAATTCCCTTCCAGCCCTACACTCCGTTGATTTGTGATTCCTCATGGGGAGGTACAACTTTCGATTTCTAAGGACCAATGGTTGAAAAAGTAAGCATTTATATAGCATAATTTATATATGAAAAATCCCTTACAAATGTTTATTATTCTTACATCAGGCAAATTTTTAGGTTTTACTTAGTGTCAGTGCAAGTACATAAATTTGCCTTCTTTGTTTCTTATGTTCTTCATATTTTTCCCACATTCTTCATATGTTCTTATTCTCTTCGTGAAGAGTATTACAGCTCTTCTTTTAAATTTCATGTATTTACATTGCAGCTCTTAAGATAGTACTTGGTCAGCCAACTCACTTGAGCCAGTCCCTCCTCTCCTATCCAGTCCTATTACACAATCCTTGAGTCCTTGAGTTTAGTCCTCCCTAACTTGGGACCTAAGGGTCCTTCCTCTTGTTTAGATTGAGCCCCACTTACCTGTGTCGATGAAAGTGACTCCTTAGGTTATATGAAAGAATTACTTTTCCTTTTGTCTTTCTCAACACTTTTTCATTAGTACTGACAGCTTCCTCTACAGTCAATGTTGTGCCTTTATCAGCTCCAAGAGAGACAGAGATAAGATGTGTTTTAGCAATTCATATACGTGGAAGGGGAAGAGGCAACGCATGGATTAAAATTAGAAAAACTACGTTAACTAGTCAACTCTTAATCTTAATGGCTTACATTGGACGCATTTGAAGGATTCAAACAATATTTTCTCCTTGAAAGCTAAGAGTACATCACCTTGCCTTTTTAACTGCAGCCACCAAAAACAGTACTAGATCTGAGAACCCTTCCTCTCCCCTAGTACTGGAGAAGAGTTGCTCAATGTTTGTTTCATGGCCACTTTGAGCAAACTTAGCTAAAATCTATTATCTGTAATTTTCTGGATAGCCTAAAACACTATCATCTATTTTTATGTGTGTAAGTATGTGTGTTTTCCTCTGACTGTGGTTCTGAATTTAAATAACGTGCGGTCATGCTAATGGTGCTTTCTTGTTTTGTAGATGTGCAGTGTTTTGTTAGCTTCGTTTGGTATTTAATTGTCAGTTGTGGGTCTCTGCTGTTTGAGCTGCTTTGATAGCTTCAAGTACAGTCATTGTTCATTTCTTGCATTTTCTTCCCTGCAGATGATTCAATGAAAGTGAAAGATGAATACAGTGAAAGAGATGAGAATGTTTTAAAGTCAGAGCCCATGGGAAATGCAGAAGAGCCTGAAATCCCTTACAGCTATTCAAGAGAATATAATGAATATGAAAACATTAAGTTGGAGAGACATGTTGTCTCATTCGATAGTAGCAGGCCAACCAGTGGAAAGATGAACTGCGATGTGTGTGGATTATCCTGCATCAGCTTCAATGTCTTAATGGTTCATAAGCGAAGCCATACTGGTAAATAGTCTGCTTTTTTCATTCTTCTGAAAACTATCCTAATGCAGCCACGTGAGAAATGAAGTGGTGGAATTTGGAACTTTTGGTTACTTTCATTAATTTTTGCTATAATGCTGATGTATCTCTCTCTCTGCATTGCCGTTCACTCAGTGCTTTTTATTCCTGCCTCACCATGCATTTGGCAAACATATTGCAAATGCTATGAATAAAAAAAGACTGTAGAGAGCACAGCGTTCTAGGTCAGCCAAATACTTTTTCTTCAGTTTCTAAGTAGGAGTTGAATTATGTGATTTGCTTCTTAGCCATCTTTTGTATATTTTTGCATAACATTTTTAATAAGAGCAGATCTTCTTATTGTATTGGGTTCAAATTTGGTAAATGAAAGGACATAGTTTTTATTTCCAGTTTAAAATAATGTATTTTCAGACAATAAACAGGTAGTCTATAGAAATGCATGCAAACCCAACCATCGCACTTGAGCCAGTCGATTCCAACCCGCATCTCATATGAAGACTTTAAAAAGGAGAATTTCTAGCCCTCAACACCTTGTAAGGACTTTAGTTTCTGGCTCTTTTTTCAAAGGAGATTATATTCAAAAGGAATACTAAAAAATTAGCCAGGCATGATGGCAAACACTGGTAGTCCCAGCTATTCTGAAGGCTGAGGTGACAGGCTCACTTGAACTCAGGAGGTCAAGGTTTCAGTGAGCCATGATGGGACCATTGCACTCCAGCCTGAGCAACAGAGCAAAAAGACCCTGTCTAAAAAAAAAAAAAAAAAAAAAAAAAAAAAAAAAAAGGAGTACCAAGTAATATAAAAACTTAGATCTAGAAAGCACTTCTAGAGCTACTCTTGTTTCTTTGCTCTGATTCAATATGATACCTAAAATAGCCTTGCTAGTGGGTGCTTTTTCTCTTCTACAGAGGAGATTTCATAAGTAAGTCTTAGGCTTGCCTTGAAATGCAGCTCCCAACTGATCCCAATGTGAACAGTAACTGTCTAAAAGATGAGCTTTTGCCCTAGACATCTAATCTGTGCATATGTTTCTCCACTTGCCTGTGACCAGAAATCTCCTTTTTTGTCCTTTTTAAAGGTGAACGCCCATTCCAGTGTAATCAGTGTGGGGCATCTTTTACTCAGAAAGGTAACCTCCTCCGCCACATTAAACTGCACACAGGGGAAAAACCTTTTAAGTGTCACCTCTGCAACTATGCATGCCAAAGAAGAGATGCGCTCACGGGGCATCTTAGGACACATTCTGGTAAGTGAGAGAAATGAGCATTCCACGTCTAGGAACTGCATTCCTCAGTGCCCAGTGTGGAAACTAGAAAGAGTTAAGTAGGAAGGTTTCAATCTGTCATTCTTGTTCTGAAGGGTTACAACAGCAGAGACCTCTAGGGCTAATTACACGACCATTAAGGCACTAATTGCTCTCCGTCTGCCTCAGTGGAGATGATCATCTCCTCACCATCCTCGCACCCATGGAGAACAACACAGTCAGATAGGAAGAGCCCACCCTATAAAAAATGTCTTTTTAATTTTTGTGAGAAAATTATAGCCATCAGTATTTTCTTCTGGTAAACTTTATTAGAAGATTATTTTCCTAACACACACACTCTTTCCATTCAAAAGACGAGAAAAGCAAATGATGTACAGTTTGTAAATTACAAAAAACTGTAATCTGGATATAAATCATTGTTTGGGGGCTGCTTTTTGGCCATTCGGGATAAATTTATTAAATCCAACTTTCCTCTGGATCAGCCCACTTTGTTTTTTTTTTTAAATAAACATGAGGTCTCACTATGTTGCTCAGGCTGGTCTCAAACTTCTGAGCTTGGGCATTCCTCCCACTTTGACCTCCCAAAGTGCTGGGATTACAGGCAGGAGCCACCATGCCCAGCCAGCCTATTTATTTTAAATCTCTAAAAGATTGAACAACAGTAAAGATTTGTAAAAAGTTATGTGCTGTCTTAATGTTTTTACTCCGTATTTTGACCAAGATAATACTTTTTTTTTCAAGATTTAGAATTTCCGTCCTAGAAAAGTAAGACTGAGTTTATTTTCAAATTTGGGACCTCATGTTCTTGATGTTATCTGGCAAAATTTTAACTGGAAAAAAAGGCTTGTTTTTATGTCAGTTCACATCTACTGCTTTGATTAAAACCTAGCCCCAAACTCAAAACTTGTTATAATTCAGCCACTAGGATTAAACAAGTCAGCCCCAACAAAACCCACCATGAGAGATCATAATTGGCAATTGAAGGGTTTCTCTCTTTTACAGCTCATTTTTCAAAGTAATGAATTAAGGATGAGTTTGGTTCGAAAAAATTAGAATAGTTCTCTACTGTTGGCTTTTTCAAGTAGGAAACAATAGTAGGCTTTTTAAAGACAGATTCCAGAGAACCCAATTTATGCAGAAACGTAACATTTTTAGCCCTAGCAAACCTGCATTTGTTTTAATTTAGGATTCCATAAGGATCTTTTAGTGCTTTAAATCCCAAAGCCTCTGTTTTAAACAGAGCAAGAGGAGTTAGAAAATAAAAATTTTAGCCCCTAAAACTGACAAATGCATTGAGTATATTCTATCAACAATCAGAAAGACCAGCCTTGCACAGATAGTTGAAGTTATTACTTACATATTTCAAGCAATAAAGCATTTGGGGAGTTGGCAGAATAAAGGTTGCATGAATTGTATGGGTGAAACTTTTCCTTCATCTTAGACATTTAGACGAAGTCATTGTTACAATTCATTTTTATTTCCTTTTTTTTTTTTTTTTGAGATGGAGTCTTGCTCTGTTGCCCAGGCTGGAGTGCAGTGGCGTGATCTCGGCTCACTGCAACCTCCGCCTCCCGGGTTCAAGCCATTGTCCTGCCTCAGCCTCCCTAGTAGCTGGGATTATAGATGCCTGCCACAACGCCTGGCTAATTTTGTTTGTTTGTTTGTTTGAGACGGTGTCTCACTCTGTCACCCAGGCTGGAGTACAGTGGCGCCATCTCAGCTCACTGCAATCTCCGCCTCCCAGGTTCAAGCAATTCTCCTGCCTCAGCCTCCCTAGTAGCTGGGATTATAGATGCCTACCACGACGCCCGGCTAATTTCGTTTGTTTGTTTGTTTGTTTCTTTGAGACGGAGTCTCGCTCTTTCGCCCAGGCTGGAGTACAGTGGTGCAATCTCAGCTCACTGCAACCTCCGCCTCCCAGGTTCAAGCGATTCTTCTGCCTCAGCCTCCTGAGTAGCTGGGACTACAGGCTCACACCATCACGCCTGGCTAATTTTTGTATTTTTAGTAGAGATGGGGTTTCACCACATTGGCCAGGCTAGTCTCGAACTCCTCACCTCGTGATCCACCCGCCTCGGCCTCCAAAAGTGCTGAGATTACAGGCGTGAGCCACTGTGCCTGGCTAATTATTGTATTTTTAGTAGAGATGGGGTTTTGCCATGTTAGGCAGGCTGGTCTCAAACTCCTGACCTCAGGTGATCCTCCCACTTGGGCCTCCCAAAGTGCTGGGATTACAGGTGTCAGCCACTGCGCCCGGCCTACTTTTATTTCTATTATTCAAAAATTCCCGGCCAGGTGCAATGGCTCACACCTGTAAGCCTTTCACTTTGGGAGGCCAAGGTGGCCTTTGGGAGGCCAAGACTTCACCTGAGCCTGTGAAATTGGGGCTATTGCACCACTGCACCCCAGCCTGGGTGACAGAGTGAGACCCTGTCTCAAAAACAAAAAAACAAAAAAATCCATAGTTAATTAGCTCAGTTTTTATTGTGTTAGCCTAGACTTTGCTATAGCCACGTGGCAAGGATGAGCTAAATTTACCCAAATATGTCAATGTTCTGAAAAGGCCATCAGTTTCTAGCCGAATGGCTAACTCCCACAAACTACAGCAATCTTTACTTACAGCCAGATGGATGTCCAAAATAAGGAATCCTTTCCTATTTCATTGCTTATACCACATTAACCTCCTTGAAGAATAAAAGGGCCCTATTTTCTTTTTCCCAAAGAAAACAAAATTTGACCTGGAGCCAAAACACTATGCCAAATGGTAATCTCTAAATCCAAATTCTTCCATTTGTGATAGGAGGCGATCTTTTCGAAGAATACTCTGACGTAATAATTAATCATAGACCATAACCTTATTTAAGCTTACCAAATTTAAAATATAGTTTCAAAAGTATCCAAATACTCTGGCTTCACTCAGCAGTCTCATTTCTAGTGAACAGTTGTCACAGAGCCCCAGTACCTGACCTGTGTGGAACCCCTGAAGGTCACTGAGTGCCCCTTATGTTCTCCTTCTAGTGGAGAAACCCTACAAATGTGAGTTTTGTGGAAGGAGTTACAAGCAGAGAAGTTCCCTTGAGGAGCACAAGGAGCGCTGCCGTACATTTCTTCAGAGCACTGACCCAGGGGACACTGGTGAGTTCACGCAACACACGTTTAGTGAGCATCTGCTGTCCTAGGTGGTGAGATACAATAGTAAGTAAAAAGACTCGTGGAGTTTATATTTTACTGGGGGCAGACAGATTATAAAGAAAGTAAATGAGCAAACTGTAAGTTGGAAAGTTAGAGGGTGGTAAGTGCTATTGAGAAAAATGAAGCAGTTGCTGAGGAGTGAGGGTGAGAATCAGGGAAGGCTTCAACGAGGTAACATTTTAACAGACTTCTTAACAGGGTGAGTGAGCCCTGCAGATAACTAGGGAACAGCAAGAGCAAAGGCCCTGGGGCACAAATTTGAAGAAGTGTACATAGTCTTGTGTGTCTGGAACACAGTGAGTAATGGGACCTGAAGCCAGAGTGGAAATGGGACACCAGATCTTCTCAGGCCTTGCAGGCCATTGTAAAGGCTTTGGCTTTTACTCTGAGTGAAATTAAAACTCTTTAGAGGGTTTTGTACAAAGAGGTGACATCATTGGCCTTCTCATTTGAAAGAATCACTCTACTTGCTTTTGAGAAGAGACTGTATTTGGGGCAAGGTTGGAAATTGGGGGGTCCAGTTAGGAGGCCATTGCAATAATTCAAGCAAGAGAAAATTATGTCTTGTTAGTGGTAGAGGTGGTGAGAAGTATTCTAATTCTCTGTATATTTAAAGGTAGAGTCAACAAGATTTCCTAACAGATTGATGAAGAATGGAGTTGTCGTTTACAAAAAATGGCAAAAATTGAGGGTAGAGGAGGTTGGGGAGTGGCTAGGGAAGAGTCAATTAAAACTACAAGGATTTTCTTTGCACAGGGTCCAATTTATATCCTTGTCTACTCATATGATTTATTGTGATGCTTCTATTTGGGGATTCCTTGTTTTATTCAGTGGTTTGAATTAGATGCCTACTGGCAATTGGTTGAAACACTAGATATTCTTCTATGTCTCAATTGTGGTTTTATTTCCTTTTAATCCTTTGTTGCAACAGCCTGAAACTTTTTTGTGTCACATCTCTGCAGCTGTCCTTTGTCCCATTGAGTTGGCTATCAGCCTGGTTCTGCAGCTTGGGTTGTCTGACATTTTTATTTGGTAACTTGAACCAATTGCTTATTTAGAATAGGTACAAACTCTCTTGGGATTTAGTGTTTGACAGCAATTGTTGCAGTTGAGTAGTTTGAATAGGCTAAAACAGAAAAATTACAAAAAGATGACAGAAATAAAGTGAAACTCAGGAAAAATGGAGTAGAAATGACTACTTAAACTGCCCTCATTTTGAGTGAGAGGAAACTTTTGTTTTAGATAAAACCCATTGCATGATGTTAGGAGCTGGCCAACTGAATTCTCTTGGCTTGCAGTGCTTCTGCTTTTTATCCTAAAGGCATCTTTGGTTTTATCAAGGAGTTGGATTTCTAACTTGATAAAGGAAATCCAACTTATTTGGATAAAGCTTATCCAAATAAAAAGAAATGTTTACTCCCTTATAAAAAACAAACAGGTCAGACACAATGGTACACACCTATAGTCCTAGCTACTAAGGAGGCTGAGGCAAGAGGATTGCTTGAGCCCACGAGCTCAAGCCCAGCCTGGGCAACAAAGCAAGACACCATCTCTAAAACAATAATAATAAAATAAAAAGAAAAACCTAATATTTGGGTTTTAACATCTTCTTCTCTTTGTTTTGCTTTTATCTGAGTCTGCTTGCTAGGAAAGATTTCAACATCTTAAGTGGCATGCTTCATGGCAGTCAGGCAGTACTCGCTCAAGGACAGAATGTAGGCATCTCTACTTGCAGTTCTGTATTTCAGACAATAGGCAAAGCTCCCACTGTAAGAGATTCCCAAGCTATGAAAATCTATCATATTCCAAGTAGAATCACTAATATTTAAAGCTAGAATGAAAGAGAGCATCTGACCCTACTTCTTCATTTTAGAGGTGACAAGACTGAGACTCACCCAAAATTCAGTGACCTACTTAAAATCCACCAGAACTTTAGTTGTTTTTGTGATTAGTCATATTTTTTACTTTTCAAAAACTTGAGATATAACTCACATGCTATAAAATTTACCTTTTTAAAGTGCACATTTCAATAATTTTAGTATATTCACAAGGTTGTACAACCATCATCACTATCTAATTTCAGAACATTATTACCATCCACAAAAGCAGTGCTGTGCTCATTAGCAGTCACTCGCTATTCCCCCTCCCTCTAGCTCCTGGCAGCCACCAATCTACTTTCTGTCTCTATGGATTTGCCTGTTCTGGACATTTCACATAAATGGAATCATACAATATATGGCCTTTTGTGTCGGCTCCTTTTACTTAGCATAATGTTTTTGAGGCATTTATATATGCTAAAGCATTTATCAGGACTTCATTCCTTTTTATGGCTGGATAATATTCCATTGTTTGGATATGGCATTTTCTATTTATCCATTCATCAGCTAATGGACATTTGGGTCTTTTACACCTTTTCCACTTTTTGGCTTGATTAGCTATATTTCTTAAAGGTTATATATTATCTGGTTTGCAAAAGAAATATAGTAACACACATACTAATAGACACACACATATATACATATATGTGTGTCCTGATTCTCCTGGAAGGAGGGGGAAAAATCAGAAAATTACACTCTATAAACAGTAAGTTCAAAATTATTGATTTTGAAGTAAGGTCACCACTTTACTTCCCATTCTCACAACCTTTTTTTAGGAATTTCGAATAAGGAAAAGTATCAAAAGTAATATTTTAGCCATTCTCAGTGATATTAGGTGATTCAGGAAATGCTGAAATACAGAGGTTGAGTTAATTTGCATTTCATAGGGTGGTTTGGTGGATGCGTGCACCATACTTTAAGTCTCAGCAAAAAAAAGGTAAAGGGTTAACTAAGTCAGCAAGTTTTGATTTTTTTTTCAAACAAATATGTTGTAATGGTGGTTTCAGGTTATAAATGTGTAAATTCACAGCTTAATCAAGTTACTGCATCTCAGTTCACACATTACTCTTTTATATTTCAAATAGTTCCTATAATTTTTCCCGAGGCCAAAATTTACAGAATATTTAACCCAACATAAGCCAATTCTTTAACTATTTTGCACCCTTCCATGTATGGTTTCCATTTCTGTTTCCTTCTTAGAATTGGGAGTCCATTGTGGACATGGGGTTCCATTCTGAGCCTGAGCAGTATAGTACATCTTATGCCTCATCCGTCACTTGTAAAGAGATGATGCTCCGTTGCTGTTGTGCCTGCAGCACTCATTCTCCAAGTGCTTATTGTAAGTTGAAGTGCAGCGTAGTGTGAGAGCCAAGCCTGTGGACAAACCTGCCTGCAAGGGGAAGCAGGACTTTCTGGAAGCAAGCAGATGGATAAAAAGGCCTTGGAGTGAAGACCAGCCTGCAAAAAAATGCAGGTATTGGGCAACAGGACTTCTGGCCTTGCTAATCGTTTCTTTTATCCAGATAGCATTTGTTGAGTTCTCTATGTGCCAGGCTCCATATCAAAGCTGTTTGTAAAGATGAATTAAGGTTAAGCCCCTACACTTTAAGGATTTACAATCCTGGCTGGGCGCGGTGGCTCGCACCTGTAAGCATAACACTCTGGGAGGCCGAGGCCGGCGGATCACAAGGTCAAGAGATGGAGACCGTCTTGGCCAACATGTTGAAACCCCGTCTCTACTAAAAATACAAAAATTAGCTGGGTGTGGTGGTGCTCACCTGTAGTCCCAGCTACTCAGGAGGCTGAGGCAGGAGAATCGCTTGAATCTGGGAGGTGGAGGTTGCAGTGAGCTGAGATCGTGCCGCTGTACTCTAGCCTGGCAACAGAGCAAGACTCCATCTCAAAAAAAAAAAAAAAAGACACAAGTGATATTGCTACTTTAGTCCAAGTTTCTACATCAGGCATCACAAGTGACACCATCAGAATATTCCAATTCTGTCTTAATGGAGTATATATGAAAAGAAGGAAAAATACAGAAGACCATGGACTGCATTTTCTCATTAGCTTGGTTCTTATTTCAGAACGAGACTAACAGCTGGTATAGAGATTCATTTAGCCTCATTTCACACAGATTATGAATACTTGGAGCAGGAAATATTTTTATGTAACAATGAGTTCTAGCAATAATAATATTTTTAAGTAATTGAATAATCACATCTATTTATGAATCTAGGACTCCAAACTTTTCTTCTTCAATAGGTCTTCAAGCTAATACAAGCATGAGGGCTTCAGAATAAACTTATATTTTTACCAACTTAGCAGACCAAAGAAAATGTTTAAAAATTTTTAAGTTTGTTTTCCCAACCTATTTTTTTTTTTTTTTTTTTTTTAAGACAGAGTCTCGCTCTGTCACCCAGGCTGGAGTGCAGTGGCACGATCTCGGCTCACTGCAACCTCCGCCTTCTGGGTTCAAGCAATTCTCCTGCCTCAGCCTACTGAGTAGCTGGGATTACAGGCACCTGCCACCACGCCCAGCTAATTTTTGTGTTTTTAGTAGAGACGGGGTTTCACCATGTTGGCCAGGCATCTCAAACTCCTGATCTCAGTTAATCCGCCCACCTTGGCCTCCCAAATTGTTGTGATTACAGGCGTAAGCCACCGCACTTGGCCCCAACCTATTCTTTTTAAAAATCAATACTGGCCGGGCGCGGTGGCTCACGCCTGTAATCCCAGCACTTTGGGGTGCTGAGGTGGGCGGATCACAAGGTCAGGAGTTCCAGAACAGCCTGGCCAACATAGTGAAACCCCATCTCTACTAAAAATACAAAAATTAGCCAGGCATGGTAGCATGCGCTTATAGTCCCAGCTACTCGGGAGGCTGAGGCAGGAGGATTGCTTGAACCCGGGAGGCAGAGGTTGTGAGACAAGATCATGCCACTGCACTCCAGCCTAGGCAACAGAGCGAGACTCCCTCTCAAAAAATAAAAAATATTATCTCACAGGTAGTATTCATTTCACTTGTTCAAAAAGGCAACAGTTTTATGAAACTTTTTTGTTAGAATCTGCCTCTGTCTTTGATACCAATCTCTTTTTTTTTTATTTTTTTATTTTTTTTTTATTTTGACAATGTACTCTGGCATCTTTATTTCTTTTTTTTTTTTTTCTTTTTTTAAATTATTATTATTATACTTTAGGTTTTATGGTACATGTGCGCAATGTGCAGGTAAGTTACATATGTATACATGTGCCATGCTGGTGCGCTGCACCCACCAACTCGTCATCTAGCATTAGGTATATCTCCCAATGCTATCCCTCCCCCCTCCCCCCACCCCACAACAGTCCCCGAAGTGTGATGTTCCCCTTCCTGTGTCCATGTGTTCTCATTGTTCAATTCCCACCTATGAGTGAGGATATGCGGTGTTTGGATACCAATCTCTTGTTAGACAATTTATATTGCATAATAACACCACTTTGTTAAACTCTCCATTAGTTACTGACTGACCACACCATAGAAGAGACAGGAAGCAATACCTCTTATTTAAGCTCCACTTAACGCTTCAAGATCTAATGAAGGATTTTGAACAAAAACAAAAGCACAGCACAATTACATAGTTAAACCTCCAATGACTTTGAGATAGAAATTGTATCATGGAAACAGTTAACTAAAACCAAATATTAAGACTTATACAGGGAATAAAGGTAGTAACTTAATCTGTAAATGTGACTTTGTACTACATTTTATTATTTTTTCAGCACGTCTTTAAAATAACTTTTCTAATGAAAATTACTATATCTACTGTTTAGTAGGCAAGCAATGTGAAGGGAAATTGATTCACAATGACAGTCCTACTCATTCTGTTCTCACTCATGCACTGAATGTGCAAATTGTTCCTTGCCACCATCCCATATTCCCCACACCCACTGCTTGCAGCATTAAACCGCCAAACACCACCCAGGAACGGATTTCCTATTTCGTCATTTAAACCCATTATCTTGTTCCCTTACTATCTTGCCAAACTGGTTTCCCTCCACTTACATTTCTGAGACATGATGTGGCAAGATAACAAGTCTAGACTGTTTGTATAAATAGACAGTTGGGTCCTAAAGTTGGAGAAAAGGACCAAAAGCCAATAGTCCTCTTTTTTTTTCTTTTCAGTGCACTGCCTAAACCACTCAGTAATCCCAAAGAGCTTGTCCAGTTACAAAGCATTTCTTTGTGTGTGTGTGATATGTGTGTGTGCGCGTGTGTGTGTGTGTGTATGTGTGTTGTTGTTGTTGTTGTTGTTTAGAGACAGGGCTCACTGTGTTCCTCACACTGGAGCGCAGTGGCAAGATCATAGCTCCCTGGCTCAAGCAATCCTCCCACCTCGGCCTCCCATGGCACCTGGCTCTTTGTGTTTCAAAGGGCGCTCATTTCATGGTATTGTGCATCAGCTGTCCAATAAGTGTTAGGCAAAAGACTAGCAGTTTAGGAAAGAAAATGAGAGTGCCATCTTCAATTGAAAACTAGCCTTTGCCTAACTTATCAACTAGAAAACAAGGTTAATTCAGTGAAGATCAGCTGAATCAGTAGGAATGTGTTCACATGTACAATGAAGGTGGAGCTCTTGTAGTTAATATTTTGAGTGATTGACCCAGAAAGAGGGTGTAGGTGAACAGGAGTCCTCTAGATTCGTTTCAGAGGATTTCTTTCAATCTAATCGGAGTTGTGGAAATGGGAAAGTTTCCACCTATGCCTCAAAATATGTCCATCCATGAACACTGCAGAATTTTATGTTTTTAAATGTCAGGCATTTGGTCACTGATTTACAGAGTAATGTTTATCTGGAAATGACTCTCAAGACCAGTTTGGTGGGTAACGAGGAATAAAAGGTGATGTTATCTTAAAAGTTTGCCATTTAGTGACCTGCCCTAATTACAGTTATTTAGGTCAATGTGTCCACACTTCAGCATCCTCCCAAATGTAGAGGATGTTGATTACGTGTCCTCAGAAAGCTGCTTGTTGTAATTGACATGGACTTCAGTAAAATGTAGACAGCGACTGCTGAGAAACAAATGGGAAAACTAGATGGGTAGCACCGTGCTTGGGGTAATTCCTGGGTAATGATTTGGCAGTGAGAGGAGGGACCACAAGAGACTAATAAGAACAATGGTAAAATGGGCATAAAAGGTAAACATTCCCAGAATACTGTTTTTCATTCTTTTTTTCTCTATAAATCTTTTTGTTGATAACTACAGGGTTGAGGGGAGGCTTACTTAGATTTAATCTTCTCAAAATTGCTGGAACCAGGATGAATGTTCCTAGTCAAAGTGCAAACTTAGCTGCCTCTCCCTTGATTCTAAGAAAAAAGTCTCCTTCTAACAGCCCCAAGAACTTACTGCAAATTCCAAGCTTTGTCTTTCATCTCTGCTCTTGGGGCTTTGGGTAGTGCCACATCTGGTGGTGGTTTTGTGTGAAAGGAAATAATATATATAAATAATTTCCTGTTTGGTCATTTAAACCTATCCCTGTGCTGGACAGAATTTGACCCTCTTCACTCAATAGCAGTGTCTTGTGGCTGAAGTGCCCGTTATTTACAACTGCTGGTCAGCCAATCGAGTACTTTCGCACTAGCCCAAAAGCCACTCAGGCCCCCTATTCTGTCCCTTACTGTCTTCATTTACACAAATAGTTGTTAATAGCTTCACTGAAGGCTATGATTTATTTCTTTAGAGCCTAGAATTATTTTTGAGAAGAAACTCACTGTCTAGTAAATATTGTCATTATTATCACATTATTATCATCCTCTTCTCTTTCTCATTTTTGGAGCTGGATTTCTTTTTCTTTTTAAGAGATGGGATCTCATTGTGTTGCTCAAGCTGAACTTGAACTCCTAGGCTCAAGCCATCCTCTCACCTCAGTCTCCTGAGTAGCTGGGACTATGGGCTAGTGCCACCACACCTGGCAGAGCCAGATTTTATGTTATTCTGGAAAAAAAAAAAAAAAAAAAAGCTGAGCTTTGGCTGAGTGCAGTGGCTCATGCCTGTAATCCCAACACTTTGGGAGGCTGAAGTGGGAGGACTGCCTGAGGCCAAGAGTTGGAGACCGGACTGAGCAATATATTGAGACTAATAAATTTTTTTTTGTAATTAGCCAGGCATGGTGGCTTTAGACTGTAGTCCCAGCAACCTTGGAAGCTGAGGTAGAAGGATTACTTGAGCCCAGGAGGTTGAGCCTGCAGTGAGCTGTGATCATGCCACTGCACTCCACCCTGGGTGACAGAGTTGAGACCCTGTTTCAAAAACAAGTAAATAAATTAACTAAATAATGAAAACTGAGCTTTATAATGTATTGTGTAATGACTAACATACAGTTTTTTAAGGTCACTAATAAAATCAGAAATATTTAATACTTTGGGGCTTTTTTTTTTTTTTTTTTTAGACAGAGTCTCACTCTGTCACTCAGGCTGGAGTACAGTGGCACTAATAGGTTGGTGCGAAAGTAATTGCGGTCTTTGCAGTTACCTTAATAGTTCACTGTAACCTCAAACCTCTGGGCTCAAGGAACCCTCCCACCTCAGTCTCCCAAGTAGCTAGGACTACAGGCACATGCCAACATGCCCGGCTAATTTTTTAAAATTACTTTTTGTAGAAACAGGATCTTGCTATATTGCACAGGCTGGTCTCGACTCCTGGCCTCAAGCAATCCTCCTGCCTCAGTCTCCCAAAGCACTGGGATTACAGGGGTGAGCCACTGTGCCAGCCACTACTTGCTTTTTACTCTAATCCCTTAAACTAATTTCAATTTATTCTTCCTTAGACATAATAGAAAAGTATGGATAGTTCATTTTAGTTTGGATCTCCTGAAGTGTTTATGAGAAAACAGAGAAAAATGTTTACAGCATCACAATATGTTTGCCCAGGGCAGGTGAGGGCAAACTGTGGCGCTCTGGGCAAGTGCAGCCAGTGGCCTGTTTGTGTACAGGGATTTTTACATTTTTAAAAGGCTGTGGGACAGAGAAAAAAAAAAAAAACAAAGAATATAACATAGAGACTATATGTGTCTGACAAATTTTTAAAATTTACTGTCTGGCCCTTTACAGACAAAAGTTTGCTGATCCCTGGCTCAGGCTAGCATCATGTGTTAAAATGTCAAGCCTTGTATTTAGAGCAGCTGGTATCTCTTTGAATTTTATTTTATTTATTTATTTATTTTTTGGAGATGGAGTTTTGCTCTTGTTGCCCAGGCTGGAGTGCAATGGCGCAATCTCGGCTCACTGCAACCTCTGCCTCCTGGGTTCAAGCGATTCTCCTGCCTCAGCCTCCCGAGAGCTGAGATTACAGGCATTCGCCACCACATCCAGCTAATTATTTGTATTTTTAGTAGAGATGGGGTTTCTCCATGTTGGTCAGTCTGGTCTCGAACTCCCGACCTCAGGTGATCTGCCCGCCTCGGCCTCCCAAAGTGCTGAGATTATAGGCGTGAGCCACCGTACCTGGCCCTCTTTGAACTTTAAATTTGGGCACTGCCTGCTGAATTAAGGTAAATTCATTACAGTTTACTATTTTAGTTGATTAGATATTGCCACTATTTATATACTCTTCTAGTAGTTCTCAATTCTAGCTGCATTTTAAAATCATCTGGGGAGCTTTGAAAATATTCTTGCCTAGGCCCCTATGCCAGAAATCCTGATTTAATTGATCTGAAGGGGGGCCTGGGCATAGGTATTTCTTACATGCTATTCAGGTGATTCTAATGTGCAGCCAGGTCTGAGAACCACAGGCCTACACCACTCACAGGTCTATTTGTGGATGGGCAGTTAGCCCACACTCATAGGCAGGTTTTTTTGTGTTTTGTTTGTTTCTTTGTTTTTTGAGATGGAGTTTTGCCCTTGTTGCCCAGGCTGGAGTGCAATGGCCCCATCTCGGCTCACTGCAAACTCCGCCTCCCAGGTTCAAGTGATTCTCCTGCCTCAGCCTTCCGAGTAGCTGGGATTACAGGCATGCACCATCAAGCCGGGCTAATTTTGTATTTTTAGTAGAGACAGAGTTTCTCCAAGTTGGTCAGGCTGGTCTCGAACTCCAACCTCAGGTGATCCGCCCACCTCCACCTCCCAAAGTGCTGGGATTACAGGCATGAGCCACTGCACCCAGCCCATAGGCAGTTTTTATTCACATTTTTATTAGAAATTCAATAGAGATGCGTTATACAAATTGTTCTTTAATTTCAAGGCAGAAGTGTTGCTTAGGGAAATTTTATTTGGGACTGTTTTGAAATGTGAAGAGCATATGAAACAGATAATACAGAGCACAGAGAAACAGAATATGAAAGATAGGAACTGAGAGGAGTGTGCTAAAAAAAAAAAAAAGAAAAAGAAAGAAGCCACTCAGAATTTCAATACACAAATCACTGAGTAGATGTCTTGCTGTCTGTGTGAGTGTATCTATTTTCAAAAGTGCTGTTAACATAAACAGAGCAGTAAATCTGGGGCACCATGCTTTTTTTTCAAAGTTGTTAAGAATTATATCAGTCTGCAGGTGTCACACGCAGTTACTCAGAATCAGAAAGAAGGCTGATCGGGGGTTAGATCTCCATCTATCTATCTTTTTGCAACCAACCACGTCCAGGCTGTTTATTTAATACTTCCTCTTGCTAATGAAGGTACTGGTTGGGGATGGGTCGAGCTTTCCCATCTCGGCATAAGACTGCAAGATTTGAATGTGCCCTGGTGTCGGCTTCACTGACCACAGCAGGTACCCCAGGCAAGAATCTGAGCAGTTATAACAGGTAACAACAATAGAGTGTGCATCCAACTTCGGACACTTCTCCTTCCAGTTTATTTCCTTTTCTCCCCATGTACCAATGTGTTCTTTTCTCTCTTCTTTTTACATTTTTCCAAACCAGCAAGTGCGGAGGCAAGACACATCAAAGCAGAGATGGGAAGTGAAAGAGCTCTCGTACTGGACAGATTAGCAAGCAATGTGGCAAAACGAAAAAGCTCAATGCCTCAGAAATTCATTGGTAAGAATACAAACCTTTTTCCTGCTGTTGTTAGCAGATAGTTTGAATGAAATAACATAGGATGCTTGCTACACAAGGTCCTTCCTAGCTTAACCTCTGTTAATTAGTTTTTCATTGTGTACTTTTATTCTTCGTGGTTCATTTTGATAGCTCTGGAAAATAGAATAAAAGATATTAACTAAAGCATCATCATGACAGGAGATGGGAGTATTTTATATCCAATTTCCTAAATGGATGTGATGTTTAAAATCCTGTTCCTTCCTCTTTACTCTGAATGACATATGTTGCATGAGAGAGTTTATGCAATTTATACCAGTAAGATGTTCAAGATAGCATTTTTGTAATCTTTTGTAATTATATTTTACAAGTTGGTTCGTTAGCATGCTCAAACTTTTTTCATGCTCTAAAACATATTGCCATATTTTCTTGAATTTGATTGAGAATTGGCTTTAAGGGAAAGTGGTTGGGCAAACATAGATTTAAATAACAAGGTTTGATTTAATCATTTGTCTTACTGGAGTTCATTTTTATGCCATTGGTTTTCACATTGTCAAAAAATACAGCAGAATGAGATGGCTATGAAATAATTATGTTCATTGAAGTGTTAGGACTTCCAAATGGCAGAGATATTTTGCTGAACTCTCCCAGATGTTTACATAAATGTGACCATGATATTTAAAATAGATTTGTATTTGTGAAGTAGACAGCTGAAATTGAATGTATCAGTTTTGCTATAAATTGAAAGTTGGTGATATTGAACAAAAATAGTTATCACATGAAAATAGACCTCCCTCAACATCAGTAATATTTTAGAAACCTGTCTCAGCCTCTTTTTCCAAAGCTGCTTGCAGCTGTTGATTTTTTATTTGAGTCCTTTTGTATTTATTCTTCTCAATAGCTCTTACAGATAATAAGTTGCCTGCCTGGTTTTTAAATCTGACTAAATTTGATTCTGGTATAGATAATGTTTTGACAAGCAAACATTCTATGTGAATTATAGAGGTATATTGAAAGAACCCATATATTTCAAAATTACCTAATTTGGTATTTCTGCCTACTTATTTTATTTTGACTAGCTGAAAGGTTTTTGTGCACTTTTAGTCACTTTAAAAATAAATTGTGTCAGAGTAAAGTTGGTATATTTCAGTTTAGGGAGATCCCCTCCTCCTTGCTGTCCTCCCTCCCCTTGGTGAAACATGTCAGGGGAACATGTAGTGACTTCCATTTAGAGTTTAGGCACAGTAAACAAATGGTGAGTTTAAGACATTGTCTACATATATTGCCCATGTATCTTTTGGGCTTTACTTATGTGAAAAGGTTCTGACTGGAGTACAAAAGAAAGCTTGCCTCATTATTCTGAGTGTATTTTAGTTTGGAGAAAGTTATAGGTTTTGTTTGTTTGTTTTGAGACGGGGTCTCACTGTACTGCCTAGGCTGGCGTGCTGTGGTGCAATCACAGCCTCAAACACCTGGGCTCAAGAAATCCTCCTATCCCAGCCTCCCAAGTAGCTGGAACTATGGGCACGCACCACCAGGCTCAGCTAATTTTTAAACTTTTTGTAGAGATGGGGTTTCCTTATGTTGCCCAGGCTGGTCTGGAGAAAGTTTTGACTCTAGAAATGGCTGAAGCCAACATGAGGAGGGACATCACAGGGAGAGCTGGGCAAGAAAAAAATGTAAAGCGACTTCATTTCTTTCTTTTTTCTTTTTCTTTTTTTTTTTTTTGAGACAGAGTTTCACTCTTGTAGCCCAGGCTAGAGTGCAATGGCGCGATCTCGGCTCACCGCAACCTCTGCCTCCTGGGTTCAAGCGATTTTCCTGCCTCAGCCTCCCGAGTAGCTGGGATTACAGGCATGCACCACCATGCCTGGCTAATTTTGTATTTTTAGTAGAGACAGGGTTTCTCCATGTTGGTCAGGCTGGTCTTGAACTCCCGACCTCAGGTGATCCACCTGCCTTGGCCTCCCAAAGTGCTGGGATTACAGGCGTGAGCCACTGCGCCCAGCCGTGACTTAATTTCAATCCAGTTGTGGTCAATGCATTTTGGTCTAAGACAACTAAAATTTGAGAGACAGTCCCTAGTATTTACGGTTGCCCTAAACCTATAGTTGAACTAAAGCCCTACTTAATATAATAAAAGTTGCTTTGGTATTTCATGGGTTCAAAAATATAGCATGTTTCATATGTGCAAATTCATGCCATTTTGCCTGTTGCCTCGGGGATCTATTTCGTTTGTTTGCTACAGTTGCAACCAGAGGATTTTCACTTCACTACTTCCAGACTTGTGAGAGATGCTGATCTTGTGGGTGTTGATTTCTCTCATCTTCTGAACCATCACATTCTCTCTGTGCTGGAATCAGAAACCTGGTAGAGTTAGCTCTTGATTGAGGTAGTAACTTCAGGGCTTCAGGGCCCAGAATAACTGGGGGAATTTTTTTTTTTTTTTTTGTAAATTGTGTTGTAGTGCAATAAGAAGAGTACTGGATTAGAAGCTAAAAGACCCAGGTTCTGATCCTAGCTCTGTCATTTCTTAACTGTGTGTTTAGACAAGTCACGGAACCTTTCTGGGCCTCTCTTTACTCATCTGTGAGATGAGGAGACTGAATAGGTGGTGAAGTGACCAGGAAGTTTCCTCCCGTGTACAAGTCTGTGAGATTAATTAAAAAAGAAATAAAAGGCAGCAACTATTGATACCACTGTGTGTTTAGAAAGTCCATGTGCGTAACTTCAGATAGCCTTTTTCTCAAGGCTATACAGATATGGTGTTTATGCTATAAACCATATCCTAGGTTTTTAGGGTCTTTTTTTTTTTTTTTAGGAAGATGGTATAAGTCTGAGAATCTAAAACACAGTCACATTAGCTTGACATTCATGTGTTTTCATGTGTTTTACTTAGGGCAGTACTACTTGTTCATTCACTCTTTTGTCCATTCATTCATCATACAGAAGGTTAAGAGTTCCTGTCATATATATGGTGTTCTTGTTCTTGGGCACTGTTCTAATCTTCTTGCATTAACTTATATCCTAAACTTTTGTTTGAAAGGTTTTTAAAAAATAAAAATAAAAGAAACCCCTTAAATTATTTAATTGAATCAACTTCTGTGATAGAAAATAGTAATGTCAATGGAGGGAGAAAGGAACACTATTTGTGACACTGTGCAGTGTATGAGATGAAGTGATGTAAAATGTGGGGCTCCTGTTTTCTCTCCATCTCTCCTCGCCTCACCTCCCCTCTCCTCTCTTATCCTCTTGTTCCCTCCCCTCCTCTTCCCTCCTCTCCTCCCTTCTCTTCTCCTTTTCTCTCCTTTCTCCTATATTTCCTCTCCAAGGCACTGTTTTTTGAAGATTCAGCTGCCAGGGTAATGGCAATGGGTAAGGTGTGAAGGAAGAGTGAGTCATTCCCTTTAATCCTTGCTGACGGTTGCACAGCACTCAGACCAGCCTTGACTTCCCTGACCTCTTGAACTGTGAGGGTAAAGGTGAAAATAGACCATCAGATCAGGCCGCTGCTATCTCAGGGGGGCTGGCGATAATTACCAGTAGGGAGCATTTTACATCCATTAGAGACGAACTGGGGAAGAGGCACAGATTGGATCAAGTCTAAATGTATTTTGAGACACAAACATGCTCTCAAATTGGAGAAAAATAATTTTTTTTCTAATTCTCCAAGAAATTTTTTATGTCTTTGTTTCAAATGGGGAAAAAAAAATGGACACACGTCCATCAGAAATCACCATCTTTACATTGTCAGAATAATTCTGTTTAAGTTGTTCTTTTCAAAGGGCAAGAAGACCTTCCTTTGCACATACTGTCCTTTAGGGGATTTCCTTTCTCTGAATCTTGTTCTTCTGTTATAAACTTGTTTGACTACACTTCAAACTAGGCCATCCTCAAATACTTGGCTCAAAATGGATTTCTCTCTTGGATGCAGAAGAAAAATGACTACATTTCTGCATATTTCTCCTGATTTTTATTCTTTCCCAAAAAAACAGATGTTATTCAGACCAAAGTGGTTACCATAGCATCTCCTTATTTTAAAAGTTTTATGTATTACTTTATTAAAGGAAGTTTTCATATCGAAAAGAACATGAAAAAAAGATCTCACTCACCTGTGGTAAACATGTTAATGAGGTTTTGACACTTCAACAAACCATCGGATCTCCCTGTGAAGTAACTAATGAGAAATTGCCTGCTTTGGTTAACAGCAACAGGAAGCAGTTTTAATACCTGTTTCTAAGAGAAAGAAAAGTATTTTTCCAACCCCTTCCCAAAGGCCTGATGTCCATAATCCTGTAAGCATTACAATGTCATAGTATTTTTGGGATATTAGGAACCACCAGTGAGGCTCTTTTACCATGGAAGGAAGGAGGATCAGAGAGCTGGAGTGACACAGCTGGCAGGTGACAGAGCAGCACCAGACCTCGGCTTATAAGGCACTGCAGTCCAGGCCTTTCCTTCCCCAGGAGGTGACCAAGAGCAGTGCATGTCATGCACAGGGCTTTGGACAGCGAGGCGTCTGGTCATTGAAAGTTGGTGGGAGAGGCCAGGTGCAGTGGCTCACACCTGTAATTCCCCACTTTGGGAGGCCTAAGCAGGTGGATCACTTGAGGTCAGGAGTTCAAGACCAGCCGGGCCAATATGGTGAAACCCTGTCTCTACTAAAAATACAAAAATTAGCCAGGTGTGGTGGTGGGTGCCTGTAATCCCAACTATCTGGGAGGCTGAGGCACAAGAATCACTTGAACCCAGGAAGCAGAAGTTGCAGTGAGCCGAGATCGCACCAGCTTGGGCAACAGAGCAAGACTCTGTTTCAAAAACAAAAAAGAAAATTGATAGGAGGAAAAAAACCCTTGAAGAAGGGCAATTGTTCTCCCTCAAGGGTGATTCTCTTTAGAAAAGAACAGTCTTCCCTGGTGACTCCATGAGAACAGATGACATCCACACAGCACTTCCCAGTGTCTCACAGAGGACAAAGACTTCTGCAGCAACCAAATGTGGTCTCCAGCTCAGCTTTCCCCAGCGCCACCCCCACAGCTCTCTCTGTTCTTTCCTCCTTCCTGTTTCTTCTTGTTCTCTGGCTCCCCTCTGTTTTCCACCTCCTGCAAGAAGTGTTAGTTTCACTTAGGTTGAGATCAGAGCCATGATGATGGTTGGGTATTCCATTTTCCTGCCTTTTTTGTTCATTTGCTTTTGGATGTGCGCTGATAGTAAGAGTGAGGGATAACACTTGTGGGAAATTATATGACGCAGCAGCAAACACATTTAAGTGACTTGAAGAACTTTAAGACTTAAAACCTGAATATTTCACCTTACCCCGTCATGGTGACTATAAATATTGGATTTCTGTTATTTTTCTAAAGGTTCGATCATTTTGCCCCCCTCTTCAAAAAAACGTTTCAATGGCTCCCAGTGGAATCAGATGTAAACCATTCAGTCAGGCCTTCTGAGCCCTCCACAATCTGTCTTCAACTTACCTCTTCTAATTTTATCATTTCAGCCAACCAGTCCTTTGCTTCAGCCACGGTGAACTCCTCCTCCCTCTTCTGTGTAATATCTCACTCTTGTCTGAATGGCCTCCCTCACATCTGCCCTTAAAATACACATTATAGGCCAGGCACAGTGGCTCATGCCTGTAATCCCAGCACTTTAGGAGACCAAGGCAGGAGGGTCACTTGAGCTCAGGAATTTGAGACCAGCCCAAACAACATAGTGAAACTCTGTCTCTGAAAAAAAAAAAAAATCAAAAAATTAGCCAGGCATGGTGGCATGGGCCTGTGGTCCCCGCTACTTAGGGGGCTGAGGTGGGAGTATCGCTTGAGCCCAGGAGGTTGTGGCTGCAGTGAGCTGTGATCACGCCACTGCAATCCCACCTGGGCAACAGAGTGACACCCTGTCTCAAAAAAATAAAAATAAAAAGAAGCACACATTGTCCACATTCCCATACCCCTGTGTTCTCTCTCTGCTCCATCCTCCCTCTGCACTCCAGGCAAGTTTACTAGTCTGCTTCTTCTTATAGATATGACTGTCTCCACCACCGTCACTACCACCACCTCTGATTTCAAGGAGACTTTAAAGAACAGATGAATCTTTGCCCCATATGAAGTGTGGCATATTTGAGAAGTAGTTCAGTTTTCTCTTTCCACTCTCTTGGCTACTCTATGTTTTATTCTACCATGTAGCATCAAGGATACTGATTTGTCAGGAAATGATGTAAATGCTGCATCTCCTCTAGTGGATTGCAATTTTGTTGTATTCCTCAAATCACCTAACCATGGTGCTAAGCAAATAATGAGAATAGAGTGCTTACACATGCCTGGCACTGTTAAGCACTTTATAGACATCATAACAACTCTGCGCAGCATATACTTCTTGAGTGCATGTGCTAGTCCATGTGGAAAAAAGCAATTGCTGCCACTAAGCCCCCTTTCCCTCTGCTATGGGAACCATCGCAGCAGAAAACCTGAAGTCACTGCTGGTGGTGGGGCTGTGCAGCCATGGGCAAGGTAGCAGCCAGGAAACATCAGTTAACACTCAAACATATACTAGGATATGTGGGCTCTTGGATTACATCCTGGTTCTCTGTTCACCAACTGGACAATCTTGGAAAGTGAATCAAACTGTTTGTGCTTTAGGTTCTTCATCTAAGAGATGATAATTCATACCTTAAAAGGTATCATACAAAAACTAGCCAGGCGTAGTGGCACGTGCCTGTAGTCCTAGATACTTGGGAGGCTGAGGCAAGAGAATCACTTGAAACCGGGAGACGGAGGTTGCAGTGAGTCGAGACCACACCATTGCACTCCATCCTGGGCAACAGAGCAAGACTGTCTTAAAAAAAAAAAAAAAAAAAAAAAGCATCAACCCCTAATGGGCTGGTAAAATGAGACAGTATGCAAAGTATCTAGGATGGCACGGTAGATACAGCAGGGGCTCAATAAATAGTACTTATCGTTATTGGGATTATTGTATATAAGGCACAGTGCAAGGTACTGTGAAATGTAAAGACCAGAAGTAAACATATTAGGGTGGTGGATCTTCCCCCTCAACCCTGCAGACAGAGTTCTGAATCCACTTGCTCAGTTAAGGGCCCTTTTAGCTCTAGCCTGTGATTCTGTACTTCCAAGTTGGCACTTAGAAGCCAACAACCATATGTCCTCACCACATTGCATCAGTTCAGGTCAGGTGGTTTCTTAGTTTAGAGTTAACAAAGCCAAGATATAAGACACTGACACCTTTAAAAAGAACCACAGGTAGGGAATGGCCCAACCAGGCAGCCTTAGTTTCTAAACTTAGGACTTGCTGTTGCTGTGTGTATTTTTGTTGGAAGAAGACCTCTAATTCAGCCTGAAGCTGGTATCATGAATCATTCAAAGGCGTGGTGTGATTTTGACTAGAAGCTGGACCAGATGCTCCGTGCAGGTTTGGAAGCAGTTACACTTTTGTGGTTTGACTAACCTTTTTTATGAGTGTGTTACTAAAGAAACGTGAGCTGTTGGCTTTTCAATTACTGTAGTTTACCCTTTCTGAGTTTCATACACATTGAGTCATCGTGTCTACAGGTGACTGATAATCATCTGCACTGCTCAAGTTACCGTAACTCAGAGACGAGGGGATCTGATGATCGCAAGTTGCATGCACGTGAACATCTGAGGCTGCCCCATCTCCTTAACAATGAACAATGGTCTGTGTTAACTACAGAATTCAGTCACATATTTCCACTCATCCAGGGGTTTATTTTCCTCTTAATGTTTTGCCTTTTACAATTTTAGCACTCAGCTGTTTTCTGACATATGCTGCAGGTGGTATAGATTGTGAAGTTGTAGGCCTTGTTAAGTAAAGCAAACTCTTGGGAGAAAGGATAAAATCAGAGTTTGTGATGTGCCTACCCCACCCAGAAACCTTCTGGAGCCTCTCTGTTGGGTGACAAGAGAAAAAGTTTCTCAAGGACTCCTGGTATTTAGGGAGATGAATAGAGGTGGCCACAGTGGAAAATAACCAATAACCTTAAAAAGGCCAAGAAACCAAAGTTCATCATTTCTGTGTCACATTCTAGGGAATGAATGTCTGTGACCTTAGCTGGCTCTCATGTTCTCAGTATTCCAGATGGCCTTGACCAAAGATATATCCAATCTGGAAACTGAAAATAAAAAACATTGATTACTTTGGCCAAGGTCTACTCTGCTGTTGCTTCTCATTGAGTTTCCAAGACAGGGTGTTTTCCTTTGCATATTTTTTTTTCTCTCAAGTATTTCTCTGGAAACTATCAGGTTGGCCTTAAGGTCAGCTGCTTGTGGGGATGCAAAGACAAATTCATCTCATGGGAATAGATCTTTTAGCTGGTTCTTCTGGCTCCAGTTTCTCACTGTTCTGGTCTGCCTTACACATTGCTGTTACGTTAACCACAAACCTGCCTTTCTCAAGGGCAGGTAGCCTTGGCTCTTTGTTCAGATTCACACCCTACAGTGGGCCATTCGGAATGCCCACCATTCGATCCTACCATGCATTATCTTTTTTCAGTGTTTCCCCAAATGTAGGATGCAAATTGCCAGCAGGCACACGGAGCATTTAAAAACCTAGGTCCATACAGCAGGACAATTATTTTCTTTCCAGTTCTCTTTCAGTCTCCCAGATCATACTAAGGAGAAAAGTTTAGACTTAATTTGATGCCAGTTGTCTTTAACACTAATCTCACACTTGGTAATCTCTGTTTTTAACAAAGGGGGAAGGGATCTTAGTCTCCAAGTACTCACAGTAGTATCCGATCAAAATTTAATGAAATGCTCTGTTTCATTGTCTTTATTTTTCATAGTTACCTTCTACTTGTGGAAAGTGATTCTGGTTTTCCGTTTATGTTAGTGATATAAAGTTTCCTTAAAAACCACATTTATTTTAGAAAAAAAAAGAAAAGAAAATGTGAACCAAATCAAACAGAGAAAAAACCCAAGCATTTACCAAGTGTTTTCCATGTGGCAGGCCCTGTTCTAAGTGCTTTCCAGTGACCCTGTGAGGTACATACAATTATCTTCACTTTACATGAGGACATGGAACACAGGTTAAGTGACTTGCCCAAGGTCACAAAACTGGTGACCAAGGAGCCAGCATCAAACCCAGCCCATCTGACACCAGAGTTTGTTCTCTCAACCACCACATTGCCCTGGTGTGTGGGTATTGCAGAATGTGAAGGAAGAGTGAAGACTGAGAAATACTGTATTTCATACTTCTTGATCGCATTTCAGCCAGACTCGCTTTCTGCGCATGTCCCGTGTAGTCCCACCTCTCTGCCTTCATTCCTGCACTCCCCCTCAACTAGGATGTCCTCTCCCGCTTCTCTGAAAATCTAAATTCTTCCAGTTCATCAAGACCCTTCTCAAAATTTAGATTTTCCAAGAATGCTTTCCTTTCCCCAAGTACTTCTGAAGTTTCTGCATTACCTTAGTGCCTAAATATACAATTTATACCAAATTGTCTTGCTCGTGCCTGTATGTTACCTTATTATTCTTTTTAAAGAACACGTTACTTCCCTGCCTAAATGCCTCAAATGTGGGCATTTAGAATAAAAGCAAAGACCTCCATAGAGCAAAGCAGTCCTTTTACAACTTTTTTTTTTTGAGACAAGGTCTCACTCTGCCACCCAGGCTGGAGTGCAGTGGCGCCATCTCAGCTCACTACAATCTCCGCCTCCCAGGCTCAGGTGATCCTCCCACCTCAGCCTCCTGAGTAACTGGACTACAGATGCCTCACTAATTTTTGTATTTTTTCTGTAGAGACAAGGTTCCTCCATGTTGCCCGGGCTGGTCTCAAACTCCTGGGCTCAAGTGATCCTCCCTCCTCGGCCTCCCAAAGTGCTAAGATTACAGGCCTGAGCCACCGCACCCGGCCAAATTTTAACTTATACTTTTTCTCGAGTTCCATATATATAGGTCTTATTTCTCATCCACTAGGTTGGAGATACCTCAAGAACAGGAACTGGTTCTTCCAATACTTTTGTTTTCTCATGGCATTTTTTCTTCTCCTTCTTTATTTTCATTGCTGAACCCTTTACCGTATGGCAGTGACAAATTTTGGAATCTGAACATGCCTAGGAAACATTACAGAAGGATATGGTTTAGCAAATCTCTCCAGAATCCAAGCTGACAGAATGGAGAGGCTCAACAGTGACCTCAGGCTCACCTCCAGCACTCGGCTCCCCTTCCTCGCTTTCTCTCCCCTCTCCCCACCACTCACCACTGAGCACATCTGCCCTCATTGCAGTCCCCATCCCTGCCTTCCCTGTGACCAGAGAGCCTCTGTTTTCTAACACACAACACCCACACACCCTGAAGGTGGCTAAACTCTGTTTTCAAAACTTCTCAGCAGTTTGACATGAGAAGTAGGAGAGGGTGACCACAAGTATATTTTTTCAGTTAAGTGTGAGATAGGCCCTAATGATCACATGTGTGTCAGAGATACACTTGCCAAGCAAAGGAAGAGAAACACACTTTAGGAATGGGACAAAGACCATGATCTCTTCTCAAGAAAACTTTTCTCAAACTTTCTACATTTGAGGCTCTTTCACTTCAGTCTCAGTCAGCCAGGACTGGTGAGTTTGGGGAGTAGCCAGTTGGAGTCTGGGGGGCTATTTTCTCTATCTCTGTAGCTATTTAAAAAGCTGCCGAGGTGCGGCACCGAGTGTCCCCACTCTTTGCAGCACTTCCGTCCCCCTGGCTACCTAATATTGCAAGCAGAAAATAACAAGCAAAAGCAAAATAAGAGTTGGGAGCTGACTGTGTCTTAAGAGATCATGAACTATAGCAGAAACCCTAGGCTCCTGTGGGCTGGTGGCTCCCTTGTCCCTCTAGCCCCATCCTAGTGTCCTGCTTCTTTCCCTCCTTTCTTGAGGGCTCCCCTCTGACATGCACAGTGGGCATACCTTACCATGTGGCCTCAACTGAACCACATCCCTGCCCCTCTCTTCTGCCTGCTGGCTTTATTTTAACCATCCAAACTCGTTGCTGCCGACCAGTGTCCCCTGAGACAGCACCATGGGAAACCATTCTGCCAGGCTTGGTCTTCTTGAGCAGCAGGCAACTTAACTCTCCCTTTTTGAGGTCTCTAGAAAATATTTACAAACTTTCTGCCTTGGCAGTGTTCCCTTTGTAACCCTTTCTGTCACTTGTTCCAGGTGAGAAGCGCCACTGCTTTGATGTCAACTATAATTCAAGTTACATGTATGAGAAAGAGAGTGAGCTCATACAGACCCGCATGATGGACCAAGCCATCAATAACGCCATCAGCTATCTCGGCGCCGAAGCCCTGCGCCCCTTGGTCCAGACACCGCCTGCTCCCACCTCGGAGATGGTTCCAGTTATCAGCAGCATGTATCCCATAGCCCTCACCCGGGCTGAGATGTCAAACGGTGCCCCTCAAGAGCTGGAAAAGAAAAGCATCCACCTTCCAGAGAAGAGCGTGCCTTCTGAGAGAGGCCTCTCTCCCAACAATAGTGGCCACGACTCCACGGACACTGACAGCAACCATGAAGAACGCCAAAATCACATCTATCAGCAAAATCACATGGTCCTGCCTCGGGCCCGCAATGGGATGCCACTTCTGAAGGAGGTTCCCCGCTCTTACGAACTCCTCAAGCCCCCGCCCATCTGCCCAAGAGACTCCGTCAAAGTGATCAACAAGGAAGGGGAGGTGATGGATGTGTATCGGTGTGACCACTGCCGCGTCCTCTTCCTGGACTATGTGATGTTCACGATTCACATGGGCTGCCACGGCTTCCGTGACCCTTTCGAGTGTAACATGTGTGGATATCGAAGCCATGATCGGTATGAGTTCTCGTCTCACATAGCCAGAGGAGAACACAGAGCCCTGCTGAAGTGAATATCTGGTCTCAGGGATTGCTCCTAAGTATTCAGCATCGTTTCTAAAAACCAATGACCTCGCCTAACAGATTGCTCTCAAAACATACTCAGTTCCAAATTTCTTTTCATACCATTTTTAGCTGTGTTCACATGGGTAGCCAGAGAAACACTGTCTTACTTCAGAAATTATTTGCAGATCTAGCATATTATTACTTTTGTGAAACCTTTGTTTTCCCATCAGGGACTTGAATTTTATGGAATTTAAAAGCCAAAAAGGTATTTGGTCATTATCTTCTACAGCAGTGGAATGAGTGGTCCCAGAGATGTGCTATATGAAACATTCTTTCTGAGATATATCAACCACATGTGGAAAAGCCTTTCAGTCATACATGCAAATCCACAAAGAGGAAGAGCTGACCAGCTGACCTTGCTGGGAAGCCTCACCCTTCTGCCCTTCACAGGCTGAAGGGTTAAGATCTAATCTCCCTAATCTAAATGACAGTCTAAGAGTAAGTAAAAGAACAGCCATAAAATAAGTATCTGTTACGAGTAACTGAAGACTCCATTCGCCAAGCATCAGATCCGTTTCCTATCACAACATTTTTTAAAAATGTCATCTGATGGCACTTCTGCTTCTATCCTTTACCCTCCCATCTCCAGTGAAAAGCTGAGCTGCTTTGGGCTAAACCAATTGTCTACAGGAAAAAATCTATGCCAGAAGAACTCATGGTTTTAAATATAGACCATCATCGAAACTCCAGAAATTTGTCCACTGTGGATGACGACATCGCTTTCCTCTGGTCAAGGTTGGCAGAGCAAGGGTATAAAGGGGGAAATTGTTTGGCAGCACCAACAGAAAACAAACAAACAAAAAACAGCTACCTAAAACTTCTTGAAAGAGTTCATGGAGAATTGGTGATACAGACCCAAAGCAAATTTGCCAATGATTTTTTTCCACAAAAAAAGTCCAAAAAGTATGGCTTAGCCTCCCCCTCCCCCCAGGAGAGGAATTGGAGATGGATGGCATGTGTGTTTAGATCGGAGTTGAGCTCCGGAATGGGGTGAGGAGGGACACCTCTATTGAGAGGTTCTCCTTGATCAGGCAGGCTTCGGCCCTTTTTTTCCCATTTAAACGGAACTGCCGTATTCCATGAAAATTCCTGAAAGTCTGATCACGGTTCTGCAGATGTATAAGTCATCCTTGTCACTCATAATGTGTACATACTATCAGGAGGAGTGCTGTTATCATTGTAAAATTAGCACTGGAATAGGAGGTCACAAAATGCTTGCTAATTAGCTATGTGACTTTGAGTAAATCGTTTTACTTTTTTTTTTTTTTTTTTTTTGAGACAGGATCTCACTCTGTTGCCCAGGCTGGAGTGCAGTGGTGCAATCATGGCTTAGTGCAGCCTCGACCTCCCCAGGCTCAGGTGATCCTCCCACCTCAGCCTCTTGAGTACTGGGACAACAGGTGCACACCACCATGTCTGGCTAAATTTTGTTCTTTTTGTAGAGAGAGGGGTCTCACTATGTTGCCCATGCTGGTCTTGAACTCCTGGGCTCAAGCAATCAGCCCACCTCAGCCTCCTAAAGTGCTGGGATTACAGGTGTGAGCCACCACACCCAGCCTCATTTAACTCTTAAAACTCAGTTTCCGGCCAGGCTTGGTGGCTCACACCTGTAATCCCAACACTTTGGGAGGCCGAGGCAGGTGCATCATTTGAGGTCAGGAGTTCGAGACCAGCCTGACCCACATGGTGAAACCCTGTCTCTACTAAAAATACAAAAATTAGCTGGGCAGTAGTGGCACATGCCTATAATCCCAGCTACTCCGGAGGCTGAGGCAGAAAAATCACTTCAGCCTGGGAGGCAGAGGTTGTGGTGAGTGGAGATCGCACTACTGCACTCCAGTCTGGGCGACAGAGACCCTGTCTCAAACAAAACAAAACAAAAACAAACAAAAACAAAAAAACCTCAGTTTCCTCATCCATAAAATAGGAATTAGATTTAAACGTTCTCTTAGGTCCCTTCTAGCTTTAATTCGTATGTGATTATGCAGTAACCACAGATATTTTTTAAACCTCCTAATGTAGGGATATTAAGCAGAAGAGTATTTATATGAATACATGTTTCGCATTCCTTTGGTATGAAAATGGTGTGTTAAGTTTTTCCTTTAACCACTGAGTTGTGAATGTGAAGAAGGTGGTGGAAAGGAACAAAAAACAGAAAGGTATTTTGATCTTGCCACAAAGCGTACACACAAATTGGCACATGCAGCTGTTTGCCAAAGCCTTTTTTTTTTTTCCTTTTTAAGAAATTATGTTAGGTAAAATAAATTCTGCTTCCAGGGACAACTTCATGGAGCCTATTTACAAATTAAGAGTCAGCTTTATGAACATTTCTACCAGGGCCAAGAATCCCAAATTCCTGGTAGATTAGCGCTTTATTTCTAAAGGGCTTATGCATTCGGCTCCAACTCAACTCATCTATGTGCTGCCAGTAATTAAAATGTTCCACCTCAGACTGCACAAATGGCTTATCCTTCTTTGTGGCATGGCGTCTGTCTCAGGAAAAAAGGTTTTATGAAATTCCATGGCAACAGTCCCAACATGTTTGAGACTTCAGCTAAAGGAATGGATGTATTTTGGTGTGTAGTCTTCAGTATATCACTGTATTTCCGTAATACTAGACTCCAAGCTATGCCAGATTGCTTACTCCCTTTGTGAAAGAGGAGTTGCTCATTACGTTCTTGAAATATCACACATCCTGTTGGTTCTTCAAGGGACAAGAGAAAGAGAATTTGGAAGCAGGGATTAGTAGAAGAGAAAACGAGGGAAAGGAAGCCTTTCCACCAGATTAGTGTTCAAGTCTTTGCAGAGGAGACCAACTTTTTTTTGTTTTCTTTTGTTTTGAGACAGAGTCTCGCTCTGTTGCCCAGGCTGGAGTGCAGTGGCGTGATCTCGGCTCACGGCAACCTCCACCTCCGGGGTTCAAGCAATTCTCCTGCCTCAGCCTCCCAAGTAGCTAGGATTACAGGTGCCCACCACCAAGCCCGGCTAATTTTTGTATTTTTAGTAGAGATGGGGTTTCACCATGTTGGCCAGGCCAGTCTCAAACTCCTGACCTCAGGTTATCTGCCCGCCTCGGCCTCCCACAGTGCTGGGATTACAGGCGTGAGCCACCGCGCCCAGCCTGAGACCACCTTTTGCATCTCAAGATTGTGAAACCAAGGCCCATTCCACCAGCCTGGGGACTCTTTTTATAGATATGATCCTCCTTTTTCCTGTGACTAATGAATTTGCTGCATGATTTCTATTCTTCTGAGGTTAGTTTTCTGAGTAAGGTGACCACTCACAAAGGCACTTTCTTTGTGGCATTCTGAGCCTAGATTGGAGCCCATCAATTCCAGAAAAAATGTATGTGTGGAAACTCTGCATCCTTAAGTCTTGAAGTTGAACCAGATATGCAGTGGTTACCATCACACAGATAAACGCTGCCTTCTGTACATACCCCTTATGCTGTACTAATTAACCAACCCCTTGCCAAGACTGGGGAGGTGAGGGTGAAGGAGAATCTTAGCAGAAGAAGGGCAGAGTCAGGACTTGCATCTGCCACTGCTGGGCACTGAAGCCCTGGAGCAGCTTCAGGTAGTACCTGTACTTTCTCATGCAGACTCCCTCTGAACAAGAGCCTTGTAGGCCCCTCTCCTTCATTTCCCACCAGCCTCTTATCAGGCGGGCCTTCCACCATACACCCAGGAGGCCACGGTCTGAGGAACAACCAAACCCATGCAAAGGGCCGGGCGCGGTGGCTCACGCCTGTAATCCCAGCACTTTGGGAGGCTGGGGCAGGCACATCACCTGAGGTTGGGAGTTCGAGACCTGCCTGACCAACATGGAGAAACCCCATCTCTACTAAAAATACAAAATTAGCCGGGCGTGGTGGCGCATACCTGTAATCCCAGCTCCTCGGGAGGCTGAGGCAGGAGAATCGCTTGAACCCGGGAGGCGGAGGTTGCGGTGAGCTGAGATGGAGCCACTGCACTCCAGCCTGGGCAACAAGAGCAAAACTCTGTCTAAAACAAAAACAAACAAACAAAAAACTCATGCAAAGTTTCCTTGCAGCCAAGGTGACAGAACTGGGCTGAGGGTGGAAAAGAAACAGAACCAGTGCTCCAGGTGTTTTTTAATTTTTTAATTTATTTTTATTTTTTGTGTATATATATATATATTTTAGAGGACCAGGGTCTCACTATGTTGCCTAGGCCAGACTCAAACTCCTGTGCTCAAGCAATCCTCCTGCCTCAGCCTCCCAAGTAGCTGGAATTACGGGCATGCACAAACAGTGCCCAGCTCTCCAAATGTTTTCTGTCACTACCTGAAGTGTTGCATCGGTACTTCCTAAGGAGAGAAAACTAAATAGAAGTGTCTCTCCTGTGAGCCCCCACCACTACCACCAGAAAAAAAAAAAAAAAAAAAAAAAAGAGAGAAAATGAACTCATCAGTCTTTAGTTTCCTCAAGTTATTCTCCCAAAAAGACATTCACCTTGGCACAGATAAGCCAGCTAATCTTACGCTTTATGACCCATTGTGAGCTGTTCTTGACACAGATTCTGACTTTGTCAGTGACAAAATTTCTCACCTTTTAAATGCAGTGCTTAACATTTTGTTAGGCCCATACTCAAAATGGTCCAGATATAAAATGACCTCAGATTTTGATCTCCTAGACTCAAACAATCCTCCCACCTCAGCCTCCCAAGTAGCTGGGACTATAGGCACACCACCATGCACAGCTAATTTTTTTGTATTTTTCTGCAGAGATGGCGTTTCGCCATACTGCCCAGGCTAGTCTCAAAATCCTGGGCTCAAGCAATCTGCCCACCTCAGCCTCCCAAAGTGCTGGGACTACAGACAAGAGCCACTGCGCCCAGCCACAACCTCAGATTTCTTTGGCAAACAGAAATGTTTAAAAACACAAAATTTTGCTCAGTTGAAACACTGTGTTACTATCAAATCTCACATCCACATGAAGTTTTTCTTTTTGGCTTTGTTTCATGAGGAACAGACAGAACATAAAGTTTTTCCAGGTAGCATCTGTATCACTATTCTCGTCCTATTTCCTGCCCCACCCCCACCTCTCCAACCCCTGCTGAATGTGAGGTTTAGAATGTTTTAAGGAGAGTCAGGTGCGGTGGCTCACACCTGTAATCCCAGCACTTTGGGAGGCCAAGGCAGGCGGATCACCTGAGGTTGGGAGTTCGAGACCAGCCTGACCAACATGGAGAAATCCCGTCTCTACTAAAAATACAAAATTAGCCAGGCGTGGTGGCACATGCCTATAATCCCAGCTACTTAGGAGGCTGAGGCAGGAGAATCACTTGAACCCGGGAGGCGGAGGTTGTGGTGAGCCGAGATCGTGCCATTGCACTCCAGCCTGGGTGACAGAGCAAGACTCCATCTCGAAAAAAAAAAACAAAAATTAGCTGGGTGTGGTGGTGCGCACCTGTAATCCCAGCTACTCGGGAGGCTGAGGCAGGAGAATTGCTTGAACCTGGGAGGTGGAGGTTGCAGTGAGCTGAGATCGCGCCATTGCACTCCAGCCCGGACAACAGAGTGAGACTCCATCTCAAAAAAAAAAAAAAAAAAAAAAAAAAGAATGTTTTAAGGAAAAAAAGTAGTACTGTTACATATAATCCTAGGTGATAAGACCACAATGGAAATGTTTCTTTTAAGTCCTCACTTTAAAGCGTACCCCACTGAGAGGAGGTATATTGGACTCTAGCAGAGATTTGGAAACTCTGGGACACTCAAGATGTGAAAGAGCCTGGCTATCTGAGGACTCAAAGAGAGCATCGGGACTTGTGAGCTCAAGAAAAGAAAAGGGAGTGGTGAAACTTTGTCCTAAAAGTTAGCACCAGGAACAGAAGAAAAAAAAGCGATATATAGTGATACCTCATCTTTTAGAGAATTGGAAGCTATTTTTGTGTTCACACAGAAAGTATAGTTCAAAAAACCTCTATATCCAGAGTTCAGACAAGGAGAATGATTTGAGATATAAGTGCCGATGAAGGAGGACAATTTTGATCTGAAACCAGCAGCTGGACCTGGGCCACCTCAGGAAGAGGACTCTGTTCTCCAAGGCTGCATGACTGAATGGTTCTGAGAATGAGCCCAGGGTTCGGGACTCCTGACCCTTTAGGACCATGGACTCAGAAGAGCTTGAAGGAGAGTTGTGGGCTTTAAACTTCTGAGAGCTTGTAAAGTAACACAAGACTGTGCCTCTCCCTTGCCCCAGCTGTAGATAGTCTTTGCCCCACCATTGTTATGAAGATACACAGGTTTTTGCAGTTTGAATAAATTGGATACAAGTTTCCTCTTTTTTTTTTTCTCTTTTTGAGACAAAGTCTCGCTCTGTTTCCCCAGGCTGAGTACAGTGGCACAATCAAGGCTCACTTGCAGCCTCAACCTCCTGGGCTCAAGCAACGAGCCATCCTCCCGTCTTAGCCTCCCAACTAGCTGAGCCTACAGGCGTGGGTCACCACACCCAGCAAATTTTTGTACTTTTTGTAGAGACAGGGTCTCACCAGGTTGCCCAGGCTAGTCCTGAACTCCTGGGCTCAAGTAATCTGCCCACCTCAGCCTCCCAAAATGTTGGGGTTACAGGCGTGAGGCACCGTGGCTGGCCCGAGTTTCTTCTTAATACTGTATGACAATAGTGGGCTGTCTTATGTGTTGATATCGATTGAGCTATTTGAAATAGGAATGTTAATGGGTGTATTAAATTTTTGTAAGGATATAACAATATCTACCTTCCAAGGATGTTGTGAGGTTTTCCATAATTTTGTATATGAGCTAATGTTACCTTGAGGGGTGGTGTGCATTATGTTGGATGGTTGTAAATTTTCAGTGGAAAATGTACCATGTCCTAAATTTAAAGACATGAAAAATATCCCGAGACCATACTAGATCATAATAGTAATTCCTTTACAAATGAATTATGGAGATAACTGATCTCTAACAGTTTCCTTCATGTTGTTTTAATGCACAAGGGCAGAGGATCTGCTGACCCTTGGAACCAACGTGAGCTAACCACGTGCTATAGACACTTCATGGTGTTGCACCCAGGGAAGTCAAAGCGGTTTGCTCCCTCACTGTCTGTGAGTCCTCAACCATTAGTACCCTACCCCACGCTGCTCCAGAACTTGGGTTTCTTCAAATGCTTCTCACTGTTCATCTCTCCACTGACCCCACTCCAGAAAGCCCGGAGAGAGTCCCAAGATGCCACCCACCTTCCCCAATCCCTTGCCACAGATCTGTGAGTCTATCTCACACTCTGTAAGTGCTGCTTTGCTTCTTCCTCTCTTGAAAAGACTGAGAACACACATTTTAACATGTTAGGAAAATGGGGCAACATTAAAAATGACTGATCCCACCGCCAATGACTCATGTATACTCCAGGCTAGCAGACAAGGCCCTTTTTGGTGGGCCTGCTTCTGTGGGTTCACAGAAACCAAATTACTGTGGGTTGCAAAGAATTAGCAGGTCATTTACAAAGCAGACATCCCTTCACCCAGACTGTGGTTTTGCATGCTCAGGTTCTCAGTCTATGAGCTTTGGTGCAGGATCATTTTGGCTACTGGAAAACCCATAGCTTATTTTAAATTTCTGGTTGCCAAAGCCACCACACGTGTGGTCTGTGGATGACCATTGTCTGCAGAATAACGAGGAAGGAACAGAATGTGGTTTGGGGCTCAGGGTGGCCTTCCCACTGGGAGGGAAGGCGGGAGGGAGCCCTTGCCCTGGGTTTTGACACAGCCTGTGCTCACAGCCTCTCCTCTCATCTGCATTTCTCAGAAATGCCCTCCCTGCCCAGTGGTGACTTTCCCTCGTCACTCCTATGGAGTTCTACCCGGAGCCCAGCCATGTGTGGGACTGTGAAGTTTACTCCTCTGTAAAGATGGTTTAAAGAAAGTCAGCTTCTGAAATGTAGCAATGCTAACCCTTGCTGGAACCCTGTAAGAAATAGCCCTGCTGATAGTTTTCTAGGTTTATCATGTTTGATTTTTACACTGAAAAATAAAAAAATCCTGGTATGTTTGAAATTAGTCCTTGTGCATCCTTATCATTTGTGGCTGCTGGTGTCAGGATGTAGAAGGGTTTCATCTTGCCCCAAGGAATA
Source organism: Pongo abelii (assembly GCF_028885655.2). Classification (NCBI taxonomy): domain Eukaryota; kingdom Metazoa; phylum Chordata; class Mammalia; order Primates; family Hominidae; genus Pongo; species Pongo abelii. The sequence goes on along the minus strand of NC_072004.2, from coordinate 70,040,231 downwards.
CTTTCTTAATTTTGCCTCTCTATTTCTTAAACTCCAGTTATCAAGAAAAATGAATTATCACTGAAATAAAGGTTCTCACTTGATGCCTTGCTGAGCCTACCACTGTGATCCTGCTGCTGGCCCCTGTAACCCACATGATAGGGTTCCTGGTTTCACTGGTCCTTAGTTCACCAAGGAAACTGGAGGAGGTTGAGGACCTGGACTTAGCATGATCAGCACATTCAGCATGGTGCACCCCTATTCCAAGTCACTGCTCTGCCTTCCTCCCTCAACAGAGATTCTTCTTAAAATACAGTCAAGTTCTGACTTTTTCATGTGTGGGGGCTCACAGACATCCACATTGGGAAACTTGAGTTGCAGTCCTTAAACTCGACCATATTTAAATACAGTTTTTAGATACTTGGAGACCCAAACCGAAGGTGTTAGGGGGGAAAGTCCTAGGAGAATGGCATAGGGATGAGGCTGCTTTCTTTCCATCATCATTGTGTTCTCTCTTAGAAAACGTTAGAGAAGGTAGAGAGAGAGTCTGGCCTTCTGCTCAGCCTCATCTAAAGCACCCTCCATTTTCCGTCTTCTGTGGAAGAGGCATGAGAAAGATGGTCTGAAGTTTTAAGACTAGCAAATGTGGGGCCAGGCTGGCACCAGCGTCCTCTGGCTCCATGATCAGCATCATCTCCCTCCCATCAGCACCCCAAAATGTCCAAACTGGCTGAGGGTCTCCTACAGGTTTCCCAGTCTTGCTCAAGCTGAGGAGGAGAAAGGAACGGCATGGCACCCTGCCTTTGCATTTTAGCACTGAATACATTCAAAAACGGCCCCTCAGTAGCTGGTTTTCAGCCCTGGAGAGGTTATATGGCCTTCCCCATCCCCAATCCCTCCCCAAAGCAGAAGCAGCTCAGGCAGAAGAGAGGGAGACAGGGAGACCCTGACCCCCTTTGCCAGTGAGCAGGACCGGAGGTCCACACTGGCGTTGGGGCTGAATGGACTCCCAGCCTGAGAAGAGTTTTCCTTCCTGATCTTGGGAGCTAATTCAATGCCCTAGAAGGTGGTGGGCCTGGCAGTGGAGGCCACCCCACACCTGCACCCTCCTCCTCCCCCTCCCCCATCACTCAAAACCCCGGACCATTCACTTAGGTTGCTGTACCCAAACCTCCACCTGCAGGCAACTGCCACCCGAGGGCAGGCAGGGGGAAAGGACCTAGCTTCCTGCCCTCATCTCCTGTCCCTCAGAATCCAGGGTCTGAAGAAGAGTGGAGGTCACAGCTCCAGGAAGACCAGAAACACTGGCCCAAGGGATGGTGGAGGGGCACATTCGGCCCAGGCCACAGTTCGGGCTGTGGAGCATTCCCGGATCAGACAGTTGTTTGCATAAAAGCCAAAAGCCACTGCACCTGGGGTGGGGAGGCCCTCTGGGGAGGTGCTCCCTGGCTTAGGGGAGAGGGGGGAAGGAAGGTGTCATGGAAAGTCCCTGAAGGACACGGGGTGTTGAATTTGCTGTGGTTTTGTTTTTAACTCTGTCTTGACCTGTGAAGTAGGCAGCTGCCTCCCTTCTCCGCAAATAACAGACCTTCCCCCAGAATAACACACATACCCAAGGAAAGGGCTGCAGTGGAAAGGCCTGCGGGTGATGGCAGCTGCCCCCCTTCCCCAGGAGTGAGGGGGCAGGAAGCCCCAGAACAGCCTTTCCCATCACCTCGCCTCTCCACCCCAGTCCCCTGGCCCCCTGGCCCAGAAGAGCTGCCTAGGCAAATAAACCACAGCACTGGGGGTGGTGGTGGATGGGAACTAGGGGGGCGATGCCACCTCCTCCCCCAGGCTTGTCCTTCCACCGCCCAATCCCCATCCCACCCCCACTGGAATTGCATTCTCAGTGTCTCACTGAGAATGTCTCACTCACAGACCTCAGCTGCCCCGCTAGACTCCTGGGGAGCTGTGTGTCTCTTTGCGTGTGCGTGTCTGTCTCCATGTGTGCCTGTCTCTCTCCCTGCATGTGTGTAGGTGTTTGTGTGTGTCTGTGTATCTGTGTGTGTGCGCGCGTGCACGTGTCTCGTGTGTGTGTGTTTGTGTGTGTTGGGGGAAAGCAGGCTGAGTCAGTGAATCCAGCAAAGCTCTGAAGTCCCAAGCAAAAGACAGTCGCAGACTCCCGCAAGTATTTGGAGCCCTGGTTCCAGTCCCAGCCCTCTCCCTCTCGGGATGAGCCCAGACACTTGACTTCCCCTTCTGGGCGTTGATTTTCCCCAGAGTCAGGGATCTCTGAAAGGCCTTCCAGCTGGAACTCCTAAGACTGGCCTCAACTTCTGCACCAGCCGGGCTCCAGGTCTTCCCTCTTTATCCTCTCCTCACTGGGCGCTGGAGCTAGAGTAACAGTGGCCCGGCCCGTGACTCTCTCAAGATGTCATTTTCCTAACTGTTCTATCAAATTCCAATCCTGGGCCCCAGGGGTAGGGGACAGGGTCCCCTCACCTGTGGAATTGTAGGAGGCTCGGAATAATGCGCGCTGAGGCTGGGTCTGAACCCCCTGCCCCCGCCCTTTCTCAGGTTCTCCTCTTAAATCTGTGTGGACCCAGACCCCAGATTCCCGGCTAGGGTGCCTGGGAGAGGAAAGCGAGGCCGGCGGAGAGGGGGCAGGGGTGCGGCGCGCGGTGGGAGTGAGGGGGGTGTGAGAGGAGGGGCAGCTGCACTTCTGAGAAACAGCTCGGCGTCTCAGCAGCCCGCAGCCTAACCCCCCGCCTGCGGCTTCACAGCTCCCTCCTCCCGCCGCCCACGCCGCTCGGGGCCTCTCCGGGGGTCTGCAGCCCCGGCGGAGGCGGTGTCTGCTGGGGAGGAGCGGCAGCTCGGAGGACAGCAAAGTGGAACCCATGGGGGGGGTGGGAGTGGACATGGAGGAAAGCGTGTGTCGCGTGACACCCCGGGAGTAAAAGGCCTCCCCTCATCGGGGTCCCGAGCGCCGGATCTCGGCGTGCCCGCGTGTCCTCCCGCCGCCCCCACGCTGTCCTATCACAGCCCGAGCAGGATCCAGAAGTGAAACTGCCCGGGTCACAGCCCAGCGCCGCTGCTGCACCCCGCCCCGCCCTTCCGGGCACTGCCGCGGCGCAGGATCTCCCGGCGCTCGGGCGCCTGCGGGGAGGAAACGGGGGAGGGGCAGGGGAAGTGCCCCGCGGGCATCTGCCGCGCGCCGCCGCTCTCCTCCGGGGTGCCCGCGCGTAACCGGGGTGGGAACCTCGAGAGACAGGAGCCCGGGAGACCTGGCCGCGGCGACCGCACTTCCCGCGACGGCCGCTGGGTGTCACTGCAGCCGCGCGGCTGAATCGGCTCGACGCCTGCGGGAGTTGGGGACGCTGGGACGCCGGGACTAGGCCGCCGCGCTGCACGCCAGTCTCGCCTGACAGCGCCTGGAGGCTCCGCGAAGCTGGGATGCGGCGCCCACACCTTCCTCCACCCGCCTGGCCAAGGGAGCACCTCCCGCCTCGCCCACCGACTCGCAGCGAGGCCCGGACTAAGCAACGCCCCGCGGCGACCGGCTCGTTGCTGCGGCGCCACGCAAGCCACGAAACCGATGGCGCGTCCCCTCGCGAGGCCGAGTTCAAAGAGCCGCGACCCCGACGCGCGCCCCCTGGCGAAGCCGGCGGCCTTCCCTCCGCAGAGGCGCGAGGGGCCGCCACGACCGCCGGTGGCTCGGTGGAGCCTGGCGCCCGTCGGCCCCGGCGCGCGCATGCGACCTGCGTGGTGGCGGAAGGGCGGGCGGAGGGGCAGATAGCCTCAGGCACCGGCCCAGAACGGCTGGGAGACGGGTCCCCCGTGTATCCTCCCGTACCCCAACCTGGCCTGACAAGTCTGGGATCCAGCCTTACCCAGCCACCCCCTGGCCCCAACACTAAGTTCCTCCAGTAGATGTGTGGGGCAGGGTGCCTCAGCCTGGGAGGAAGGAACCCTTCCTTGGGAGGCCAAAGCGGGAGGATCACTTGAGGTCAGGAGTTTGAGATCAGTCTGGCGAACATGGCAAAACCCCGTCTACTAAAAATACAAAAATTAGCTGGGCGTGGTGGCGCACGCCTGTAATCCCAAGCTACTCGGGAGGCTGAGGCAGAAAAATCGCTTGAACCCAGGGGGTGGAGGTTGCAGTGAGCTGAGATCAGCCACTGCACTCCAGCCTGGGCAACAGAGTGAGACTGTCAAAAAAAAAAGAGAGAGAGAGAGAGATCCCTGGAATCTTTCGGGAAATTGGGGTAGTGCCAGTAGGAATGCCCTGGAGGACAGGACTCGGGGCATGGGAGTTGGGCAGGTGAATGCGGATGACCTTGCCTGTTGGGTCACAGCTGTGTGAGGGTGCGGGTGGCCCGTTCCATCCCTGCTTACAGCTTCCCCTCCAACTCCAAGGTCACAGGGCCCGGTTCCACTACCCAGACCCTAAGGAGATCCACGTAGTTGTCCTGAGGGGGTGGTTTCTGCCTTCCAATCTCCCTCAGTCTGCGCCAGACCACCCTAAGATAAACCTAATCCAAGTAAGAACAAAGTGCTTACAACAAAAATGCAGCTCCAGGCCGGGCGCGGTGGCTCACACCTGTAATCCCAGCACTTTGGAAGGCTGAGGCGGGCGGATCACATGAAGTCGGGAGTTCCAGACGAGCTTCACCAACGTGGATAAACCCCATCTCTACTAAAAATACAAAATTGCTGGGTATGTCTGTAATCCCAGCTACTGGGGAGGCTGAGGCAGGAGAATTGCTTGAACCCAGGAGGCGGAGGTTGCGGTAAACCGAGATCACACCATTGCACTCCAGCCTGGGCCACAGAGCACAACTCTCAAAAAAAACACAAAAACAAAAAAAGCGAAACAAAAAAAACGCAGCTCCAGCTAAACAGCCCCCCCGGGTGCCCATCAAAGAAAAACTTGCCCCTTCCTTGGGGTAGATGCAGCCCTGTGAGAGGGTGTCAGATGACATCATAACTCAACCCACATGGGATTGAATTTCAGGCCTCATCCCCATTTCCCCACACCGCCCTTTCCTGTATGGAGAACCTCGAGAACACTTGTGGAGCAGCCTCAGCCCCTCCTCCCCACACCCCAGGATCGCCCACACCCCAGGATCGCCCACATCCCCAGGCTCTGGAGTCCAGTCTGCAATATCCAACTCCCCCAGGATCCAACTCCTTCTTTTCTCTCCTCCCCCAACTCAACTGAGAGCTCAGAGTCCTTTGTCCTAATTGCCACTGCATACTCCCCCTCAAGTCCCAAAGCTGAGGTTCTGCCAACAGCACAGGACAGGAAAGCAGTCTCTGCAGAACCCCCACCACTGTGCACCAAGCCCTGACCTCTCTGGGCCCTCTTTCTGTCTGTTGGACCAGATCAGTACTTCACTGGTTCAAGCCTTTTTCCTGAATGTACCATAAGGCTCAAGTTCCAGATAGAAAGGCAATGCATCCCCCATCACCACCCCAACCTGCCCCTCAAGCCCCTGCCAGAACCCCTGGGCTCTGGGAAGGAGTTAGAAAACTGCCTATGTGTATAGTTTGGAAGAAAGAATCCTTCCAAGTGGCTTTGGGCTCCCCTTTCTGCGTCGTGTCCTTCCTCTCTTCCTCCCTCGTCAGGGTGTCTGGCACTGGCGCCCAAGGAAGGAGCCAGGCAGCGTCCCTGACCTGATGTTGAACTCTCGGGCCTGTCCACCACCCGTGAACTTGGGTGTTGCAGAAGTGGCCAGGGCTTTGTCTGGATGCCCCGCCCAGAGAGGTGGGCTCCCCTAGAATCATGCCCACCCCCATCCCAGAGTCCAGAGCGTTGGCAGCAGTCCTCCCTCCCCTCCACACTTGAGCAGGCAGGGAGGCCAACGCTCTAGCCACACCCTCCACAGAACCCCTATCCTAAAGGCCCATGGTGCTGCCAAGGATGGCAATGTGCCCTGGCACGCGGCTCCCACCAGCCACACTGGTCCCGGGAAGCTGGAACGTGTGATGCATGGCAGGCAGCACTTCGCGTCAGCTCCCCAGATGTGGGCCCTGACCCTCTCTCAGTACTGGGTCCTCCTCTGCATGGAAAGATGATGAGGAATTTCCCCTTTGCCCTCAAGTTTTTTTCTGAAATGTTTTTAATAAGCACATATAATTTTAGAATGAAACCCAATAGATCAATTTTGAAAAGACAGTATCTGAGGTCCCAGCCCCCACCCTGTCCCCCAGAGAAGCCCCTGCTTCCCCTACCACCAGCCCAGATTTTCTCAGAACCACAAGCCTCCCCGATCTAGCACTGCAGCTGTCCTTGGCAGTCCTTTGCAGTCCTTTCTGACCACTGTAGGTCATGCTGCAGTCTCTGAGAGCAGCATCCTTCCTACATCCTCAGAGCTGGGGGATCTTACCCAGGGGTCCCACTGTGAGCTGGCCCTGCGAGGGTCCCTGTCCCCCCAAACTCTTAGCAGCTACATCTCCAAAAAGCCAGAAATCTCAGACACTCACCAAGAATGGGCTGCTGCTGGTCTCAGGTAGCCAGATCAGGGCCAAATGCTGCCCCCTCTAAGGGCTCCCAGCAGCCTAGGTCCCTCACTGTGGCCAGCACTGAGAAGGGAGGGGGCAGAGAACAAAGGCTAGAGCAGGGCAGGGCTGCATTTCACCACCTGCCACTGGGCTGAGTCTGGCCTCTGTCCTGAACTCCCTCTGCGACCCCTGTCGCAGGTGAGTCCCTGTCTTTCCCTGAGCGTCAGTTTCCCATTTGTAAAGTGGGAAGGACATCTGTCTCACAGTCTCCAATTAGCTGATTGACAAAGAGGCTTTGTCCCTGCCCAGTGCCTCACGCTGTGAAGGGACACTGGGCCCTTTTTTCGTGCAGTCTGAACCCTGGACATGCTGAAGAGGTGACTCATCTTGACCCGTTTACTCTCACTCCAGCCTGGAACCCTGGCACCCACACCTCGGAGGTGGCCCTGGGCACCCATGGCCAGCCACACAGCTGACACTGCCCTGTTCGGTGCTCAAGCCGCAGCCTGTGGTGGGGATGGCTCTGGGAACCATGGCAGGTGGCAGGCAGCAGGTTGCACTGGGTCCTGCCTCCAGTCCTGCTAAAAAGAAGCAAAATCTGCCACCCTTCCTGCCCTTGGGCTGCAGTAAGTTCTTCTAGCGGATTCCCAGGAGGTCCCAGGCTGGGGTGTGCATGAGACCTCTCTGCGTACCTCTGTCTGCTGGACCTGGTCCCAGCTTCCCAGCCTGGAGTTAGCCAAGGATGGGGGTGCCTTGGTCAGGAGTGGCTGCCAGGTCTGGTCTGCCAGACCCAGCCCAGGGGCTCACTGCAGAGGCTGCATGGTCTCAAGGTCACCTCAGGACAACCCTCCAGGCCAGAGACCAAGGCTGCAGGGAAGGGAGGGGCTCTCTAAGGGAGGACCCCAGTAGGCCACTGTTGCTGTCACTGTGGCTGAGGAATACCACCTGGACGTCAGCCAGACAGGGGAAGCAGAACATGCCCAGACCTGGTCCTCAGACCTGGGTTGGAATCTTGGCTCTCCCACTGTGATCTGGGGCCAGGCTGCCCACTGGGCCGTCAGTTTCCTCACCTACAAAACAGCGTCTCACCACCTCCTGCCCAGTCAGTCCCAAAGATTTGAGGAGGGGCTCTCCATTAAAATATATCAATATATAATAGAATATCCAAGCATATACAAAGGTGGAGAGGATAATTTAACAAATCCCCACATACCCAGTACCTGTCACCAAGCTTCAACCAATATCGACAACCAATGTCAACTCATGGCCACACCATGACTATGCCCACACCCTCTCCTTTAACCTCTGGATTTTATTTTTTTCTTTTTATTTTTTGAGACAAGGTCATGTTCTGTGGCCCAGGCTGGAGTGCAGTGATGCAATCATGGCTCGCACCAGCCTCGACTTCCTGGGCTCAAATGAGCCTCTCACCCCAGCCTCCCAGGTAGCTGGGACCACAGATGCATGTCACCACACCTGGCTAATTTTTTATTTTTTATTTTTGTAGAGAGAGGTCCTCACTATGTTGCCCAGGCTGGTCTCAAACTCCTCCCACCTCAGCTCCCAAAGTACTGGGATTACAGGCATGACCCACTGTGCCCGGCCACCTCTGGGTTATTTTAAAAACAAAGCTTCAGCATTACTCAATATACCCAGGTAATAAACCTGCACATGTACTCCCTGAATCTAAAATAAAAGTTGAAAAAAAAAAAAGAAAAGGAACAAAAACAAAGCTGAGACATCATGTGATTTCACCTTTAAGTACTTCATAATGAATTTCTTAAAGATAAAGACTTAGAAAAAACCATAACCGAAATACCATGATTATGCCTTAGAAAGTTAGCCATAATCCCTTAATATCATTGAATATCTGATCAGAATTCAAATTTCCCCCAATTGCTCATAAATGCTTTTTACAGTTAGTTTGGATTTGAATCAAAGGTCAACTCATCATTTGGTAGATATATATCTAAATTTCTTGAACTCTAGAGATTGCCCATCTTTTCTTGTAATTTTGTTGCTGTTGAAGAAGAAACTGGGTTATCTGTTCTGTAGAATTTCCCAATCTGGATTTTTGTCATTGTTTCCCTTGTATTTCCCGTAAACTAGTTGTTGAATCCAAGGAATCAGATTCAGGTTTGGTGTTGTGACAAAAACAATGACTAGTTGGGGTTCACATGTCTGCAGGAGGGTCTGTCTCCTGAGTTAAGCAGCAAGTTCAGGTGCAGTCAGTCTGATACATTTATTAAAGAGCTCCCATCAGGTAAGAGCTCAAACTAAAAAACTCTTAAGACAAGGTCAGGCGCAGTGGCTTGGGTCTGTAATCCCAGCACTTTAGGAGGCCAAGGTGAGTGGATCACTTGAGGTCAGGAGTTCAAGGCCAGCCTGGCCAACATGGTGAAACCCCGTCTCTACCACAAATACAAAAAATTAGCCAGGCGTGGTGGCAAGCACCTGTAATCCCAGTTACTTAGGAGGATGAGGCAAGAGAATCACTTGAACCCAGGAGGTGGAGGTTTTAGTGAGCTGAGATCGGGCCACTGCATTCCAGCTTGTGCAACAGAGTGAGACTCCATCTCAAAAAACAAAACAAAAAAACCTCTGAGACAAAAACATAGACTGGCATGAGCAGTGGGCAGAGGCCAGACATCTGTCTTTTTTTTTTTTGAGACTGAGTCTTGCTCTTGTTGCCCAGGCTGGAGTGCAATGGCATGATCTCGGCTCACTGCAACCTCTGCCTCCCGGGTTCAAGCGATTCTCCTGCCTCAGCCTCCCTAGTAGCTGGGATTACAGGTGCCCACCACCATGCCTGGCTAATTTTTGTATTTTTAGTAGAGATGGGGTTTTGCCATGTTGGCCAGGCTGGTCTCAAACTCCTGACCTCGTGATCTGCCCACCTCGGCCTCCCAAAGTGCTGGCTGGGATTACAGGTGTGAGCCACAGCGCCCTGCCGGGAGTGGTGAATTTATATTTGGGAAAGATCACTCTGGGTGCTGAAGGATGTGTTGGAGATGGAAGCCAGATGCAGAGGGCTGAATGCTAGCAGGCTCCATTTATATGGATTTCTGGAAGGGGCAGAACTAGGACAGAAAGGAGGTTTCAGGTTGGGTAGGAGGGAGCATGGCTGATAGTAGGGGGCACAGGGACTTGTCGGGGGCGATGGGGCCGTTCTGTGTCTTGGTGGTGGGGCTGGATGCATAACTGTGTGCATGCTGGGGCCGACTGTCCCACCAGCTAGTCCAGGACTAGCAGAGGACAAGCATGCTGTTGGACTCATCTCCAACTCCCAGGCCCTGTTAGTTACCTCTCTAGACTTACACTGTCAGAAAATCTCTCTGGGATGATGGTCTCTTGTCCATTCACTTACTTAATTAGCAATGACTGGGCGCCCACTATGTGTCAAGCTGCATGGTGGGCACTGGCAACTCTCAGATAACCACGACCACTCCTTCCCTTGAGGAACATCCAGGCAGGCTGGGACATGGCCTCGATCCATTTGACACTTTCACCAAGGCCTCCACAGGTGCCCACCTCTCCGGGTCTCTCCCCCTTTTTTTTCCAGACAGGGTCTCACTCTGTCACCCAGGCTGAGTGCAGTGGCGCAATCTCAGTTCACTGCAGCCTTGACATCCCAGGCTCAAGGGACAAGGGATCCTCCCACCTCAGCCTTCCGAGTAGCTGGGACTACAGGTGCACACCACCATGCCCGGCTCATTTTTTTATTTTTTGTAGGGACAGGGTCTTGCCATGTTGCCCAGGCTGGTCTCAAACTCCTGGACTCAAGCGATTTTCCCACCTTGGCCTCCCAAAGTGCTGAGATTACAGGCGTGAGCCACCACGTCCAGCTCTGGTTCCCTTCTTGATTCAGCCAGCCAGGCCTTGCCAGACAGAACTCATAGGTATATCAAAAAATAATCTTTATTGTCACTAATATAAAACAGAGCAGATCAACTGGTCTCTCAGTCTGTACAAAGTGTGGGGTGTGAAACCGCCTGGGCTGCCCCCACTTCTCCCATAATGCCCTGCCCTAGAGCAGCACCTCCGGAGCTAGGAGAAGGAGAGGGGGCCACCCTAGGCCTTCCCTTGAGGAGAGGGGTCAGGAGTGGACTGGAGTGGGGGCTGTTTTCTATATGAGGGAGGCAAAGAAGCAGAGGAGAAAACTGGAGTGGCGGAACCCTCCCGCTCCTCATCCCGTCCCCCGCTGCCGCGCCCCAGAGGCCACTGGATGGGTGGAGGGGCGGCGGGCAGCCTGAAGGCGGGCTGAGGCATGAGCCAGTCCATGGCCTGGTCAGAGGGCCACCCGCGTGCAGCAATGGCGCAGCAAGCACGGCAGGATGCCACGGTTCAGCTGGTGGAACTCCACGAGCTGCAGCAGGTCAGTGAAGCGGGTCTGGCCATCATCCATGCTGAAGTACAGGCGGCCCTCCTCCTCGCTCTGGGGTACAGGAGAAGGGGTGGAAGTTCAGGGAGGGGCCCGAGGCTTGGGAAGCTCCCTCCTGGGCCAGGGCCCCACCCATCTCCTTTTATTCTTTTCTTTTTTCTTTTTCTTTTCTTTTTTTTGAGACAGTTTTCTCACTGTGTCATCCAGGCTGGAGTGTGGTGGTGCCACCATGGCTCACTGCAGCCTTGACCCTCTGGGCTCAAGCAATGCTCCCACCTCAGCCTCCTAAGTAGCTGGGACTACAGGTGTGCACCACCATGCCGGGCTCATTTTTAAATTATTTGTGGAGATGGGGGTCTCCCTGTGTTGCCCAGGCTGGTCTCGAACTCCTGGGCTCAAACCATTCTCCCACTTTGGCCGTCCATCCCAAGTGCTGGGATTACAGGTGTGAGCCACCGTACTCAGCCTCCCACTTCTTGTGCAGGGAAAAGGGAGATGCACTGGGGGCCAGGGAGCCTCTGGAGGGGCCTGGTGAGGAGGACAGGTTGCTGGGAGTCCTGTGTCTCATTGCAGGACTCCGGGGATGCAGGGAAGCTCACCGGCAGGATGAGATAATGCTTCACTTTCTGCAGGTGGCACAAAGAGAGGACAAAGCCCTGGGGGTTCCGCTGACTCTCCCGGACCAGGAACAGGCTGCCAGAAGACAGGAGGTGGGGCAGCATTACCCAAGGACCCATGGCTGCCACCTGGACCCCGGTCTCTCTTATCCCTGGGTCTGTTGCCCGGCCCTGCCCCTTACCCGTCTACCAAGCCCTGCTGTCCAATAAGCCGCTGGCTCTCCTCACGGGAAATGCGCCCGTGGAACCAGAGTTGGGTGCGGTGGATGGCTGCGGTGGGGAAGGACATGGGCGGTCACTTTGGGGAGGGGACCCCTATACCATCTACTCCCCGCTGGGAATGCAAAGAGAAGTCGAGGCAGCCCCCGCCCCAGGACTCGGGGCCGTCACCCACCTGCACTGAGGCTGGTGCCGGAGGCCGGCGTGGGCAGGCTGAGGCGGTGGTTTGTCTTCTTCTGCGGAGCAGTGGGAGATACGGGAGAGTCGGGGCGTGCTTGGGGGCATTACCCAGTACCTCAGGAAGGTAGAGCACTTCTTCCCAGCCGGGGGCCTCCCCCCACCCCCTCTTCCTCCCTCCTATTTCAGGGATCCCACCCAGAGAGTGGGTCCCCAGCACAAACACACCCACAGGCAGCAGGCCTCACCCTCCAGGCCTGGGCCTCCTCCAGGGCCACACTCAGAGCCTCCCGGGGGTTCTCGATGACACGCCCAGCATGGCCAGAGAAGTCCATGGCCACCAGGGTATTATCTGAGACACTTCTCTGGAGATGGAAGGAGAGGGGAGAGGTCAGAACAGGGCCCAGGTACCCGTAAGACAGGGCCTGCGTGCCCACCCTCCCATCCCCTTGTGCACACTCACCAAGGGTGGGGAGCCCAAACAAGATGGATGCAGATGGCGAGACTGTGCCTGCTGGTAATTCTTGTACAGCTGCACCCCGTACTGGGGGTGGGGAGAGAAAGAGAGTTTGAGGTCGAGAGGTCCTGGGGGCATGGCTGTGACCCCCCCCTCAGACCAGGACTTGCCCAGACCAGGGCTGTGTTTCTGCCTTTGATGGGCGCTTCCTATAACTTCAGGCTTGGACTGGGGGTTATCAGAGAGCAAGGCTGTGATGCCCTCCTCATCCCTGCGACTTCCTGAGGGCAGAGCTTGGGATCCCTCTGGCCAGGCCAGCCCCCCATGCCACTCCCAGGGTCTCACCTTGAAGAGGCGGAAGGCAGCCAGCCAGCAGGTGCGGCTCTGCTCGTCTTCACTGCAGAAGATCCGAAGCCCCTTATGGCCATTTCGAAGCTTGTTGGGCTGCAGAGAGAGGAAATTGACTGGTCCCGTATCTGCCTTTAGGACTACACATCTGTCCCTGCTCCACAGAGTAGAGCAGAATCCAGGGAGTTTCCAGCAGGCTAGGGTGCAGGGAGAGGAGTCTAGGCATCTGAATTGGGGCTCAGAAGCCCCGGACAGGATCCAGGGGCCTGAGCAGTTCCTGCTTCCCCAGGCCAGGGGCCAGGCCTGGCCAGGTCTTCACCTTGACACAGAAACCGAAGTCGGTGGGCATCCCGTAGAGCTTGCGGCCCTGCGTCACCATGTACACGTTGGACTCGTTCACATCTGCCACGTACTGCAGGTGCCTCGGATCCTAAGCAGCACGAGTGAGCAGGACTTGGTACACGTGGACCGCGCCCACTATTACCTCCCCCCACAAGCCAGGTGGGGAGATTTCAGGACCAGCGAGGGGCAGGGGAGTGCCCAGGGTCACACAGCAAATAGAAGTAGAGCCAGGACTTAAACTAAGGTCATCTTTTCTCCTGCTACCTCCCTGGGCAGGTGAGCTAGGCAAGGATGTAGGGAGAGATGGTAAACTGGAGGTGGCTGGCCTGGGGGGCCCAGGGGGAGAAGGGCTCAGGGGTTCCAGCAGAGAAGGGGCAACTTCTAAAAGGACCAGGGACTGGAGGGGCTGGGGCTGGCACCCTCAAGACCTCACCTTAGAGGTGCCCTTGGTGGAGTAATAGAGGCCAGATCGGCGCAAGAAGCAGAAAAAGCGTTTCCAAAGCTTCCGTCCTGAACCCCGCAGTTGCAGAAAGCCCTGGATCTCAGGAAAGCTGCCAGCATTCAGGAAGTTCTGAGCCAGAGGAGAGCAGAGGAGAGTGAGAGGTCTGACCTCCTCCCTTCCCCTCTACCACCAGGATGTTTTTCTTTATCTTTTTCTTTTTGAGACAGGGTCTCATGCTAGTGCGGTGGCACGATCACAGCTCACTGCAACCTCGACCTCCCGAGCTCAAGTGATCCTCCCACCTCAGCCTCCCAAGCACCTGGGACCACAGGCTCATGCCACCATTCCTGGCCATTTTTTTTTTTTTCTGGAGAGACGAGGTCTCATGTTGCCCAGGCTGGTCTCAAACTTCTAGGCTTAAGTAATCCTCCCACCTCAGCCTCCCAAAGTGTTGGGATTACAGGCATGAGCCACCGTGCCCAGCCCACCCTCAGGTTTTTACAAGGAAATACCCCACATGCATTTCTCGCCCCCATTTAACAGAAGAAACTGATGCTCAGGCAGGGAAAGTGATTGTCCCCAGTCACACAGGACTGTGATTTGGCTCTTTCTACCACATAGAGAGGAGGCACAGGACTTAAGGGCAGAGAAGCACTGGCCAGTGCTGGGGAGTTGCGAATATGCAGTGAAATGGGGGGTCCCCCCACCTGGATGAGGTCTTCATGGGATATACCAGTGTGTGCATCGAGACAGCTGGAGACCATTTTTTCTGGGAACAGGGAGTGCTGTGGGTAGACAAGTGTCAGGGTTCAGGGCTCCAGCATCCAGGTTGAGGATCAGGGCATCCCAGCGCCCAGACAGCCCTCATGCACTCACTGGGGAGCTCTTGAACAGTTCGTACTTGGCGAAGTTTTTCCGGAAGACGAAGCGGCTATCTCCGCCCACGGGCCAGGCAGCCTGCACTTCCACCACGGACTCGTGGTCCTCCAAACCCCGCTCTGGGGTCAAGGGCAAAAAGCAGGGGTTATTGGAGACCAACCAGATCCCCTGGATGAGCCACATGCCGAGTCCAAGATGCAAGGCATCATCTCCCGGCCCGGGTGGTTCCATGCACCTGACTTACCCAGTGCTAGGTGGGGGTGGCACTCCACCAGCCCCCAGGTCTCGTCGCTCAAGGCGTGAGCTCGCTGCACCAGCATTTCACACACGTGGCGAGCTGTGGCACCTGCCGCCACCTCCACAGACCTGCAGGCCCCATCTTCACTGTACACCTTTACTACCTGTGCCCCAGGAATTGCACACGACTTGAGGGGAGGCAAAGGGTGATTCCATCCCTTTCCGCACCTGCTAGACCCTCAGGGACTCCTAACCAAGATCCCCCGCCTCCATGGAAGCGGCTGTGTATCTCCCACAGAACCAGAACCCCTGCATCCCTCCCTTCCCTTCTGAGGGACAACTCACATGGGGGCGGCTGGCATCGCGGGGGAGCAGCCCCCTTGCACTGGAGGGGCCCCCGAGAATGGGGCTCTGTGAGGGAGGACTGCAGAGCTCAGGGAAGGGGTTGGGGATAGAGGGGAGGGAGGTGGCACGCCGCTCCTCCTCTCGAAGTTTCCTGTGGCAAGAAGTAAAAGGGAGAGAGGTGTGGGGAAGGGAGCAGCTGCCTGCAAGCCTCTGTGTATTATCCAGCACTGACCTCCCCCAAGCCCCACGCCCCATCGTACCTGCCGGTGGTTGGGATGAGGAGAGGCTGGGACCTCTTTACCTCCTCAGGCAGAGGGGTATCAGGGGGCCGGGGAGTCCCAGGAGGGGTCCCGGGGGCTGGGCAAAGGTCTTCCGGAGAGCTGCCAAGATGAGGTGGAGACAGATCCAGCTCCATGGCGTCTGAGCGAGAGAGGGCCTTAATGGAACCAGTTGTGTGCCCTTGTCCTGGGGAGAGGGGATGAGAAAATTCAGACCTCCCCACCTCACACGGCTGTTAGGGTGCCCCTCGGAGTTTACCTAGCACCTCACTGCTCTAACTGGAGTTTCCCTGAAACCCTTGGGGAAGGATAGAATAAGCCTCATTTTACAAAAGGGGACACCGAGTCTCTGAGAAGGAAGCATTCTTGCCCTCAGTCACAGGTGAGCCAGGAGTAGAACCTGTGTTTAGACTCCAAGTCCAGTGCTCTTTCTGTTTTTTTCTTTTTTTTTTTTTTTTTTTTTTTTGCAGCGGCATCATCTCCGCTCACTGCAACCTCCACCTCCTGGGTTCAAGCGATTCTCATGTCTTAACCTCCCGAGTAACTGGGATTACAGGTGCATGCCACCACACCCAGCTAATTTTTGTATTTTTAGTAGAGATAGGGTTTCACCATGTTGGCCAGGCTGGTCTCGAACTCCTGATCCGCCCGCCTTGGCCTCCCAAAGTGCTGGGATTACAGGCGTGAGCCACCACGCCCGGCTCCAGTGCTCTTTCTTTAGCACAAAGTTGCTCACAGGAAGAGCTGAGGGTCCACCCACCACAAGCCTGGTGGTCACAACAGATTTCATGACCCACAGACTCTCAGGCTCAGCCCTCAGGGTCAGGGCAAAGGCCCACTCCTTTGCCTCCACGCGTGGGGCACTCACTGCGCTGGGCTGTGCCCCGGGTTTTTCCAGCACTTTGTTGCCAGATCCAGTTGCCAGAGCCTGTTCATACTTGGCGAAGTTTGGCCTGCCCAAGTGATGAGTGATGCAGAGGGGAGAAGGAGGTGGGGAAGGATGGGAGCCAGAAAGGCGGGAGAGCCAGCTCCACTGCAGTGCAACGGGGAGAGCAGGGCCTGGGGTGGGGGTCCTGACCCCAGCAGCCCCCAAAACTTGCGTACTCTCCCCAGGCCATCCTCCTGCCCAACTCTTTCCTGAAGCCCCAGTGCTAGAGCCACCTCCTCTGAGAAGCGTTCCTGGCTTTCCACATTCTCACTGAACGCCTCTCTCTCAGCACTGTGAGGGGGCCGCATCATCCATTACTGTGCACCTGTCCTATCCACCCATTTGTCCGAGGGCACCTGGTACCCCCAGACAAGGCCAATCTCATCCATGTCTTATCACTTATAGGGGCTGCACAGACACTCAAGACAAGTAAAGACAGGACAGTGGGCAAAGACGAGCACTAGAGGTGGAGGTGGGGCTGGCCCCTCCTCCGTAGGAACCCAGCAGACCCCTTTGGCCGGGCTGAGACCCGGGAGAACCTGCAATCCCAGCCCCCAGCCTGTTCTCCAAACACTGGGCCAGTACTATGAGGCCACCTGGGGCACCTGGGATTGACCCCTCAGGAGGGAGCAGGCACCTGACCCTTCAGTGAGGGCATCAGGGGATCTGGGGGACAGGTGAGTCAGGGCAGGCGGGACAACACTGCCTAGGGCTCTCCATTCAACCTTGACTCATCCACACAACTTCCTGGCTTAGGAGAAACAAAAACAGCCCTGCCTCTACCCTCCCCCCAACTCCCCAACCCACTGGTAGCCAGAGCGGAATGGGGGAGGCACGGGGCTGGGAACAGGATGGGGGAGGAGGATGTGGGGCCTGAGGCTCCTCTGACATCACCTCCTCCTCCCCACCCTCGGCCTAGCTCCAGGCCAGGTGGGACCTGCGATCTGCTCTCACCCCCAGTCCCAAACCACCACCTCGCCAGGGAGTCCCTCACCTGGGAAGGAGAGAGGCAATGCCCGGCCTGGATTCAGAGGCCCATTTGGAGAGAAGCCAGCATCCCAGCGGTGCCCCTCCCCACCCAAAGCATCGCTCAGAGCCCCTGCCCTGTGTGGATGAAGTTCCTCCTGACACATTCTCCTGGGTGTCCCGGCCAGAGGGGTACCACAGGAGCAGGAGTGGAAAGGGAAAACACTCAAGACGGACAGGATGAGAGGCCAGGGAGGGGGCTCAGGGTCCTGCCAGGAGGGGCAAGACACACCCACCACCTGCTAGCAAAAGACACCAGCACCTCAATACCAGAACACAATCCCCCACTCCCACCCCAGTCTAACCTCCAAACAGCCCCGGTCTCCAAACAGCCCTAGTGACTTCATTCCAGGCTGCAGGGGGCCACGCCTGTCTCAAACTCAAAGACCAACAGTGGGGTGGGGAGAGGAGCAGAGAATTTGGGAGGGCAGTGCTTGGAAGGGGTTAGAAGTGGATTCGAATCACATTAGAGCCTGGCCTCAGAGATCAGAGAGGGCCAGCCCAAGGCTGGGGTTTGCCTTCAGAGCCCCCCAACCGTGCCCTTCAGCCCCTTCTAAGGCTGGAGGCGGGTGGAATCGTCAAGACCAATGGGGTGAGCAGGGAGGAAGAAGGGGTCCTGGGTGTGGGCCTGGCAGCTTAGAGATCTGGAGTTTTCAAACTGAGGCCCCGGGAAGGCTTCGGTTGGAAACACCGACCCCCAAAATCAGTTTGTCCCCTCAACGAGGTAACTCCCGCAGTGGCTTCCCAGCTGCCTCCTCCCGCAGTGGCTCCAGCCCCACCCGCGTTCCTGTCCTCCCAACCTCCTTGTTTACTTCCTGAATCACGCTCCACCTGGCTGGCCCTAAGGGCGGGTGGCGGGGCCGGGTGTTCAGAGCCAACAGAAAACAACTCTGCTTCCCAGAGCAGGGGGAAGGGCTTGCGGGACTGAGGCCTGGGCCAGGGGCCTGGATGTGGCGGGAGAGCCCCCGTCCGCCCAGTACTCCACGCCCCGCCCCCACGGGAGAGGCTTATAACCTTTTAGGGTGCAGGGCCCAGGTGAGAAGGTGAGAAACCCCTGGATGACTCCTAGTATAAGGGAGGACCCAGAACTCTGAGGCCCCGCCCACTCTCTCACTGAGGAAAAATACCCAATGGGAGAAGGCGGGGCAGCTCTTTTAAAGTTTAATTCGGGAAGAATGCTAGAGTGTCTGTGCGGTTAATCATTACAGGCTGCCCGCCTCCATGAGGTCCCCCCACCACGCATACAGCAGGATATCAGGAGAGGGGAGAGCAGAGTCCAAGACCGGCGGACCAAAAGAGGGCATTCCTGGGGGGCAGTGCGGCTAGTGTGTGGGGGGGGGGCGTTCCACCTTGCCGGCAGGTGCATTCTCTGTCCTCAATCTGCCAGGGAGACCCAGGCCGGGAACCTGGGTCTCTCCCAGCCTCATCAAGCAGAAGAAACCATCTGCTACCCCCCACCCCACTCTCCCCAGGCCCCACCGCACTGCGGAGCCCCTCATACACCCTTCCAGCCTTCCTGCCCATTTCATGCTGAAGCCGGGAGGACCCCGGCTCACTCGGCCTCCACTTTCCCATCGGAGGGCCGGAGGCGGTGCTGCTGAGAAGGGCATACAATCTGGAGAGATGGAGCCTCGACAATTTAGAGGATCCCTCTCCTTCACTGCCCTCCAAAGTGGAGGGGGCCCTCCCCACATCTCCCCGCAGCCCGCGGAGACGTCTGTCTTAGAGACTTGGGGAAACCCAAACTGGGGTAAACTGGGCGAGCCAGGGAGTGAGGGCGGCTCTCCCCGGGTGTGCGGGGAGGGGCTAGTTTCAGCGGGAAAGCCAAGTCGGAGGAGAGAATCAGGTCTTCCTTCTCATTCTTAGCTGCTGGCTGGCTGCAGGGAAGTGTACAGGGAGGGAACGAGGAGGGCTGGAAACCAGGATGGGGACCAAAAGAGGGCGGGTGGGGAGGAGGGGGTGGGGTGGGAGATGGAAAGAAAAGAGAAAAGTGGGAGGCCGAGCAACCCATCAGGAGACGCAGCCCTTTTGGCCTCCAGACCGGCCGTGCCTGCCCCCAAAGGATGAATGCCCGCTTGGGTTCTTACCTGAACTCCGAGCGTCAGGACACCCGGCTGGGACCACGTCTTCAGGGAGGGAGACGCCAGGCCCTTAACTACCTGTCCCCCTCCAGCCCCCGCCCCTGGCCTGACATCACCGAGCGGGGGAGGGGGAGAGCCAGGTGGCTCCAATCCGCCCACCTGGGCCGCCGCCAGTTCAGCCGGAGACGGGCACAGCCTGGGGCCCTGGTGCGGCTGGGGGTTGCCTGGCAGGCTGTCGTCTGAGACCGATCTCGGTCCCCTTACCTGGAGGAGCCCCAGCAGGAGTAGCAGGACACCCGTTCCGAAGTCTGGCTCCGTCTAGGAACCCCCAGATTCCTGGATTTTATTTCAGATCCACTCCCGCTCCTCTACAGGTGGTAGGAGGGTGTCCCGACTTCGGACAGAGAAGTCAGGGGCGTGGGGAGCCCTGTGTGTCCAGATTCCAGGCCCAAGGAAACTAAAATTATCTTGGGCAGATGGGGGCGGGTCCAGGGGAGGTGCCTGGGAGGAGGAAACCTGGGAGGAGGGCGGAGACTCCCTGACACTACGCCAACTGGGATTGTTTTTGCTCTTCCTAGCCTGGCAGCAGGTGCCAAGGGAGGATGCAGGTGCCTGGGGAGAGGCAGGGAAGACAGCCGAACAGACAGCACCAAGAGCTAAGATCAAGAGTCCCGACCACCTGGGAGGGATGGGGGAGGGTCTGGGGGCTGCAAGGTAAGGGGAACCACCCCGTCCACTCTTTCCCAACACCCTCCCCGAACCTGGTCTGTTCGTTGGCCAAGCCTGGGGGCCTGTCTGCAGCTCTGGATCCCACCCCATGGGGCAAAGAGCACCCTGCCAAAGAGGCACGCCAGCCAGGGGGTTGTCCAGCAACATGACCTGCCCCTCGATCTGCAGTCACCCATACCGTGGTGGCTGCGCCTTGGCCCCTCAGAGGTACCCAGGGTAAGCCCCCCTTCCCCCGCCCCCCACCTTCTGAGCAAAGTCCAGAGTCTTGGCTTCCCCTTTAAAATCGAGGGGGTTAGGCGGGGTGGCACAGTGGGAGGAGCCATGGTGACCTGGAGAAAGCTCTGGCCTGGGCCCCTGGGGATTCCTCTTAGAGGGATCACTTTATTTTATTTTTTTTGAGCCAGAGTCCCGCTCTGTCACCCAGGCTGGAGTGTAGTAGTGCCATCTTGGCTCACTGCAAACTCCGCCTCCCGGGTTCAAGCGATTCTCCTGCCTCAGCCTCCGGAGTAGCTGGGATTACAGGCGCCTGCCACCACACCCAGCTAATTTTTGTATTTTTGGTAAAGATGGGGTTTCTCCATGTTAACCAAGTTGGTCTCGAACTCCTGACCTCAGATGATCTGCCTACCTCGGCCTCCCAAAGTGTTAGGATTACAGGCATAAGCCACCACGCCCGGCCTGAGGGATCACTTTAGTTCTCTCAGGGATCACTTTAGCTCTCTCGTTCAGAGCTGGGCCAACACAGGGTACTTGGCAGAGGGGTTAGGAGGTGGAGATCAAAGGCTGTGGCCACCACCCAGCTTGATGTGGGTGACAGGAAAACAAACAATCCTTAGGGTGATAAGAGGTCCACCCTCGAAGGGGCACAAACCAGTGGCTCCTGCCTCAATTTTCTCCAGAGTTTTCCTAGGAAAACCGGTATGGGTGGGCCCAGCAAAGAAGTGGGGGAAGAGGCAAGGTCTCTTGGGTGTTGGAGCAGCTTGTGCAAAAGCAGAGTAGACAATTCACTCATTCATTTATTCAACTATCTGTTCAGTACCTACCATATGCCAGCCCCATGTTTGGTGCTGGGGATACAGGCGTAAACAACAAAAACAGACCCCGCCCCATCCTCACACAGCCAATCAGGAAGATTGATGTTAATCAAAGAATCACACAAACAAGGAATGACAGGAGACAACTATGCTGGGAAAATGACTCACATAGGGAGTCAGGAAAGACTTCTCTGTGGAGGTGACAGCTGAGCAGAGGAGAAGCTGGCTGACATGGGAAGGGGGTTGGAATCGGTGGATGGGAAATGGGGAAGGAGGCCACTTTCCCCGGTGACCAATGCCAGAGCTCTGGGCAGGAGGGGATGCAGCATGCGGAGACAGAGAGTGGGGTTGGAGGAGAAGGGAGGAAGCAGAGGCCACGTGGGTGAACCTGGACAGGTGTGGAAGGTGTGGAGAGAGGAAGCTGTGCTTCTGCAAATGTGGCCTCTAGACCTCCCTAACCTTGTGTGGAAAATAGATTCTTGGGCTCCTCTCCAGCAACTGAATCTCAGTCTCTAGGGCTAAGACCCAGGAAGGTGTGGTATTAACAAGCCCTCCGGTGGCTGTTCTGCAAGCCAGGTTTGAGAGCCATCCATCCTGTTTGTCCAGATGGGCGGGAATAGCGGTCAAAGACCAGACCCTGCAAGTTGTATTTAGACTTAAGTGGAAGCACAGAGGAGAGGGCACATTTACATTTTGGAAAGATCATCCTGGATGTTGAAGGATGGGATGGAAACAAAGCCACAGTCAGAGGGCGGAGTGCTGTAGGAATCAACTTATATGGCTTTCTGGAGTGGGTGGAACTGTGTGAACAAAAATCAGGTCTGGGGTTGGGGAGGAGGGAGAGGGGTCCACAGTAGGGGGCACAGGGACTTGTGGGAGGTGATGGGACCATACTGTATCTTGGTTTTGGGGTTGGATGCACAACTGTGTGTGTTTCTTAGGACTCATAGAAAGGTACACTCAAGGCTGGGCACGGTGGTTCACCCCTGTAATCCCAGGACTTTGGGAGGCTGAGGCGGGTGGATCACGAGGTCAGGAGTTCAAAACCAGCCTGACCAACATGGCAAAACCCCGTCTCTACTAAAAATACAAAATTAGCTGGGCGTGGTGGCGTGCGCCTGTAACCTCAGCTACTCAGGAGGCTGAGACAGGAGAATCTCTTGAACCCACAAGACAGAGGTTTCAGTGTGCTGAGTTCGAGCCATTGCACTCCAGCCTGGGAGACAAGAGCGAGACTCCATCTCAAGAAAAGAAAAAAAAAAAAAAGAAAGGTACACGCAACAGGATGAATTTTACTGTGAATAAGTTGTATCTGAATTTAAAAACAACAACAACAATAAGGCCAGGTATGGTGGCTAACACCTGTAATCTCAGCACTTTGAGAGGCCGAGGCGGGTGGATGATGAGGTCAGGAGTTCGAGACCAGCCTGGCCAACATGGTGAAACCCCGCCTCTGCTAAAAATGCAAAAATTAGCTGGGCATGGTGGTGTGCACCTGTAATTCCAGCTACACAGGAGGCTGAGGCAGGAGAATTGCTTGAACCCAGGAGGCAGGGGTTGCAGTGAGCTGAGATCGTGCCACTGCACTCCAGCCAGGGTGACAAAGCAAGACTCGGTCTCAGGGGAAAAATAATAATAATAATAATAAATAAGAATGTGTTTCTAGGTCAATGGAACAGAATCCAGAGTCCAAGTAGAAACCCTTACATTTCTGGTCAATTGATTTTACAAGGTGCCAAGACAATTTGATGGAGGAAAGGATAGGCTTTTCAATAAACGGTGCTGTGATCAATTGAATAGCCACATGCCAAAAGGTGAATTTAGATCTTTTGCTCACAGGATGCATAAGGAAAAAAAAACTTGAAATAGATCAGATACCTGAATGTAAGAGCTAAAACCATAAAACTTCTAGAAGAAACCATGGGAGATAGTCTTCATGACCTTGGGTTAGGCAGAGAACTTAAATATAACAGCAAAAAGACAACAGACGAGAGAAAAAAATTGATGTTAGACTTTTCCAAAATTTAAAATTTTTGCACTTCAAAAGCCACCATTAAGAAGAGGCCAGGAGGCCGGGCGCAGTGGCTCACACCTGTAATCCCAGCACTTTGGGAGGCCGAGGCAGATGGGTCACCTGAGGTCGGGAGTTCAAGACCAGCCTGGCCAACATGGAGAAACCCCATCTCTACTAAAAAAAAAAAAAAAAAAAAAAAAAAAAATTAGCCAGACATGGTGGCGCATGCCTATAATCCCAGCTGCTCGGGAGTCCGAGGCAGGAGAATCGCTTAAACCCAGGAGGCGGAGGTTGCGGTGAGCCAAGATGGTGCCATTGCACTCCAGCCTGGGCAAGAAGAGCAAAACTCCATATCAAAAAAAAAAAAAAAAGAAGAAGAGGTCAGGCATGGTGGCTCATACCTGTAATCCCAGCACTTTGGGAGGCCGAGGCAGGTGAATCGCTTGAGCCCAGGAGTTTGAGACCAGCCTAGGCAATTGGCAAGACCTCATCTCTACAAAAAATATAAAATTTATCCAGGCATGGTGGTGCGGGCCTATAGTCCTGGCTACTTGGTGGGGCTGAGGTGTGACAATCACTTGAGCCTGAGAAGTTGAGGCTGCAGTGAGCTGTGATTGTGCTACTGTGCTCCAGTCTGGGTGACAGAGCAAGACACTGTCTCAAAAAAAAGAAAGAAAAAATGAAGCCAGGTGAAGTGGCTCATTCCTGTGATCCTAGCACTTTGGGAGGCTGAGGTAGCCAGATCACTTGAAGCCAGAGTTCCAGACCAGCCTGGCCAACATAGCGAAAACAGCCTGGCCATTGCTACTGAAAACACAAAAAATTATCTGGGCTATGGTGGTGCACGCCTGTAATCCCAGCTGCTTGGTAGGCTGAGGCACAAGAATCTCTTGAACCCAGGAAGTGAAGGTTGCAGTGAGCCAAGATTGTGCCACTGCACTCCAGCCTGGGTGACACAGTGAGACCCTGTCTCAAAAAAAGAAAGAAAAAAAACTAGCTAAAGACTGGGAGAAAATAGTTGCAAATCATATACAACTACATATGGTTGTATATATGGTTGTATATATTTTGGTTGGTATCCAAAATATATAAAGAACTTTTACAAATCAGTAATAAAGAGACAAATAAAAATGGGCAAAAGACTTGAATAGATGTTTCTTCAAATAATATGTATATGAATGACTAATACCTACATGAAAAGATACACAACATAGTCATTAGATAAATGAGAATTAAAACCACAATTATATAGCATGTCATGTCCACTAGGATAGTTATAATCAAAGAGACAGAAAACAAGTATTGGTGAGGATATGGAGAGATGAATCCTCATATATTGCTGGTGGGAAAACTTTGAAAAACAGTCTGGCCATTTCTTAAAAAGCTAAACGCTAGCCTGGGCAAAATGGCAAAACCTTGTCTCTACAAAAAATACAAAAAAAATTAGCTGGGCATGGTAGTGCGTGTCTGTCGTCCCAGCTATTCAGGAGGCTGAGGCAAGAGGATAGCTTGAGTTTAGCAGGTCGAGGCTGCAATGAGCAGAGTGTTTGCACTGCTGCATTCCAGCGTGGGCAACAGAGCGAGACCCTGTCTCAAAAAAAAAGTTAATCATAAACTTAACACAGGACCCAGCAGTTCTACCCTTAGGAATCTACCCAAGAGAAATGAAAACACACACCTATACAAAGACACCTAAACATTTGTAGCAGCATTATTCAAAATAGACAAAAAAAACTGGAACCCTAAGTATCCACCAACTGGCGAATTAAGAAACAAAATGTGGCAGAACCACACAGTGGAATACGATTCAGCAATGAAAAGGAACAAGCTACTCTAGACGCTACAGCATGAATGCATCTCAAAAAACATATTGAATGAAAGAACCAGAAGCAAAAGACCACATAGTGTATTATTCTGTTTATATGAAACATCCAGAAAAGGCAAAGTTAGAGACAGAAAGCAGATCAGTGGTTGCACTGGACTGGAATTGGGAGCTGGATTGACCAGAAACAGGTAGGAAGGACTTATCAGGTTGATGGAAACATTCTGTAACTGGATTGTAGTGATGGTTAGGCAACAAATCACTGCATTTTCTTTCTTTTCTTTTTTCTTTTTTTTTTTTTGGGAACACAGTCTCACTCTGTCACCCAGGCTGGAGTGCAGTGGTGAGATCTCAGCTCACTGCAACCTCCACCTCCCAGGTTCAAGCGATTCTCCTGCCTCAGCCTCTCGAGTAGCTGGTGTGCCACCACACCCAGCTAATTTTTGTATTTTTAGTAGAGACAGGGTTTTGCCGAGTTGGCCAGGCTGGTCTTGAACTCCTGGCCTCAAGTGATCCGCCCACCTTGGCCTCCCAAAACGCTGGGATTACAGGTGTGAGCCATCACGACCTGCCTGGTTTAAAAAAAAAAAGAGCCCGGGTGCAGTGGTTCACGCCTGTAATCCCAGCACTTTGGGAGGCCAAGATGGGCAGATCACAACGTCAGGAGTTCGAGACCAACCTGGCCAACATGGTGAAACCCCATCTGTACTAAAAATAGAAAAATTAGCTGGCTTGGTGGTGGGCACCTGTAATCCCAGCTGCTCAGGAGGCTGAGACAGGAGACTCACTTGAGGCCGGAAGGCAGAGGCTGCAGTCAGCCGAGATTGCGCCATTGCACTCCAGCCTGGGCAACAGAGCAAGACTCTGTCTCAAAAATTAATAATAATAGTAATACAAAAGTTAGCTGGGCGTGGTGGCTGGCACCTGTAATCTCAGCTACTAGGGAGGCTGAGGCAGGAGAATCGCCTGAACCCAGGAGGTGGAGGTTGCAGTGAGCCGAGATCGCGCCATTGCACTCAAGCTTGGGTGACAGAGTGAGACTCCATCTCAAATAAATAAATAAATAAATAGCCTAAAGGGACACTAGAGTGGGTGGCGTGTTAGGATACCATAGTGGTACTGTAGGCAGGGAAAAGGCAGCGAGGACTTGAGCAGACTCCATTTCCAGAGCTGCAAAATGGGAATAATGACGCCAGCCCCACAGCGAGAGGATGGATAAGGGATGCGCAGAAACTATTGGGGGCACAGAGCCTGAAGAGCATCTACTGTTCTCCAGTGCAGGCAAGAAGCAGTTGCAAAAGACCGGAAAAAGCAGTTTAGAGCTTTGGGATCAGAAACACTTGTGTATGTAACTACAGGGCAGTTCCAAATGCCATCAGCGCCCGGCATGGTGGCTCACGCCTGTAATCCCAGCACTTTGGGAGGCCAAGGTGGGCGGATCATTTGAGGTCAGGAGTTCGAGACCAGCCTGGCGAACATGGTGAAACCCTGTCTCTACTAAAACAAACAAACAAACAAAAAACTGGGCCAGGCGCGGTGGCTCATGCCTGTAATTCCAGCACGTTAGGAGGCCGAGGCTGGTGGATCACCTCAGGTCAAGAGTTCGAGACCAGCCTGACCAACATGGTGAAACCCTGTCTCCACTAAGAATACAAAATTAGCCGGGTGCGGTGGCACGCGCCTGTAGTCCCAGCTACTCGGGAAGCTGAGGCAGAAGAATCGCTTGAACCCGGGAGGCGAATGTTGCAATGAACCGAGATCGCGCCATTGCACTCCAGCCTGGGCAACAAGAGCGAAACTCCGTCTCAAAAAAAAAAAAAAAAAAAAAAAGCCATCGGCATGTTAGCAAGAAAATGTCAACTATTTCATGCATCAGCCACACCCACCCCATCCCCAGGATGCTTGCCCCACCACTTTCTCTTTCTTTTGTAGACTGAAAAGCGCTTTGCAGTCTAAGATAGTCCATTAGAGTAAATGAAGCCATGAAGTCCAGCGGACACCGGGAGTGGGGAGTGGGGAGTGGGGAAGCCCGGCACTCCGGCAGACCGGGCCAGGGAAGGAGGGTCTGGACCGGTCCTCCCAGCGCCTGCCCGGGGAGCGAGCTCCGGAGCTGCCCTACGAGGTCAAAACGTAGCAGTGGCGGAGGCCTGCAGGGGGCGCCCGGACACCACCCTCGGCCCCGCCCCGCTCCAGAGGCCCCGCCCCGTCACGTGCCCGCGGCTCGCGTCACACCCGGAAGCAGGGGCCCGAGCGGAGCCGGCCGCGATGAGCGGGGAGCCGGGGCAGACGTTCGTAGCGCCCCCTCCCGAGGAGGTCGAGCCGGGCAGTGGGGTCCGCATCGTGGTGGAGTACTGGTGAGCGGCCCCGGCTGGAGGACCCCCACCCTGGTCCCGCGGGCCGGACGGAGGTGGGTCCACGGGAGGCCCCACCCCCGAATACCCAGCCCAGCCCCATCTCTTGACTCTCCAGTGAACCCTGCGGCTTCGAGGCGACCTACCTGGAGCTGGCCAGTGCTGTGAAGGAGCAATATCCGGGCATCGAGATCGAGTCGCGCCTGGGGGGCACAGGTGAGGCTCGCGGAACACCTGCTGAGTCAGTCTGTACTCTAAATCCCAGCTCTCCCGCTTTCTAGTTCTGACATTGGCTGCTTTATGTAAAGTGCCCGCAGTGCCTGGCACATGGTAAAATGTCCGGCCAACATGAGTTCCCTTCCTTAGGTCGGGGGGGGTCACAGAGGCCTGTGGGGAAAAACCTATTAGACTGCAAATCGTGTAGGGTTGGAGGGGAGGGAGTCCTTTATTGAGTGTTGCGAGGGGCACACAGGCCAGGCCTCCCTCAGGTTCCCTGGAGTTGACCCAGGGTTGGGGAATGGCTTAAGGAGATACAAATGGGTCTCCAGTGGGATTGATGGGGGACTTGAAGGCGGAGGACCCCTTTGGAGGAACTCCTGACTTCTGCCTATGTTCTCAGTGTACCATTTATTTATCTGCTGATTTCTTACCAGGTGCCTTTGAGATAGAGATAAATGGACAGCTGGTGTTCTCCAAGCTGGAGAATGGGGGCTTTCCCTATGAGAAAGATGTGAGTATTTGCAGCGTTGAGAGGACCTCTTGGTCACCCTAACCCAACAGTGCATTATCCTGTCATTCCACATCTCTGTCCTCTAGCTCATTGAGGCCATCCGAAGAGCCAGTAATGGAGAACCCCTAGAAAAGATCACCAACAGCCGTCCTCCCTGCGTCATCCTGTGACTGCACAGGACTCTGGGTTCCTGCTCTGTTCTGGGGTCCAAACCTTGGTCTCCCTTTGGTCCTGCTGGGAGCTTCCCCTGTCTCTTTGACCTACTTAGCTCCTTAGCAAAGAGACCCTGGCCTCCACTTTGCCCCTTTGGGTACAAGGAAGGAATAGAAGATTCCGTGGCCTTGGGGGCAGGAGAGACACTCTCCATGGACACTTCCCCAGCCACCTCATACCCCCTTCCCAGGATAAGTGCCCACGAAAGCCCAGTCCACTCCTCACCTCAGTAATACCTGTTTGATGCACAGATTTTATTTATTCTCCCCTAACCCAGGGCAGTGTCAGCTATTGGCAGTAAAGTGGCACTACAAACACTAATGCTAACTAGTGTGTGTTTTTATATGTCCAGTCTGGGAATGTGGGGGGCACAGAAGTCCGGCCAGCCCAGCCTTTGTACCGCCAGGGTGGCTGTGCTGGCTGGGTGGGCTTTCTGGACAGTTACTCCTCAGGTCAGTGAGCTCCTCTGGCATAGCCAAGGCAAGGAAAATTAGTCCCACAGTAGACCCTGCCTCGTCTTTCCCCCACCCTGCCTGCCACTCTCCTCACCCACAAGGAGGAAATAACCCCATTCTGGTGAGTGGCCTTAGGAATTAGTTCGTTCTAAATAAGAATGATCTGGTCGTCAAAGGGCTCTCAGATCTGAATCCAGCTTCCCGATCCCCGCCAACCCTGAAGCTGGAGAACTGGATGTCTGGCTCCTCATCCAAGCTTTCTGAAGATTCCCAGCCAC
Organism: Pongo abelii; assembly: GCF_028885655.2. Lineage (NCBI taxonomy): Eukaryota > Metazoa > Chordata > Mammalia > Primates > Hominidae > Pongo > Pongo abelii. Next base: position 70,011,383 of record NC_072004.2, on the reverse strand, counting down.
TCCCTCCAGGAAAAGAGGAGTTGAGTGTAAGGTGAGCAGGAAGGGATGGCGCAGAGCCACCCCCAGACATAGGCCGGTGCCTAGCTGTTTTCCAAAATATATTTGCAAATGGACAAAGTGGGTGTGGAGAAGGACCCCCCACACCTGCCTCCCCATACAACACCCATTCTCCCCCTGGGTCTTTATTTCATCTTTAAAAAAACAAAACAAAAAAAGTAAAAACTAAACAGAAAAGCACTCTGTACAAGGCCTGGATACTGACACCATTGCTGCTCCTTCCTCATAGGGGGCAGTACTAGGTCTCAGGGACAGTCTCTGAATGGGTCGCTCTTGTTCTTAGACACTCCCTTAGGGCCACTTCCCTTCTCAGGCCAGCTTCCCTAAGGCTTTCAGTACCCAGGATCTGGAAGGAAAGGGCCAAGCTGGGCTGTGGCATCCACTGGACCCTAGAGTCTCATTGGGCAGGGCCCCAGAATCCACCAGGACTCCCAGTGCTGTTCCTCTTCCAATGAGGCTGGACCCCTTCCAGCCATCTGGGAACTCAAGCAGGAAGGAAGGTTCCTTAGGACAGGTTCCTGGCATGGCAGGTTCCCCCGGAAGTGGTCGGAGGGCCCTCCTGCCTCTTGATGCCAGCAGAAGTCAGGCCTTCCCTGCTCCCTGAGGACACATCAGGGCTTCTGTGGACTTAGCCTTCTGGTTCACACTGGCACGTCCAGACCCAGGTACTCTGGGTTTTCTGCCGTAGGTGTCCCTTTGAAGGTGCTGGGTGGAGCCCCCCGCTCTGATGGGTCCTGGTCCCAGTAATAGAGGTTGTCGAAGGCTGGGCTGAAGGCAGGAGGAGGGTGGGGCTGAGGGGCAGCTCCTCCCCGGGGTGCCAAGTACTCGGGGTTCTCCACGGCACCCCCAAAGGCAAAAACGTCTTTGACAACCCCATTCTTCCCTGGGGAGAGAGTCTTAGGCCTTTCCAGAGTGGCACCAGCAGGTCGGGCAGGAGGCAGAGGGCCCTCTCGGGGCGAAGGAGGCTGTGGCCGAACATCTGGCTGGTTCACATATTCTGAAAGGCCAAGAGAAGATGACCCGTTAGGGGAAGGAACCCCGGTGTCTCTGCCACTCCCTCTGCCCCCACAGTGGACCCTGGGCTGAAGGTCCCCACCTCCCCTGCCCATCAGTCTCTCCGCTTAGACTGGACGCCATACCGGGCTGGGGGCTGCAGGTCAGGGGGGCAACGTAGCCATCAGTCTCAGAGGGCAGGGGTACTGTGGGGTCCTCACTGTACCGCTGTAGAGGGCTGGGGTCATGTGCGGGGAGGCTTTGCAGCCCCTTGGCTGCCCCCATTCCCAGGTCACCATCAAATACATCGGAGCCAGCCCCATCGGAGGGTGCCAGTGGAGACCTGGGGGCCTCCTCTTCAGAGGGCTCCAGCCCTAGCGTCAGGTCCCCACCGCCACTCTGGGGACAAGAAAGAAATTCATGATGGGGGTCACTCATGGATCTGGTATGGGGACTCCATGGGAGGTGACAGGGTCACAGGAGAAAAACACAGGTCACCTTTGGGGTATGACACAGTCACCATGGAGAGAATGGCATCACAGGGGTTGGAAGGCAGTAAGAATTTGTTGTAGGGATAATGGGGTCTCCTTGAGAGGTGACAGTTGAGGGAACATCAGAGAAAGGGACCCTAGTCCACCGGGGTTGGGGGAGGTAAGCAGACGGCACTGTGACCGAGGGCACTGACCCTGGTAGATGAGCTGCGGTGCCTGTGGTGGACCATGCCCCCAACTCCCGGGGCAGGGTCTGGACAGAAGAAGCCCTGCTGGGGTACCAGATACTCCTCAGCATCCACCAGGTCCCCCATGTCATCGTCCTCCAGCAGTGAGCGGTAGAAGGTGCTGTCCAAGGGACTGGCTGGGCCCAAGTCCTCATTCTGTGGAGGAAGGAGAGGCAGGATGGTGGCCCTTCCCCAGCCCAGCATGCAGCCTTCCATGAGGAAGGCTCATGGCAGGTGAGGGGCCTGGCACGCTGGACTCATCTCCCCTTCCCACCCTCTGCAGGAGGGTGCTCTTAGCCACAGGCAGGGATGGGGCACAGAGGCCTAGTACCTGGATGACCACAAAGCGCTGGGGGTCCCTGGCCATGCGGGAGAATTCAGACACCAACTCCCGGAATCTCGGCCGACATTCAGAGTCAATCATCCAACCTGGGGCAGGAGGGAGGTCAGCATGCTAGTCCCAGGCCCTGTGTGCTTGCTGCCTCTCCCCTCCCACTCCCCCTCCACTCTGGTCTAGACAGTCCCAAGGGACAGCCCAAAGCCCTCAGGTGGTAGAGAAGTAGTACCAGACTCTGGGGTCTTCAGCCAGAACCTTTGGGCATCTCCACTAGTTTCCCTTTTAATTTTTTTTTCTTTTTGTTTGCTTTTTAATTTTTTTGAGATGAGGTTTCGCTCTGTCACCCAGGCTGGATTTCAGGGGCGCAATCATAGCTTACTGCAACCTTAAACTAGGCTCAAGTGATCTTCCTGTCTCAGCCTCTCCTGAGTAGCTGGGACTACAGGCACGCACCGCCACACCCAGAGAATTTTTTTATTCTTTGTAGAGATAGGATCTCACTATGTTGCCCAGGCTGGTCTTGAACTCCTGGCTTCAAGAGATCCTCCCACCTCAGCCTCCCAAAGTACTGGGATTACAGGCATGAGCCACTGTGCCCAGCTTAGTTTTGTACAAGAGTGTTCCTCAAGAGTGGCTTTGGACTTTGACCGTAAAAGGGATACAAGAAGGTTTTGAGGCTCCTAATATACCAGGGCTCCTGGGTCTACATACATCCTGGTCCCCTTTCATGCCCCTAGTGGGCTCCTCCACCCAGGACCTCCCACCCTCCTCCAGGCAGCCAGCACAGCTCAGCCACGCACATTTGACCATGATCATGTAGACATCAATGGTGCAGATGGGAGGCTGGGGCAGCCGCTCCCCCTTTTCCAGCAGGTCAGGGATCTCCCGGGCTGGGATCCCATCGTAAGGTTTGGCCCCAAAAGTCATCAGCTCCCACACAGTCACACCTAAGGCAGAGACAGGGTCAGGAGTGGGAGGGCCAGAGGGAGCTTTAGTGTACTGAGCCAGAGGTTCTGCTCAGGAGTCTAGCATCATGGCGGCGGGGGAGATGTGATGCCAGGAGATAGACCCTACCCGGTCTTTCCCTAATCCTGGGAAGGGCACAGACCCTGCAAGGTGGGGCACAGGCAGCCCCTTCCCTCCCTCCACATGCTGAGGTGGCCCCATAACTCTCCCCATCCCAGCTCTCATCCTCCCTCCAGCCATGGCTCCTCACCCACCCCTCCCAACACCCCCCATCACGCACCATAACTCCACACATCACTCTGGTGGGTGAACCGCCGGCGGAGAATGGACTCCAGCGCCATCCACTTGATGGGCACCTGAGAGGGCAGAAGAGGAAGTCCTCCAACTGTGTGTTGTGGGGAGGTGGCCACTCAGAGTTCTCCCACGGGCCAGACACCACTCCACCCGGCCTCCTCTGCTCCTTGCTCCTTCACCTAACCTTGCCCCCATCTGCATGGTACTCTGTCTCGTCAATGTCCAGCAGCCGAGCCAGCCCGAAGTCTGTAATTTTGACATGGTTGGGACTCTTGACCAGCACGTTCCGAGCAGCCAAGTCCCTGTGTACGAGCCGCACATCCTCCAGGTAGCTCATCCCCTGGAATGGGAAGCACCCATGTAGACCTTCTGGGAGGGCCTGGGCCTGGCCACATGCCCAGCAAGAGTCCCCATCCTAGCCCCTTGTGGACATAGGGGCTTGCTCTGAAGAGACCTGCAAAGAGCCCAGGTGCATACCTTGGCAATCTGCATACACCAGTTCAGCAGGTCCTGGGAGCCCAGGCGTCCGCGGTTTTCCCGGACATGGTCTAAGAGGCAGCCATAGGGCATAAGCTGTGTCACCAGCTGCACCGTGGATGTCAGGCAGATGCCCAGGAGGCGGGAGACATATGGGGAGCCCACACCAGCCATCACGTATGCTTCCTGGGGACAAGGGTACGCTGAGAGGGTATGGGAGACCATACACCCCCAAACACCACACAGCCTCCCAACCATCACAAACCATAGCCACGGCACACAGCCTGTGAAGGCTCAAAGTACCAGCCTGGACACCATGGTGAAACCCTGTCTCCGCTAAAAATACAAAGATTAGGCCGGGCACGGTGGCTCGCGCCTGTAATCCCAGCACTTTGGGAGGTCGAGGCGGGCGGATCATGAGGTCAGGAGTTTGACACCAGCCTGGCCAACATGGTGAAACCCCATCTCTACTAAAAATACAAAAATTAGCCGGGCGTGGGGGCTTGTGCCTGTAATCCCAGCTACTCAGGAGACAGGGAGGAGAATCGCTTTAACCTGGGAGGCTGAGCTGAGACCGCGCCATTTCACTCTAGCCTGGGTGACAGAACGAGACTGTCTCAAAAAAAAAAATAAAAAATTAGCGGGTGCTTGTAGTCCCAGCAACTCAGGAGCCTGAGGCATGAAAATCGCTTGAGCCCAGGAGGTGGAGGTTGCAGTGAGCCGAGATCACGCCACTGCACTCCAGCCTGGGTGACAGAGCAAGACTCCGTCTCCAAAAAAATAGTCTAGGTTTGCGGGAGTCATATCTCCCCAAACCCCGATGAAGAGAGACCACAGCCCAGACCTGCAGCCATGGGGTCCTTCCTGTCCTCCCAGCAGGAGAGGGTGGAGGGGCTTACGTCTAAGATTTCTTTGTTGGCTTTGGGGGATGTGTTTTCCCTCAACACTTTGATGGCCACTGGAATTTTCACATTTTCCCCATCAGGGATCCAGATGCCCTGGGCAGAAAGAGGAGGATATGAGTGAGAAGAGCGTGGGCTGGATCCTACCTGCTTTCCAGGAGATCATTACTAGTGCTCCAAACATCCTTCACCACCCTGGGGCTTGGCCCCGCTCCCTTCTTCTCCGCTGTAACTGCCCTCCCCCAAACACTGCCTCCAGCTCTTGCCCCTCCCGTCGGAACTGCCGACCACACCCCTCCAGGCACCTCCCCCATCCTCTGGGGCCGCTCACCCCAGGACCTGGCCCTGACCTTGTAGACTGTGCCAAAAGCGCCAGATCCAAGCACCTTCACCTTCCTCAGCTCCGTCTCTTTCAGGATACGCATCTGCGCCTGGTTGGGCATCGCTCCGCTAGGTGTCAGCGGCTCCACCAGCTGGGGTGAGGGGGTGGTGGGTCAATGCCGGGGGCCAGTGCAGACCCCACGCGGGCTGGGAGGCCTTCACCCCGCCTCACCTCCGTTTCCTGCAGCAGCCTCCGCATCGTGTACTTCCGGATCTTCTGCTGCCGTCGCTTGATGAGGATCCCAAAGACCACCCCCAAGACCACGACCAGCAGAATGCCCACCACCGCAGAGATGATGGACGTCAGAGGGCTGGGGGCGGGAGCCAGGGTCAGGGATTGAGGGCTAGTTTGGGGTGGGAGGGACAAAGGGGGCCCGCGGGGGACATGAAGGTGTTTGGCATTCGGAAAGGGAAGTCGGAAGGGTGACCCACAGGCTTGGACCCTCTCCTACTCTAAAACCTGCCTTGACTCCCCACTGCCTCCACAATAAAGTCCAAACTCCTTGTAGGCAATCAGAACCCTCTCCGCATCTCCAGATTCTCTATACTCTTGCCCTTGGCTCTGGCTTAGGGCTCCAACAATTCATGGTGTAAAAATCACTAAGGACTTTGGGCACGGTGGCTCACGCCTGGAATCCCAGCACTTTGAGAGGCTGAGGCGGGCGGATCACAAGGTCAGGAGTTCGAGACCAGCCTGGCCAACAAAGTGAAACCCCCATCTCTACTAAAAAAACACACACACAAAAATTAGCCGGGCGTGGTGTGGGTGCTTGTAATCCCAGCTACTTGGGAGACTGAGGCAGGAGAATTGCTTGAACCCGGGAGGCAGAGGTTGCAGTGAGCTGAGATTGCGCCACTGCACTACAGCCAGTGCGAGACTCCATCTCAAAAAAAAAAAAAAAAAAGTCACTAAGGAGACTGTTAATACACATGCCCCTCAACACCACGGGGCTACGTCCTGATAAACCAATTCTAAGTTGAAACTGAAAATGCATTTAAGACACCTAGCCTGGCTTACACATGCTCAGAACATTTACACTGCCAGCAGCTTACAGTTGGGTAGAATCATCTGACACAAAGCCTATTTTATAATAAACTGTTAAATAAATTTGTGTTATTTATTTATTTATGTATTTATTTATTTTTGAGACAGGGCCTTGCTGTGTTGCCCAGGCTGAGTGCAGTGGTGAGATCATGGCCCACTGCAGCCCTGACCTCTGGGCTCAAGCAGTCTTTCCACCTCAGCTGCCCAAGTAGCTGGGACTACAGACACACGCCACCACACTCAGCTAGTTTTTTTATTTTTTGTAGAAATGGGGTCTCACTATGTTGCCCAGGCTGGTCTCGAGCTTCTGGCCTCAAAGGATCCTCCCACCTTGGCCTCCTAAAGTGCTGGGATTACAGGTGTGAGCCACGGTGCCTGGCTATGTAATTTATTGAATACTGAAAGTAGGGCTGGGCATGGTGGCTTGAGGCTGAGGTGGGCAGATCACCTGAGCTCGGGAGACCAGCCTGACTAACATGGAGAAACCCCGTCTCTACTAAAAATACGAAATTAGCTGGGCATGGTGGTGCACGCCTGTAATCCCAGCTACTCTGGAGGCTGAGGCAGGAGAATTGTTTGAACCTGGGAGGTGGAGGTTGCAGTGAGCCAAGATTGCGCCATTGCACTCCAGCCTGGGCAACAACAGCAAAACAACGTCTCAAAATAAATAAATAATAAATAAATAAATAAATAAATAAATAAAAATAAATAAAAGTGAAAAACAGAATGGCTGTATGGGTATTCAAGGTACAGTTTCTACTGAATGTATATTATTGCTTTTCCACCATTGTAAAGTCAAAAAATCCTAAGTAATATCATCGCAAATCAGGGCACCGTCTGTATGCATACAATTTTGGGGCCCCACCCCCGGAGATTCTGACTGCTGCATGGGTACAGGAATGTACACCCGATGATTTTGATGTACTAGCCAAAATTTCCACCCACAGGTCATGATTTTCCACACCTCCCAGTGTTTGCATAGGCTGTCCCTTCAGTCTGGACCACCATTTCTCCACAGGGTCATCTTTTAAGACTCGGCTCGGCCAGGCGCGATGGCTCACGCCTGTAATCCCAGCACTTTGGGAGGCCGAGGCAGGTGGATCACCTGAGGTCAGCAGTTCAAGACCAGCCTGGCCAACATGGCGAAACCTCATCTCTACTAAAAATACAAAAATTAGCCGGGCGTGGTGGCGCATGCCTGTAATCCCAGCTACTAGGGGGGCTGAGACAGGAGGATTGCTTGAACTGCTTGAACCTGGGAGGCAGAAGTTGCAGTGAGCCGAGATTGAGCCATTGCACTCCAGCCTGGGCAACAGAACAAGACCCCATCTCAAAAAAAAAAAAAAAAAAAAGACTTGGCTCATCGCCAGGAGTGGTGGCTCACTCCTGTAATCCCAACACTTTGGGAGGCCAAAACTGGAGGATCACTTGAGCCCACAAGTTTGAGACCAGCTTGGGCAACATAGTGAGACCCTGTGTATACAAAAAAAAAATTTTTTTAATTACCCAGGCGTGGTGGCACGCTCCCATAGTCCCAGCTACTGCAGAAGGGTCACTTGAGCCCAGGAGGTCAAGGCTGCAGTGAGCCTGTGATTACACCACCACATTCAAGACTGGACAACAGAGCAAGACCCTGTCTCAATCACTCAATAAAAAGATAGCGTATCTGGCTGGGCACGGTGGCTCATGTTTGTAATCCCTGCACTTTGGGAGGCCGAGGTGGGCGGATCTTGAGGTCACGAGATCGAGACCATCCTGGCCAACATGGTGAAACCCCGTCTCTACTGAAAATACAAAAATTAGCTGGGTGTGCTGGCATGTGCCTGTAATCCCAGCTACTCGGGAGGCTGAGGTACAAGAAGCGCTTGAACCCAGGAGGCAGAGGTTGCAGTGAACCGAGATGGCGCCACTGCACTCTAGCCTGCAGACAGAGTGAGACTACGTCTCAAAAAAATAAAAAAAAGATAGTGCATCCTGGGATAGATGGATGGAGAGGACAGGGTGACAGGATGTCACCCTGTCCTCTCCACACCCCCTTGCTTAGCACAGGGTCTGGTACATACCAAGCCTGTAACACATGCTCATTTCATGGACAGGTGATTGCCTAAGACAGACTCCAGTCTGTTTTTCTCCCCAAAGTCCTTTCCAAAGGTCCCCACGGCCCAGTCAAGTCCCACCCTGTGGCTTGGGGATCAGGGCCTATGGCATCCAGGTCGGACCCCACCCTGACTCTAACTTGACCCCCTTACTCCTGTGCTTACTCAACAGCCCCCGACACCAGAACTTTGAAGACATCCTGAATTTCCTGATGCCTCCCCCTGCAGTGTCACCTTGCACCCCAATGCTTTCTACCTAAATGCAAGTGCAATACCTGCTCCTCTCTCAAAGCCTAGCTCAAATGCCACCTCCCACTCCAAGCCTCCCACCATCCCCAGTTAAGAATTCATCACTCCCTCAGCGCTGCAGCTGCACTCGTCTCAGTCTCCCTTGACTTCCAAGGAATTGAACTTTGCCTGTGTCCCTCACAAGGCATCAAGTTACTCCAGGGTGTGGAGGGACTGGGTTTCCTAGCCATCTTTCCTTGCAGTCCCCTCCCCTCAGCATCTGAGCAGGTCCTCTGTCACTTGGTGAAGTGGAAAATGACAGGAGGTTCCACAGTGGAAGAGTGGGTGGGAAGGGACATATGTCGGGGGTCCCCTCCCTACAGCAGTGACCACCCAGCATCCAGTGGGGGAGTGAAGGGCAATGAGGGGTACATCCTGGGGTCCAGGCCAACCTGGCTCTCTGCTCGGCGGGGCAGCCCTTGTCATCCAGGTCCACACAGCTGCAGGAGAAAGAGTCTCATCAACAATTCTGGAACCACCCTCTTGGGAACCACCTTTCCAGCCTCACAACAACCCTGGGAGGGGCGTGGCTGGGTCATTATCCCCATTTGACAAAGGCAGAAACTGGGCTCAAGGCCATCAGTGCTCCTTCTACCACCTCACAAGGAGACTCCTTCTCCAGCCAAGGAACCGGCATGCCCCGCTTCCCTGCAGCTCCTTGTGGTGGGTAGGAAGCGGGGAGGGGCACCCAGAAGAGCAAGCCCGGGAGCTCAACTATTCCCTCCATAGAAGAATCCCAGGGTAAACTGATACCACTTCTCCAGAGAACAGTTTGGCAACACCAATGAAATATTATCTATGACCCAGCAGTTCCTCCTCTGAATATAGACTGTACATAGTGTTTGCAAATGCTTTTTTCACTTAACAGAATCTTGCAATGTTTTTCCATGTTCTAACACCATGATCTGGATCTAGGATCCATATGGATCTGGACCCATATTCTTTTTTTTTTTTTTTCTTTTTTTTCTTGAGACGGAGTTTCGCTGTGTTGCCCAGGTTGGAGTGCACTGGTGCAATCTCGGCTCACCGCAACCTCCGCTGCCCAGGTTCAAGCAATTCTCCTGTCTCAACCTCTCAAATAGCTGGAATTACAGGCATCCACCACCACGCCTGGCTAATTTTTGTATTTTTAGTAGAGATGGGGTTTTGCCATGTTGGCCAAGCTGGTCTTGAACTCCTGACCTCAGGTGATCTGCCTGCCTCGGCCTCCCAAAGTGCTGGGATTACAGGCGTGAGCCACCGTGCCCAGTCTGGATCCATATTCCTTTAATTTTTCTCATTTAGTTGTATTTAAATTGAAATGCATGAATACATCCTTGTAATAAACATTGCCAGCACTGTATACCCACTAGGAGGCATACAAAAGAGGGCTCACTTGTGTATGGAGCTCAATTGCAATAAACTGCAAAAACAGGGAAACAAGCTCAATATCCCTCAAAAACAAAGTGAAATTACATCCATGTTACAGGTTGAGTAATTAAAAAAAAAAAAAAAAGATGGTAGATCTGTCTGTACTCACAAGAAAGGATACCTCAAGTCGGGGGGAAAGCAAAGTGCAGAACAGCATCACCACATCACCACACCTGGCTAATTTTTGTATTTTTAGTAGAGACGGGGTCTCGCTATGTTGGCCAGATTGGTCTCGAACTCCTGATCTCAAGTGATCCGCCTGCCTCAGCCTCCCAAAGTGCTGGGATTACAGGTGTGAGTCACTGCGCCCAGGTTCTTGACCATTTTTGGTTTACACAAACAGCAATCTTATTTGACTCGACCTAATATAAATGTAGTATATCTACATAAGCGTGCAGAAAAGAGCCCGGAAGGATGAACACACAAGTCACTGCGGTGCTTCTCCCAGCGGACAGGAGAGACTGGGTGGACAGGGAGTTGAGTGAAAGGGCACGTTGGCTTTGTAACATTTATACTTTTATGTTACTGAAAATGTTTATCACAAGGATGTATTCATGTGTTTCATGTGTAAAGACAACTAAATAAGAAAAATTAAAAGAATAAAGTAGATCACCATGTTAGAACATGGAAAAACATTTCAAGGTTCTGGAAAGTGAGAAAAAGCAATTTGCAAACAATATGTATGATCTATGATTCTATTTGGTAAAAAGAAATATATGACTGGGCATGGTGACTGACCGCTGTAATCCCAACACTTTGGGAGGCTGAGGCTGGCAGATCACCTGAGGTCAGGGGTTCGAGACCAGCCTGGCCAACATTGTGAAATCCTATCAACTAACAATACAAAAATTAGCCAGGCAAGGTAGCACGTTCCTGTAATCCCAGCTACTCAGGAGGCGGAGGCAGGAGAATTGCTTAAACCCAGGAGGTGGAGGCTGCAGTGAGCCAAGATTGTACTACTGCACTCCAGCCTGGGCGACAGAGTGAGACTCCGTCTAAAAATATATGTGTGTGTGTGTGTGTGTGTGTGTGTGTGTGTGTTAGAATGTGCACAGATAAAAATAACTGGAGAATAATATTAATATATATTAACTTATATATACATATTAGAATGTGCACAGACAAAAATAACTAGAGGAAAAATATTTCAAATTATTAACAGTGGGGATAGAACTGCTAGGGCATTAATTTGTATTTCATGTTTTAATTTTACAATTTTAACAATGTATTATTTTTGTCATCAGAAACAAGATATGACAAAGGGAGAGTTGGTCCCCTTTTATAGTAAGAGCCCCAGAAAGACCCCTGAAAGGAAAGTCCTCCTTTCTGCAGAAAAGACCCTTGGACTCACGAGTGGGTGCAGTTGATGGGGCAAGGCTGGCACGTGCCCTCCTCATCTGGAAACTTCCAGATGGGCATGTAGGAGAGGTCAGGTTTCACACCGCTGGGGCAGCGGGCCACGCAGAAGGGAGGGTCCTTATAGTGGGCACAGGCCACACACTGGTCAGCCTCCTGGGGGGGGCAGAAAAGGTTTGTTGGGGGCTGGCACTGACACCCCCAGGGCAGTAGGATCAGGCCCTTAGTTGGGTCCCCTTTGTGCTTCCCAAGGCCACCCAGCAGCAATTTTCGCCATGCTCCTGGGACAAACACCCTTGCTCTTCACCCAGTCTCTGTGGACCCCCCTCGGGGCCCTCCTCCAAGCTTGATCCTGGGCAGGGACTTGAACCAGAGAATGGGAGGCCCCCGGAGAGGAAAACGCATTACCTAAGGTGTAACAGCGAGTAACAAGTCACCGCTCTGTAGAAAGCCTTTCCCGTGCTTCACTGTGCCAAGCCCTGTTTAATTTCATTCTTGCCACACCCCAGCAAGGTAGGTATTATTACAATACCCATTTTAGGAATAAAAAACCAAGGTTGGAAGCAGGACCTGGGTCTGAATCCAGGTAGTCTGATGCCTGAGTCCACAGGGCTAACCACCCTAGCACAGCCACAGCCACAGCCAAACACAGACCTCCTTAGAACTTTTCATAGTCTGAAGGGCCCCAGGGTCCACCGGGCCCCTTTCCTGCCACTCTGCTGCTGTTCAGGTCTCAGTGCTGAGCCCTCTCCAGGGATATTTTACCAGACAGCACACCCTACCGCATCTCGCCATCCTGCCAAGTCCCTGGCAATCCCCCTCACTGCCCACCTCCACCCAGCTCTGAGCCCGCCAGCAGCTCACCGGTCCAAAACAGGTCACTGAGCCATTCTGGGGCTGACACTCAGGGTGGCACGGCAAACAGTGCCTGGCATTCACATACTCCCTGGGGAGCCTGAGAGAAGGGACAGTGGTGAGGGGGTCTGAGAGGAGCCCCATGCACCCCTCCAGCCACCCCTCTCCTCCGCCCCTCATACCCCTGCAGTACTCGGCATTCCTCCACGCACTCCTGGCCCCGAAGGAACTGGCTGCAGTTGACACACTGGGTGGGCCCTGGACCCCAGCAGTGCCCTCGGGCGCACAGCTGGTGGCAGGCCAGGCCCTCGCCCACTGCAGTGAGGAGGAAGGGACCGCAGGGGACTTTTAGGGGAGGCCCCAGGTCCAAGTGAACCAGGGAACTGGCTGTGGGCATGGCTGTGGGCTGGAGGGGTGGGGACAGGTGGGGCCGATGTAGGGAAAGGAAGAGTTCTGAGATTTCAGAAACAGAGGGGGAGGGAAGGATGCCAAGGCAGGTAGGACCCAGCTAGAGAAGCCATGCCAAGAGGCCAAGCCAGCCAGAGCTGTGCTGAGTCAAGAAGGGTGCACAGGGATGGGCAGTCTGCACAAGTCCAAGAACGCTGCTGCCAGGGCCCCCTGGGCACTGCTGTGTGCTGGCAGATGGGGAGCGCACACACTGGGCTCCCTGTCTTACCACACTCGTCCTCTGGCCGGTTGGCAGTGTGGAGCAGAGCTTGGTGCGGGTTCCGGAAGAGCTGGTCCCAGGGCACCGTGTGCACGAAGCAGAGGCGGGTGTTATGGTGGATGAGGGCCAGTCCACTGCCCAGTTCCCGCAGCGAGCGCAGCCCCAGCCAGCTGATGCCCAGCCCTTGCAGGGTCAGCGAGTAGGCGCCACTGTGGGAGAAAGGTGGGCACCTTACCACGGACCCCTTCCCGGTCAGCAAAGGCTACTCTCATCTTCCTCCATCCCCAGCACACTCTGCAGACTTTCATGGAAAGGTTACTGCTACAGGAGCACTCCCTCAGGCCCAAAGCTTCCCACAGGGACTCCTCCCCATCAGGCCCCCTCTTTCTCAGTGCTCACTTGTGCAGAATTCGTCCCCGGATTACTTGCAGGTTCTGGAAGACGCTGAGGTCAGGCAGGCTGTCTGGCCATGCTGAGATGTATAGGTAACCTGCAGGCAGAGGGTGAGATTAAAGGAGTGGGGACAGGAGAAGGACTCCCAGCCCCTGCAGAGCAGGATGCAGAGACAGAGCCCACCTGTGATCTCTTCCAGAGTCTCAAACACTCGGAGCTGCTCTGGCTGGAGCGGGGCGGTGTTGGAGGCTGGGTCCCTGGAGGGATGAGGAGAGGAGTCAGCAGGGCCAGGAACAGGGTGGACATCACTCCCAGCACTGGCCATGCCAGCCACTCCCCACCGTGAATGCCTTCCCTCAAACCCTTTGCCCATCGAGCCCAGCTGTTCCCTTCCTGGGCTTCAAAGCCCAGGCCTTAGTTTGGCAACATCTATCAAAACAGTATTTATATCCTTTGATCCAGAAATCTTATTTCTGCCTGGGTGCAGTGGTTCACTCCTGTAATCCCAGCACTTTGGGAGGCCGAGGCGGGCGGATCACGAGGTCAAGAGATGGAGACCATCCTGGCCAACATGGTGAAACCCCATCTCTACTACAAATACAAAAATTAGCTGGGTGTGGTGCCGCGCGCCTATAGTCCCAGTTACTCGAGAGGCTGAGGCAGGAGAATCACTTGAACCCGGGAGGCTGAGGTTGCAGTGAGCCGAGATCACACTACTGCACACCAGCCTGGCGACAAAGCGAGACTCCGTCTCAAAAAAAAAAAAAAAAAAAAGAAATCTTGTTTCTAGGAATGTGGCCTAGGGAGACACTGGCTCATGTTCCCAGAGCCACATACAAGGTGGAACTGTTTTTAAGAGTGAAAATGGAACGTGATCTAAATGTCTATTAGTAAACAGGGGAGCTGTTAAATAAAACCCAGCCACATAATAAAAACAAACATTTAGGAGCACTTAGCATCTGCCATGCACTGTTCTAAGAGCTTTACAAATATTATCTCATTCAAACTTTATAATCATCTGGCCAGGCATGGTGGTATAACCATCTTATGAGGTTGGGACTGTTCTTGCCCCCACTTTACAGATGAAGAAACTGAGGCACAGCACAAGGGTCACATGCCTAGTAAGTGATAGAGCTGGGTTTCAAACCCAGGCAGTCTGGCTCCCAAGTCTGGGCTCTTAGCTGCCTCTCCTTGCCGCCACCTGCTCTGCAGCTATTGAAAGAACGAGGCAGTTCGACGGGAACTGTCATGACCGGCTCTCAAAGCAAGGTGCAGACAGTGTTCCCCATATGTTCCCATTTACAGAAACCAACCTCCCCACCAAAACAATGAAAACCACACTTCACTGTGTGTGTGTCTACAGACGCATAAACGGTCTAGGTGAACACACACACTGTTAACCATGGTCCCCTCTGGAAAGGGGAGTGGAGGTAAAGGAAGTGTGAAAGGGAATTTTTTTTTTTTTTTTTTGAGACAGGGTCTCATTCTGTCACCCAGGCTGGAGTACGGTGGCATGATCTCAACCCACTGCAACCTCCACCTCCCAGGCTCAGGTGATTCTCCCACCTCAGTCTCCCTAGTAGCTGAGACTACAGGTGCGTACCACCATGCCTGGCTAATTTTTTGTGTTTTTTGTAGAGGTGGGATCTCACTATGTTGCCCATGCTGGTCTTGAGCTCCTGGGCTCAAGCAATCTTCCTGCTTCAGCCTCCCAAAGTGCTGGGATTACAGGTGTGCACTGCCGCGCCTGACCCTTTTTTTTTTTTTTTGAGACAGGGTCTCACTCTGTCACCCAGGCTGGAGTGCAGTGGCAAAATCTCAGCTCACTGCAACCTCCACCTCCCGAGTTCATGCGATTCTCCTGCCTCAGCCTCCTGAGTAGCTGGGACTACAGGCGCATGCCACCAAGCCTGGCTAATTTTTTATATTTTTAGTAGAGACGGGGTTTCACCACGTTGGCCAGGCTGGTCTTGAACTCTTGACCTCAAGTGATCTGTCTGCCTCGGCCTCCCAAAGTGCTGGGATTACAGGCGTGAGCCACTGTGCCTGGCCCCAATTCATTTTTTATTGAAGTATAACTTATATACAATAAAATGCACTGGGCGTGGTGGCTCACGCCTGTAATCCCAGCACTTCGGGAGGCTGAGGCGGGCAGATCATGCCATCAAGAGATCGAGACCATCCTGGCCAACATGGTGAAACCCCGTCTCTATTAAAAATACAAAAATTAGCTGGGCGTGGTGGCGCGCACCTGTAGTCCCAGCTACTGAGGAGACTGAGGCAGGAGAACTGCTTGAACCCAGCAGGCGGAGGTTGCAGTGAGCCAAGATTGTACCACTGTACTCCAGCCTGCTGACAGAGCGAGACTCCATCTCAAAAAATAAAATGAAATAAAATAAAAATAAAATAAATAAAATGCACGGACTCTTGGCATACAGTTTGATGAGTTTTGACAAATGGATTCACTCATGTATCCACTACCCCAATCAATATATAGAACATTTCTATTACCCCAGAAATGTTCTTGTGTCCCTCCCTTTTGAGGGCCCCCACCCTAAGGCAACCACCGTTCTGATCTGTCCCACCACAGAGTGGTTTTTTCTGTTCAGAGCCTCACATAAAGGGGATCAGACAGTATGGAATCTTGTCTCTGGCTTCTTTTGCTCAATGTAATGTTTCTGAGATTCATTCATGTTGTATCGGTAGTTCATTTCCTTTGGTTGCTAAGTAGAACTTCACCAAATGGATACACTGCCACTTGTTTATTCCTTCACCTAGTGATGCACATTTGAGTTATTTCCAATTTGGGATATTTTGAATAAAGCTGCTAAGAACTCAAAGGGAATTTTACTTTATCTAGATGGTCTGACCTCCATACAAGTCCTTGTTCACGGATAGCATGTCATTTACAAAAATAACCACCGCCACCCCAAAGGCCCTGCTCCCTCTGGTCTCCCATCTGCTTTCTTTGCATTCTTGGCCCCCCTACTTCTGTCTCCTGCCATCCCCAAGAGATGCTGCCACATCTGGATCCTCAGGACTCTGTCTGCCCTGACACTGTCTCAGGCCATCGTGCCCACTCTTACCCATCAAAGCTCTCCGGCAGAAATGCCAGGCTCCCAAAGATCTTCTTGCAGCCAGCAAACTCCTGGATATTGGCACTGGTGACTGCCCTCACCTCTCGCAAGTGCTCCATGCCCAGACCATAGCACACTGAAGGGGTGGGGGTGGGTGGGGAAGGGGCCGTCTCAGCCTTCACACAGGGACAGGTCAACAGCCATATGGGCATCAGGGTCCAGGCCCCTCCCCACACTGGCAGGGGATATAGGGACACTTGTAGGGCTGAGGGGGGCCAGGGGTAGAGAGTAGAAGGCAGAGACTGGGTCCCAAGAGGGTCTGAGGAAGGATGGGACAGGGTGGGCTGGGCCAGGCTGCATGCGCAGAGGGACAGGAACTGCAGCTGGCCTCGGGGGCAGTGAGTGGGTACCTCGGGCACAGGGCTTGCTGCACTTCTCACACCGCTGTGTTCCGTCCTCTGCTGTCACCTCTTGGTTGTGCAGGGGGCAGACGAGGGTGCAGGATCCCACGTCCGTAGAAAGGTAGTTGTCTAAGGAGATCAGGAACATGTAGCCACATACCCTGGCCCTTCGTGCACCACCATGAGCAGCGTTACCGTGCCCAGGCACAAGAAGAATAATATAACCAAAACTTAAATGCCCTACCACGCATCAGCCCCTGACATCCATGTACCCCTCACAACAACTGGACAGGATCAGCACTGTGAGATTCCCATTTTGCAAAAAGGGAGACCAAAGCGGAGAGTTCTGTAAATTATTCAAGGTCATTGTGCTAGTGAGTGGAGGAGCTAGGATTTGAACCCAAATGGTCTGGCTCTACATTTTGTCCTCTCCCTAACACAGTCAGCCAGGATCTGAAGGCCCACTCTTGTTCCTGTGAGAGGAGGAAAGAGGTTCCCCAGGTCTCAGCCCAGTCCATAAACGCCCATCAGTAAATAGGTGATCTGTTAAATAAAACTGAGCTAGGCCGGGCACGATGGCTCATGCCTATAATCCCAGCACTTTGGGAGACCAAGGCGGGCGGATCACTTGAGGTCAGGAGTTCGAGACCAGCTTGGCCACCATAGTGAAACTCCGTCTCTACTAAAAATACAAAAATTACCCAGCCATGGTGGTGCATGCCTGTAGTCCCAGCTACACAAGAGTCTGAGGCACAAGAATTGCTTGAATGCGGAAGGCAGAGGTTGCAGTGAGCCAAGATTGCACCACTGCACTCCAGCCTGGGCAACAGAGCGAGACTCTGCCAAAAAAAAAAATCCAGGTGCGGTGGCTCATGCCTGTAATCCCAGCACTTTCGGAGGCCAAGGCAGGTGGATCGCCTGAAGTCAGGAGTTCGAGACCAGTCTGGCCAATGTGATGAAACCCTATCTCTACTAAAAATACAAAATTTAGCCAGGCATGGTGGTGGGCACCTGTAATCCCAGCTACTCAGGAGGCTGAGACACGAGAATAGCATGAACCTGGGAGGCGGAGGTTGCAGTGAGCCGAGATCGTGCCACTGCGATAGAGCTAACTAAACTCAGTCTCAAAAACAAAACGAAAGGTAAAACTGACCTCGCCAGACTATAGAATAAAAGGTAACATTTAGGAGCACTTAGTACATACCAGGCACTGTTCTAAGAGCTTTACAAATATTAACTCTTTCAAATGTTATAACCATCTTATGAGGTTGGGACTATTCTTGCCCCCATTTTACTGATGAGGAAACTGAGGCACAGCAAGAGGGTCACGTGCCTACTAACTGATAGAGCTGGGTTTCAAACCCAGGCAGTCTGGCTCCCAAGTCTGGGCTCTTAGCTGCCTCTCCTTACTGCCACCTGCTCCACAGCTGTTGAAAGAACAAGGCAGTTCGGCAGGAACTGTCATGACCAGCTCTCAAAGCAAGATGCAGATAGCGCTCCCCATATGCTCCCATTTACAGAAACAAACCTCCCCACCAAAACGATGAAAACTGTGTTTCTCCCTGGCACTCACAGGGACAGGCAGTCACACAGCTGGCGCCGAATGTATATCGGCCCTCGGGATTGGGCATGGACTCAAAGGTGTCTGTGTTGTAGGTGACCAGGGCTGGGCAGTGCAGCTCACAGATGCCACTGTGGTTGAAGTGGAGGCAGGCCTGGGGGGACAGGTGGCTGGTTGTCACTGTGCTGTTTTGCCCTGGTGTGCCAGGGGCAATAGGGCAGTACCAGGCGGGGTGCCCACCCCTTGCATCCTGGGGGGTAGGGCACATTGGGCACAGAGCAGAGGCACATACCAGGCAGTCAGAGTGCTTGGGGCCCGTGCAGCCGGCAGCACACTGCTCATGGCAGCAGTCAGTGGGCAGTGGCCCCTTGCAGCGGGCACAGCCACCGGCACAGACAGTGCGCGTCACTGTTGGGCAAAGGGCAGGATGAGGGCTGAGTGGCGCCCTGGGCACCAGACCCTCATCAGCATCACCTTCTAGGGAGACTACCTGCCCCAGGGAAGATATCCCAAGCCTGTTATCCCACTCCTCCCATGTTACCTGTATGACACCCGCATTCCACCCGGCCCCGGCCCTCCCCTTCCCTGACTCCAGGCCTCCCTGAGACTCACGGCTCTGACAATCCTCAGAACTCTCTCCCCAGCAGCGGGAGCCCTTACACACCGAAGAACAGGGGTGGCCTGAGGACAGAACCAGAGACAGGCAGTGAGAGAGATGTCTAACAGCTAGAGGACGGGTTAATAACGGAGAGAGGCACAAACAGCAGCAGAGGCCACGAGGCCAACTGCACAGCAAGGGAGGGACCCAGACAGGCTGACAGGCCCCCAAACCAGAGGCACAACCTATAAGCAGAGGGAGACAGGACAGAGAACCCCAGAGATGAAGAGGCACAGAGAGACGGCAGGAGGGACGGAGAGGGAGGAAATGGGTGGTATAGGCGGCTGGGGCAGTGGCGGGCAGGCACTGGGTTGTAAGTCGGGAGTTTGGGGCTGGGGTCAGGCTGTCTGAGAGAAAAGGCAGCAGGGAGGGGCATGGCTTACAGGCCCGAGAGCGGTTGGTGTCTATCAGTGTGACAGCCAGCTGGTTGTTCTTGTGGAAGATGTCCTTCCACAAAATCGTGTCCTGGTAGCAGAGCTGGGGGTTCCGCTCGATCAAGACCCCTCCTTTCAAGATCTCTGTGGGGTGAGCAATGATCAGAGGACCCTTTCCCCTTCTGTCACCTTCTGCTTCCCTTGGGGCCCTCCTGCCTTCTAAAAGAGGAGCAGGCCTTTTAAACAATCCCCAGATTCCCCAGGGAGGAGAGAAAGATATCTTCACCATCTTTGAGCCCCCCTACCACCACACCCGCAATAAGAATAAAGTGGGAGCCAGGGAGGAGTGAGTTATCCATGCTAGGTCCAGATGCTCACGTGGACCGCAGCTCTCTCCTTCCCTCTCAGCTCTACTCTGGGCATGCTGCTTGGTGGTCAAGAGACTGTGGAGTCTGAAACTCAGCCCCATTACTCACTAGCTGTGTAACTTTTGGCCCTTATATCTGCAAGCCTCAGTTTTCTCATATGTAGAATGAGAATAACACTGATTCTTTCCTGACAGGACTAAAGCGTGACTGAAATGGGCCATGCGGGCAAAGCACCTGGAACCCAGACTCTGGGGCAGAGTCGGCTCCAGGGCCAGCAAATAGTTACATAGGTTGTTCACTGTACACTTCACTCAGCCAAGTGGGGGCAAAAAGCCAGCCTGCATTCTCATGATTGAATTATGTGTGCTGACGCAAGCTGCAACTTCCTAGGAAGAAGGGGAATCTTTTTCCAATCTTCTGAGGGCGTCTTCCCGGGGTCTGCCTGCGTCTGCCCAGAAGGGACACCATTTCTAATGCACACAAAGCCTCCCCCTGGTTAGCAGTGGCCCTGGTCAGTTCTGAATAACCAAGAGAAGGTTTCAATGATGGTGAAGGCCACCTGTGAGGCTTCGAAGCTGCAGCTCCCGCAGGCCTCCTGGGGAGGCCCCTGTGACAGGGGTGGTATTGTTCAGCGGGTCTCCATTGTCTAGCACGGCCAGGGCATAGTTGTCCTCAAAGAGCTGGGTGCCTCGCACAATCCGCAGCCTCTGCAGTGGGACCTGCCTCACTTGGTTGTGAGCGATGAGCACGTAGCCCTGCACCTCCTGGATATCCTGGGAGGGGGAAGCAGGGTGGGGCTGAAACAGGAACACTGCCACCCCCCAGGGCCTCCCTGGGGTTCCCCAGTATTTGGAGATCTTGGGCAAGGCCCGCAGCCACTAAGCAGTCCTGTTCCCGCTTAAATAAAATGATAAAATGGAGATAAAGATCACGCCCCACCTTGCCTCACCAGATTCTTATATGATCAAGAAAGATAATGGTGGGGGGGCACTTCATAAACTCTGAACAGGTGCCCTGCCCTCTCTGTATCTCAGTTTCTTCATCAGTGAAAGCAAAGGCCTGGATGGGATGGCATCTGCAATTTTTTTTTTTTTTTTTGAGACGGAGTTTCACTCATGTTGCCCAGGCTGGAGTACAATGGCACAATCTAGGCTCACCGCAACCTCCGTCTCCCAGATTCAAGCGATTCTCCTGCCTCAGCCTTCCCAAGTAGCTGGGATTATAGGCATGTGCCACCATGCCCGGCTAATTTTGTATTTTTATTAGAGACGGGGTTTCTCCATGTTGGTCAGGCTGGTCTCAAACTCTCGACCTCAGGTGATCTGTCCGCCTCGGCCTCCCAAAGTGCTGGGATTATAGGTGTGAGCCATCGCGCCCGGCCGGCGTCTGCAATTTGACAAACCAAGCATGTGGCCCCACTCCAGGGTCTGTGGACGTGATCTAGCAGCTTGGTTTCCATCCTCTCTCCTGTTCATAACCTTTTCACAGACATTTCTCTTTTGAGCTTCTGTATGTTGCTCCCAACATACAGATAGGGAAACTGAGACCCAGTGACGCTAAGGGGGTGTAGGCCACATTCATAGGGCTCGTCAGTGGCAGAACCGGGCCTGTAATCCACCCTTCTCACCAGCCCTTTCTGCTGCTGTAGGTGGGAAAGAGAGAGTGGCTGGGGCAGGTGGACAGGGGACATGATCATGCTGGCAAGAGAGCACAAGATTTAGCGGAAACACAGACGCATCCCATCCAGAGACGACCTCGGCCAGTCACGTTATAGAGAGAGTCAACTGATTCTGCAGTAAAACAAATGGGGGTTAGACGTTAGAAAGGACTTCCTGGTTGAGAAACCACAACAAGAGAGGAAACAGAAGGGCAGGGCACCTTCTTCTGCCACCCACCTGTAAACAGAGGGCTCAGCCCAGCTGGAGGCAGGGCCTGGCTGGGTTGCCCACGGGCCTCACCTGCAGGAAGGAGAGGCTGGCATTGGTGGGCAGGTAGGTGAGTTCCAGGTTTCCTTGCACCACCTGGCAGCCCTGGTAGAGGTGGCGGAGCATGTCCAGGTGGGTCTCGGGACTGGCAGGGAGCCGCAGCTTCATGTCTGTGCCGGTGCACACTGGCAGGAGGGAGCAGATGGGTCAGAGGACACTGGCGGGGGACCTTCTCGGACCTGGCCACCCCATCCAAATTCACTCTGGGTCATGCCACCTCAGACAGGGAGAAGCCTGACTGAAGGACCCCTCCGCCCATATCCCTTGCACACTGCAGGTTTAACAGCAGGAGAAAGCTTGTGTGCTTGGGAAGTAGAGGGATTTCAGGGCAAAGGCGTCTTCTGACTAGGTCCACCCTGTGCACTCAGAGGCTGCCCCAGCGTGCCAGCCCTGGGGAGCTCGCCCGCCAGTACAGGGTGTTGGCTGGCAAAGAAAGGCTTCCTTTGTCCCAAAGGCACAACTCAGGGCAAAGGGGTAAAAATCCCCCAAGAGAGGCGATGACGAATCATGAATCTTCTGGATACCCCCTGCCCCTCTCCCAAGCAAACAAACTCGGTGCATTCTCCCTATGCCATTCCAGCACACCCACGTGCCAACCTCTTGGCAAGGGATCCACACCCCCGTAATGCCACCCAGAGAGTGGGGAAGGAGGGTCAGCTGGAGTTGCAGCTGAGGCATGGGGCAACCAGAGCCCTGGTCATTGCAGAGACCTCTGGGAGTCCCCCATGAAGAGAAAAGGAGCGTCAGACTCCAGTTGTGGGCATCTGGACCCAGGCTGCAGATCCCAGGCCAGGGTGAAGCATGCGCCAAAGGTTCCTGCACTGGCACCCTCACCCTGGCCACCTCCTCAGGGCAAGACTCCAGAACCAGCTGGCAGAATCTGTGCCACGAAACTGCTGCCACAAAGGCACTACGTCAGCCCCGCATACCTGCCCAGCACCAGCCATCAGCCATGGGGCATGGGGCTGAACTGCCACACCTGGCCCACCTGGACCCCAGCCTGGTATCCCTGAGACCAGAAATGCCCACTAAGGCCAGGAATACTAGAGGGGGTAAAGCACCCCTGGTGAGGGGCACCGGGGTAGCAGCTCACACCGGGCCTGCCAGCGAGGGGAGATGAAAGTGCCCAGTTGAACTTGTTTTTCTGCTCTGGTGAGATGAATCACCTGGCGTGTCTTGCCCAGGAGATCAGGAGGGTGGGGGCAGAGGGCACCCTCAGGCCCACAGGTGCCTGAGCTGCCCAGAATTCCTGCCGGTCACTGCTCCGCCTCCCACAGGCTACATGCAGATTCAGGGACAGCACAAGGGCCGGCTTGGGGTCTGACACCAGGGGCACTGCTCTCCCAGCAAGTTGGAGCCTAAGGTCAAATCCTAGGGGGTAATACGAGGTACCCCCTGCCTTCAGAGAGCTGGGAGAGGCTGGTAGGGTGAGCCCCCAGGTTCCCTGCCCAGGCCAGTGGCCAGTGGCTAGTGGCCACAAACTGGTGGTCTTCTAGTGATACCCAGAGTGGCCTCTATTGCCACCTCTCTAGGCAGATATGGACAAAGAGGGAGGAACAGGAGGGAGGAACAGAAATAGAACTCAAGGGTCCATGTCCCTGAGGGAGGCCTCCCCACTCCATGCCTCACCCACTTGCACCCCCTCCTCTTCCCCACGCTTCCTCCCCCCAACAGACTCCCAAGAGAAACAGGAGCTGGGGGTGGCAGGCCAGGCCCAAAATAACGCCCTGCTGCCAGGGCCTCCCCCGGCCTCAGCCCTTCAGCTGCTTTATAGACACAGCTGTCTGCAGGCCCAGACCCCAGGCCCTGGCCCAAGCCCAGGGTCCCCACAGGGCTGGGGCAGGGTCCGACTCCACCCCCTGTAGCCCTTTTCAAGGGATACCAGCTGTGGCCGCCAGGCAATAGGAAAACAACAACAATGGGGAGTGGGGGCCGCCACAGTAACTGAGCTGAGCACCTACTGTGTGCCTGGCAGGCACTCTGGGTGGATCTGCATAACATGCTCCAGAGACTGGGGCTGCAACCTCCATCTTGCAAAAAAGACAACTGAGGCTGGCAGGGGTTAGCTCTCGCATCATAAAGCTTGTGAGCGACAGGCAGGACTGGAACTCAGGCCGGCCTGCCTTCAGATCCCGCATTCCTTCCACTAGGCCTAACTGCACACACACAAATCCACCCCACACCCCACGCCAACATAAATACACACTAATTCTCCCGATGCCACCGATAAACACCACAGGCTCTAGGGAGGGCAGGGTGGCTGGGCTGGGTTGGGCCGGAGGGTCAGAACGGGTGGTAGCCCCACCCCACTAGCGAGTTTGTTTACCTGATTTGTGGCCAATTTGAGTCTGATTAAGAATCTTGAAGTGTTTGCAGAGAGGTGGTAAAATTGGTACCCTGAGAACGGTTCCCAGGGAACTGGAGGCTTGCTGGCTAACACCCCCACCAGCCTACATGAAGTCAAGAAGGCCTTCCTAACACCTCCCTCCCACTCTCCCATCACCTTACCATTGTCCCCACATCTGCCCTGTCCCATTGATTTTCTTTTTTTGAGACGGAGTCTCGCCCTGTCGCCAGGCTGGAGTGCAGTGGCGCAATCTTGGCTCACTGCAACCTCTGCCTCCCGGGTTCAAGCAATTCTCCTGCCTCAGCCTCCTCAGTAGCTGGGATTACAGGCACCTGACACCACACCTAGCTAATTTTTGTATGTTTAGTTGAGATGGGTTTCACTATGTTGGCCAGGCTGGTCTTGAACTGCTGACCTTGTGATCCGCCCGTCTCGGCCTCCCAAAGTGCTGGGATTACAGGTGTGAGCCACGGCACCTGGTCCCCGTTGATTTCCTGGGGGGTAGGTCCTAATTCTACCCAGCAGTATCCTTGTCTTCAGGACCCTGCCCCTCAGGAACCCCAACCTCCAATTCTCCAGAGCAAAGACAGTATGAAGCAGGACCAGCCACAGGGAGCGCTGGATAAGTGTCTGCTGAGTGAATGAATGAATGAGTGGATGACTGAAGTCCAGTCAAGAGTCTCTGAACAAAAAGGACCAGTTGAGGTCATGGTATCCATCTCTCTGCTCAGAGCTGGTCACAGTCCTTCATGTCTCTCTGGACTCTGGTGGTCAGGACTTGACCGCAGTCCTGAGGTTTCTCTCAGGTGGGTTCTCTCCTCCCCACCAGCTTGTAGCCCCAGCTGCTCCCCTTGCTCACAGCAGAAAAGCCAACACTTCCCTTGGTTTCCATGAATACTACAGTAAAATGACCTGTGTCCCCAAAGCTCAGCTCTCCCAGACCCATAATGTCACAGCCCATTCAAGTGACACTGGGATTCCCCGACCACAAACACCTGGTGTATCAGGCCTGACATCAGAACAGGGCCTGGGCCCAGGGTCTTTAGATGAGAACCCTAGCTCAGCTGCTCACTGAGTGATCTTGAGCAAGTTCCCAGACCTCCAGGGCAGAAGCTAAATCGGATTCATCTCTATGCCCCGCAGTACCTGCAACTCGGTGAATATTTACTGACCTAAACTCGGCTGTAACAGCTCTTACTCCCTCAGACGAGGTACATGAGAGTTAAATGAGGTAATGAATTGCGCAGCCATCTGTAAACATGACGAGGCTTTGTAAACAGAACTGGGACAACACAAACATTGGCTAGAATAATTCTCCCACTCCTTGAAAGAGTACACATCCCTTACTCCACCTCGGCTCTCTTCCCAGGGGCAGGATGGGTGGCCAAACATAAGATGGAGGTGCCACTCTAGAGGGGCTTCTCACAGGTGGAGGGCAGGGAAGGAGTCTCTTTCCAGATCATTCCATCACCCAAGGACAGGCACAACTACCCCGGGCCCCACCCCAGCCCTCCCAGCTGCAGCCCCACACTGGCCCCTCACACTGACACTTCAGCTGTCTCTCACCCACAGCCCTGTGTGTCAACATGGCCTCTGTCCCCTCCTGCCCGCAGCCCCCTGTCATGCTGGTAGGGCCCAAAAGGAAGACAGGCATTGGCTGGACAGGAATGGAGAGGACTCTGAAGTCAGGAGGGAACCTCAGGGCCCCCCAGCTCAGCTCCACTTTCTACAGCCTAGAGAAGTGGATGGAAAGGTCATTCGCCTGAACAAGAGGAGCACTTCTCCTCCCATCTGGCCACCTGCCTGCCCCTAAGGCTTTGTTCAACCCATTATTGTTGGCTGGAATAAGACTCTAACCACCTCTTAATGCCTCCTCATCAGAGTCCAAAAATGCCCTGGACATTACTGGGTAGCTGGGAGCCTTGGATAAGTTGCTTCATTTCTCTGAACTTCCATTTTCTCATCTGTGCACCTACTTCACAGGACTGTCGCAGAGATTAAATGAAACCATGGATAAAAACCTAGCATATAGGAAGTACACCGTACATTTCTTAAAGTTAAGACAAGACAGGTTCATACAGCAGGAATATGGGTAATCCCAAACCACGAGAAAATTAAACATGCTTTGTGTTTGACTTTGGAATGCCACGTATTTTTTCTTTTTACATTTGATCCCTATCTTTTCAATTGTTTTTTCTTGACAAATAAAATGAGTACTTTCCCCAAGTATAGTAAAGAGAGGAGGCTGTTGGAAGAATCATACTGGAATTAAAATATGAAGGAGTTCTGCAAGATTAAAAGGATGTATTTGCTGCAATTTGTAAAACTCATACCTCTAAGAAAGTATCTCAGCAAAATCCTGACCCCTCTGGGGCTCCCCCTAGGCCTCCCCTTCCCCCACATTCCTGCCCCAGCCCTCAGCCCTTGGGTAAAATCTGGGTGCTGGAGGCAGCTGGGTGGTACACTTTTTTTCTGAAACGGAGTCTCACACTGTCACCCAGGCTGGAGAGCATTTGCAATCACGGCTCACTGCAGCCTCAACTTCCCGGGCTCAGGTGATCCTCCTGCCTCAGCCTCCGGAGTAGCTGGGACTACAGGCACGTGTCACCACATCCAACTAATTTTTGTATTTTTTGTACAGACAGAGTTTTGCCTTGTTGCCCAGGCTGCGCAATGACCTTTTAACCAACTCCTGCACAACACAATCAATAGTGCAGGTTGAGGGGTGAGGACATGAGGAGGCCTCATCCAGAGAACCCAGCCCTCAAATCCAGCTCTGCAGCAACTGCCATTCCCTGATCAACTCCCAGCCCAAGGTGAGGAATGGCAGCAGCTCAGCCTGACAGCTCAGTATGGCCTCACCCTTCTCATCAGAAGGTGAGAGGTGAAGATGCCTGCCTGAGAAACAGGGAGGGCAAGGATGTACTCCCTGGAAGAGAGGAACCTTCTTCCTCAGCAAGAAGGTGTGGCCATAGAAGGCTACCTCCCTCTGTTTATGGCAGATCTGGCCCAGCACCTTGAGGGAGTTCCTGCAGAGGACAGAGTTCAGCCTGTGTCCCCAAGTCAGCAGAGAGACTGCTGTTTGGCAACACAAAGCCCAGACACACAAACACAAAGACCACATAACTGAGGAACACCCTGGCATAGACAAGCAGAGATAACACGGCCATGCACTCACTCACAGAGGGCCCCTCGGGCAACACACAGACACGATGACACCCACCCCCTCCCCAGACCCCCTGACCTATGGAGACCACCCACGACTCCCAGAACACTTTCATTTTGTCTCCCCTGCAGCCCAGTGACTCAGGGAGCAGCGTCCCTCATTGCTCCAGGTGCACTCATCCATATAGCGATTTCAAATGCAGGGTTGGGGGTCGCACTGCCTGGGGTCCCATATTGACCCCACCACTTACTAGCTGCTACTCAACCTCTTTAAGTCCAGAATGCTGGCAGAACTTCCACTATAGGGGTGTTCTAGGATTAAAGGAGAATACATGCAAAACACCACAAACAGTTCCTGGCAGAGTATACCTGGCCCAGGCTATATGTTAGCTTTTATGATTAATGCACACAGGTGGACAGATGGGTCAGGATACACACTGCCCCCACTCACCCTTTCCCACGCACAGCACCAAGGAAAAGGCAGCAGAACAACGCAGCCCTCCCTAGGCCCCCATCTGGCCTTATTTCTTAGCTTCCTTCCCTGGGAACTCTCCCACTTTACACCCCAAGAAACCCACCCCCACCCCTCCATGGTCCACGCGCTCCAAAAGTCAGAGCACAGTCCCTAAGCTGGCCCCAAGAATCTGTTCAAAGCAAACGTCTCCCCTGCCCCCAACCCAGACCCCAGCAAGAGGCCACCCTCCGGGCCACCCTTTCCTCCCCGGCTCTGGTTGGGACAGGTTGCTATGCCACCCTCCACCCCACCACACACACACACACCCGACCCCGCCAGAAGCAGGAGCAACCAAACCAAAATCGCCTGAAGGGGAGCGGGGAGGGGCTGGAGAAGGGGCAGGGCAGAGGACCCCCCAAGGAATCCAGCCCAGGCCAGTCCGGAGGCGGAGGCTGCCAACTGGAAAGGCTTTGAGAAAGCTTGAGGGGGCTCAAGAAGGGGGGAAACACGCGCGCGCGCGCTCTACGCAATACACCCTTTGCGGGAAAACTTTGTGAACAATTTCAGAGAACTTCTTTGACAAGTTCCCGGAGCCCCTCGGAGCCCGGAAAGCGCCAGTCTCTTGGATGGGCCATCTCGAGCCGCTGCCGTGTAACTGCCCCCTCCCGCCCGAGGGCCCGGCTGCCCTGAGCGTCTGGACTGTCCACAACTTCGGGATGGGAGAGCTCGTCCGGGCCCCTCTGGCCCCGCCGGCCGCGGGACCTCGGCGGGGCATCCAGACGGCAGGGTCCCGCCGCTGCTCCGTCCCCTCCCCACACCAGACCCACCTTGGGTGCTCGCGGCTCCGGGGGGCAAGAGGGCGAGGAGGAGCCCCCAGCGGCACAAGGCCGCCAGCTCCATGGTGCTCACCGCGGCTCCGGCCCCATGGCTCCGGCTGGACCCGGCTGGGAGGGCGCGGGGCGCGGGGTGCGGCGAGGGGTGGGGGCCGGGCGCGCGGCGCAGTAAAGGGCCCCGTGGGAAGGGGCGCGCGGCTGCCCGGGGGGCTCCCCTGGTTTCTCCGGTCCCAATGGAGGGGAATCTCAGCTCCACAACTTCATTCTTATACTTCCTCAAGCAGCCCTCCTCCTCCACCTCCTCCTCCTCCTGTGATTGGAAGCAAGCGCGCTCCCAGCTCGCCCCCTCCAACTGCATTCCAACAAGTCTGGGAGTGGCAACTCCCAGCTTCACTTTCTCCCTCTCTTCGCGCAGGCCTGGGTGAGTCCCTCCCAGCGCCGGGACGCCTGGGTTGCCTGCAGCCGTTCTCACACTTTTCCTTGGAGAATCCCTAAATGGAGAGGCTGGTGATTCTGCCCCCTCCCCCGGAGTCCGGGATAAATTCCCTAGGCTGCCACTCTTAACACCCTTTTAAGTCTCAGGTTTTATCTGAAACTTTCCTGGGGAGCTTGCATCCTACTCCATCCCAAGCCTATTTGTTTTAATATCAAAGAATGGTTTTCCCACCACATCCTCTCGTAAAATTGATAGTCAAGGAGGGGGATGTGTTGTGTTTGCCTTGTGGCTTCCAGGACCCCCGGGCATATCTTCTGGAATCTTTGAAGTATCTGTAAAGCATGATCTTAAGAGGGTCTACAAATCTGGGAGGAGACAGTCACATCGAAAGGACTTTTTTTTTTTTTTGACGAACTTTTGCTCTTGTTGCCCAGGTTGGAGAGCAATGGCACGATCTCTGCTCACCACAACCTCTGCCTCCCTGGTTCAAGTGATTCTCCTGCCTCAGCCTCCCGAGCAGCTGGGATTACAGGCATGTGCCACCACGACCAGCTAATTTTTTGTATTTTTAGTAGAGACAGGGTTTCTCCATGTTGGTCAGGCTGGTCTCGAACTCCCAACCTCAGGTGATCCTCCCGCCTCAGCCTCCCAAAGTGCTGGAATTACAACCATGAGCAACTGCACCCAGCCCGAAAGGACTTCTATCTCAATTCTTCAAAGTACATCCTTCTTGCTTGTTTAAGGAGGCACCCAGCACCCAATGCATTCAAGGTTTCTTCTTTGCCCCTTGCCTTCTATTAGCCTGCTTAATTCCACTTCTCAACCACATTCTATTTGGAGTCCCTGACCCGATTCCTTAGGCCTAGCGGTAGGGGTGGGGATGGAAGGAAGACTTTTTTTTTTTTTAATTTCAACAAGATATTGCATGGGACATATTTATACTAACAAATTATTCATTGTTTATCTGAAATTCAAATTTAACTGGGCCTCCTTATTTTTATGTGCTAAATCTGGCAGTTCTAGTTGGAATGCCCCAGCCAAGAATGCAGCTATACTGGTCAAGAAGGGATCAAAGGCACCTATCAGGGACTGGAGAATGAAGGACACCAGCATCTCTTTCTCTCTTCCCTCCCCCCCATCCCCCACACCTCTTTACAGGTATATACTTGCATTTCTAAACTTGCTTCCCTGTTCTGAGCACACTTAAAGAAGGCACCTCTTGTGGGACAGGTTGCTATGCAATCCTAGGGGGTTAAGAAACAGGGGCCTCTGGGACCAAGAGGACCTGGGTTTAAATCTTGAATCTGGCCAGGCGCGGTGGCTCACACCTGTAATCCCAGCACTTTGGGAGGCCGAGGCAGGTGGATCACGAGGTCAGGAGATTGAGACCATCCTGGCTAACACGGTGAAACCCTGTCTCTACTAAAAATACAAAAAATTGGCCGGGCGTGGTGGCGGGCACCTGTAGTCCCAGCTACTCAGGAGGCTGAGGCAGGAGAATGGCGTGAACCTGGGAGGCAGAGCTTGCAGTGAGCTGAGATTGCACCTCTGCACTCCAGCCTGGGCGACAGAGTGAGACTCCGTGTCAAAAAAAAAAAAAAAAAAAAAACAACTCTTGAATCTATTCCATATCAGTCATGTGACCTTGGGCAAGTGACTGAGCATCTCTGGTC
Organism: Pongo abelii; assembly: GCF_028885655.2. Lineage (NCBI taxonomy): Eukaryota > Metazoa > Chordata > Mammalia > Primates > Hominidae > Pongo > Pongo abelii. The sequence goes on along the minus strand of NC_072004.2, from coordinate 69,980,816 downwards.
TCAGTTGGCTCATCTGTAAAACAGCATCTGACATACTATGCTGGGGTTAAAGGAGATAATGCTCTGGAAGCACTCAGCGCAATACTTGGCACATAATAATTGCTCAATAAATGGTCCCAGATTTAGTTATACTGGGGCAGATCCAGGTTTTGTGGGGCCTGAAGCTTATATAATTTGGGAAACTCTCTTTAAGAAAGTAATACAAAGTTGGCTGAGTATGGTGGCTCATGCCTGTAATCCCAGCACTTTGGGAGGCCAAGGCGGGCAGATCACGAGGTCAGGAGTTCAAGACCAGCCTGGCCAACGTGGCAAAACCCCATTTCTACTAAAAATACAAAAATTAACCAGGTGTGGTGGCAGGCACCTGTAATCCCAGCTACTCGGGAGGCTGAGGCAGGAGAATTGCTTAAACTCAGAGGACGGAGGTTGCAGTGAGCCGAGATCTTGCCACTGCACTCCAGCCTGGGCGACACAGTGAGACTCGAAAGAAAGAAAGAGAGCGAGAGAGAGAAAAGAATGGAACAGAAAAAGACCCTAGCACGGTTGGGTGCGGTGGCTCATGCCTGTAATCCCAGCACTTTGGGAGGCCAAGGCAGGTGGATCACCTGAGGTCGGGAGTTCAGGACCAGCCTGACCAACATGGAGAAACCCTGTCTCTAATAAAAACACAAAATCAACTGGGCATGGTGGCACATGCCTGTAATCCCAGCTACTTGGGAAGGCTGAGGCAGGCGAATCGCTTGAACCTGGGAAGTGGAGGTTGTGGTGAGCCAAGATCGCGCCATCGTACTCCAGCCTGGGCAATAAGAGCGAAACTCTGTCTCAAAAAAAAAAAAAAAAAAACCCTAGCACATTCATATAGTAAGGATAAGGTGGAGTTTTGTACAGGTATCTGGAGTGATAATGTAAAATTGACTTATTCCTTGGACCGTTGTCACAAACATTCAAGAAATATTGCTGTGTATGGAACACAGCAGCCCTTCTGGATGGCCATCGATATCCCTATTTTCTCTTGGGCTGGTGTTAGGGTTAGGGTGAGGATCAGGGGAACTGAGGTAAGCAATTTGCCCAGCATGTCTTAGGGCTAGAGAGAAAAGTTGAGCATGTATCAAAACTGACCCCTTACTCTCACCCCATCATCCAGACCAGGACCTGGTCAACGTGCCTCTCAGTCCTGCAGCTTACAGCCCTGCAGGAAGAGGATGCGCTGACCTTGCTCCGGGAGTCACTAGTTCATCACATCTTGGAGGGCTTGCACCTGGATGAGTGTGCAGGTGGCCTTAGAGGCCATCGGGATGTTAGGATCAGGGTTAGAGGTGTCCTTTCTCCCCAGGCCCCACCCCTGCCCTGCTGTTGTGTCCTGAAAGGTTAGTCCAGTCAGAAAAGCTACTGTGGACACCATGCTTCATTGGACCCTACTCTGTGCCACTCTGACCTACAGCCACGTTCCTCAGAACACTGAGTCCCCAAGACTCCAGAGGAGGCAGGTGTTATCATTCCCCATTTTGCAGAAGAGGAACCTTGAGCCTTGAGATTCCACGAGCTAAAGGAACTTTCCCAAGGTCACAGAGCAGAGCTGGGAACTGAGCCATGGCAGCTTTGGCTTCACCCATTACCCTCAAGAGCCCCAGTCAAGGGTACCAAGAGGGGAGACAGAGGAAAGAAGTCCGGGTAACTGTAGGTCCCTCCCTCTACAAAGATCCTGCCTTCCCCCCTTCACTCTCCACCCCCGGCCCAAGCAAACCCATCCTCTCTTCATCCCAGATCCCAGGAAGAGACCCGGACTGGCAGACAATGCCCAGTCCCAGTGGGCGGTAGAGAGGGTGGAGCCAGCTGGAGTGGGGGCTGGAGTGGGGATGGGGGGAGGAGCTGGGGTCAGAACTCACGCCCTGGGGAGGAGGCTCGAGAGGGGCCGAGCCTCTGAAAGAGAATGAGCCCATTCAGAGCCGGGAAGCCAGAGGAAAAAACCTCGTCTGGTGTCTGACAAGAGGAGAGGAAGCGGGGCAGGGGTGGGCGCTGCTGATTCGATTTCCTCCTTAACTGTCCCTCCAGCAGGGCCTGGCAGGAGAGCCCAGGAAAGAGGATGTCTGAGGGACAAAGACAGTGAGGGGGACCCTCAGGGAAGGGAAGGGGGTGCTGGTGAGAGGGGTCTAGCTAGGGGGCTGGGGAGAGGGAGTGGGAACAGAGCAGGGCTGACTGCACGACAGAGGGCAGCAAACTCAGATCAGGGCAGATGCGTGTGTTTTGCCCAAGACCCTGTGGGCAGTGGAGTGACCACTGACACTGAAGAGGCAGCACAGGGCTCTAGCTTCCGAGGGTGACCTCTAAGTCAACAGGCTGGGGCTGCAACCAGCAGCCTGTGAAATGCCAGTCAATCATTGACCAGCCATGGAGACTGGGGGGCACAGGAGACGTGTGTGTGTGTGTGTGTGTGTGTGTGTGTGTGTGTGTGTGTGTGTGTGTGTGTGTGTGTGTGTGTGTGTGTGTGTGTGTGTGTGTGTGTGTGTGTGTATGCATGCACCAAAGTCTCCTCCCTCTACCTACTTCACCAGCCAGCTTGGGGTCAGAAGACTGAAAACAAACAGAAATCGGGAGGAGTCGTCCGGTCCACAGTCCGAGGTCCAGGCCACAAACTGAGGCCTACCGCACAGTGCCTTGAGGCTGAGGCACAGATTGCTGGGGAAGTGACTGTAGGAATTAGTTCATTGGAAAGAGTTCCTCAGAGTAGGCTTGAGGTGTCCCTTTGGGCCAAAGGAGGATAACTTAGAAGCTTCTGATAGGAAAATTGGTCGTTCCTAGGGGTGGCCTTTGATGAGCCCTTGTATCCTAACCACGGGGAGGCCACTCCCTGAGCCCAGGGTTAGCCCTAGTCTCCAGGACAGCAAAGGGGCAGAGCCAAGCTTGCCAGACACTCTGACCCTGGGCCCCTCTTACCTGCATCTCAGGAACGCAGGCCCAGGCCCCAGGAGTAGCTTTTATCTCTCCCCAGGCTGCTCTGCTGAAACAAAAAGCACTCTTCTGTCCTGGGACTCACCTCGCTTTTGTGCGTGTCCACAACAGTACATGTCACTTTCATCACTGCCTGCGCAGGCATGGCTGTCAGGGTCTGAGTCTCTGTGCTGCACTGCGTTTGTCCTGGCCATTCTACTGGTGCCCCCGTTTTATCTGTGACTCTTTGCTCAGGGAGTAGCTTTGCATGTGGCCTTGAATATAACTTTGCTTTGCCATCTGAAATAGAAGAGTTGGACAGAATGGTTCCTGGTCACAATATTTTCGGATTTGGTATAGGGACAGTGACTCTTCAACCTGAACACTTGTCCCTTGAAAGCCCCACTGAGCCATCCTTCTCCCGGATTCTGGATTCCTTGTTTCAGGAGCACTAAGTCTTCCTGCCCGCTCCATTCCACTGATCCATGGGGCCTTTCAGGACATCACTTGCTCACTCGACTTGCTGCTGGAGGTACAGACCACCGGGGTATGAATGAGGACATTCTTGCCTCTGACTTTTGGTCCGAGGAAGAGGAGACGAGGAACCTTTGAGAAGCATACAACTATGGCAATCACAAAGTCTTGATTTCAGGGGACAATTCGTTTCTGATGGTTTCATTCAGAAACGAATGAACCCACCTGGTTGATTCTTCTCTTCCTTTGCCCTTCAAATCCAATCATTCTTTAAGATCTATCAACTCCTCTTTTTAATACATTTATGCTTATTCTACCTCCATCACCAGCTAGTCTGAGTCTCTATCATTTCTTCTTTGGGCTAAAGCACCAGACTTTGATCACTACCCCTCCACCAGTGCTACTTTTGACACCCTGCAATGCTCCCCCCAGCAACAGCAGCCAAAGTAAATGTTTTATTATTATTTATTTTATTTTATATATATGTGTATATATATACACATACATGTATGTGTATATATGTATGTGTATATATGTATGTGTATATATGTATGTGTATATATGTATGTGTATATATATACACATACATGTATGTGTATATATGTATGTGTATATATGTATGTGTATATATATACACATACATGTATGTGTATATATGTATGTGTATATATGTATGTGTATATATGTATGTGTATATATACACATACATGTATGTGTATATATGTATGTGTATACATGTATGTGTATATACATACACATACATGTATGTGTATATACATACACATACATGTATGTGTATATACATACACATACATGTATGTGTATATATGTATGTGTGTATATACATACACATACATGTATGTGTATATATGTATGTGTGCATATACACACATACATGTATGTGTATATATGTATGTGTGCATATACACACATACATGTATGTGTATATATGTATGTGTGCATATACACACATACATGTATGTGTATATATGTATGTGTGCATATACACACATACATGTATGTGTATATATGTATGTGTGCATATACACACATACATGTATGTGTATATATGTATGTGTATATATGTGTATACATGTATGTGTATATATGTACGTGTATATATGTACGTGTATATATACACATACATGTATGTGTATATACATGTATGTGTATATACATACACATACATACGCGTGTGTATATACATACACATACATACGCGTGTGTATACATACACATACATACGCGTGTGTATACATGTATGTGTATGTACATACACATACATACGCGTGTGTATACATGTATGTGTATGTACATACACATACATACGCGTGTGTATACATGTATGTGTATGTACATACACATACATACGCGTGTGTATACATGTATGTGTATGTACATACACATACATACGCGTGTGTATACATACACATACATACGCGTGTGTATACATGTATGTGTATGTACATACACATACATACGCGTGTGTATACATGTATGTGTATGTACATACACATACATACGCGTGTGTATACATACACATACATACGCGTGTGTATACATGTATGTGTATGTACATACACATACATACGCGTGTGTATACATACACATACATACGCGTGTGTATACATGTATGTGTATGTACATACACATACATACGCGTGTGTATACATGTATGTGTATGTACATACACATACATACGCGTGTGTATACATGTATGTGTATGTACATACACATACATACGCGTGTGTATACATGTATGTGTATGTACATACACATACATGTATACATACGCGTGTGTATACATGTATGTGTATGTACATACACATACATACGCGTGTGTATACATGTATGTGTATGTACATACACATACATACGCGTGTGTATACATGTATGTGTATGTACATACACATACATACGCGTGTGTATACATGTATGTGTATGTACATACACATACATACGCGTGTGTATACATGTATGTGTATGTACATACACATACATACGCGTGTGTATACATGTATGTGTATGTACATACACATACATGTATGTGTGTATACATGTATGTGCATATACATACACATACATGTATGTGTGTATATATATATATATATATTTTTTGAGACAGAGTCTCACTGTCACCCAGGCAGTGGCATGATGTCAGCTCACTGCAAACTCCATGTCCCAGATTCGAGTGATTCTCCTGCCTTAGCCTCCCAAGTAGCTGGGATTACAGGCATGTACCACCACATCCAGCTAATTTTTGTATTTTTGATAGAGGCAGAGTTTCTCCATGTTGGCCAGGCTGTTCTCAAACTCCTGACCTCAGGTGATCTGCCCACCTCGGCCTCCCAAAGTGCTGGGATTTTGGGCATGAGCCATTGCGCCCGGCCTATTTATTTTTTAATTGAGAATCCTGACCTCAGGTGATCCGCCTGCCTTGGCCACCCAAAGTGCTGGGATTACAGGCGTGAACCACCACACCCAGCCCTATTATTATTATTATTATTTATTTCTTTTTTTTTTATTTTCGAGACGGAGTCTCGCTCTGTTGCCCAGGCTGGAATGCAATGGTGCAATCTCAGCTCACTGCAACCTCCGCCTCCCGGGTTCAAGCAATTCTCCTGCCTCAGCCTCCTGAGTAGCTGGGATTACAGGCGCGCACCACCACGCCCGGCTAATTTTTGTATTTTTAGTAGAGATGGGGTTTCACCATGTTGGTCAGGCTGGTCTCGAACTCCTGACCTCGTGATCCACCCACCTCGGCCTCCCAAAGGGCTGGGATTACAGGCGTGAGCCATCGCGCCCAGCCCCTATTATTATTTAGAGACGGGGTCTCACTCTGTCACCCAGGCTGCAGAGCAGTGGCCTGATCATAGCTCAGCTTTGAACTTTGAACTTTGAGTGATCCTCCCACTTTGGCCCCCCAAAGTGTTGGGATTACAGGTGTGAGCCACCGTGCCTAGACCAAAGTAAATGTTTTAAACATAAATTAAGTCATGCCATTTGCTCCAGGACCAAAACACTCCTCATTGGCTTCCCGTTGCCTCAGCTCTCCACCATGACCTGAGACCTGTCTCTGGCTGCTGCTTCAGTCTCACAGCAGTCCAGCCAGTAGCTTCTTTTCTGTTTTTCAATAATGCCAAGCATGTTCCTACCTTAGGGCCTTTGCACTGGCAGTTCCCTCAGCCTAGAACAATCTGTCCCCAGGTGTTTTTTGTGTGTGTGGTTTTTTGTTTTGTTTTGCTTTTTGAGACAGGGTCTTACTCTGTTGCCCAGGCTGGAGTGCAATGGCGTGATCTCGGCTCACTGCAACCTCCACCTCCCAGGTTCAAGCGATTCTCCTGCCTCAGCCTCCTGAGTAGCTGGGATTATAGGCACATACCATCATGCCTGGCTAATTTTTTTTTTTTTTTTTTTTTTTTTGAGATGGAGTCTACCTCCCAGGCTGGAGTGCAGTAGCATGATCTCGGCTCACTGCAACCTCCGCCTCTCGGGTTGAAGCAATTCTCTTGCCTCACCCTCCTGAGTAGCTGGGACTGCAGGCATGCACCACCACACTCAGCTAATTTTTTTTTTTTTTTCGTATTTTTAGTAGAGACAGGGTTTCACCATGTTGGCCAGGCTGGTCTCGAACTCCTGACCTCAAGTGATCCACCCACCTCGGCCTCCCAAAGAGCCAGGATTACAGGCAGGAGCTGCTGTGCCCAGCCCCAGGTGTTAATATGGCTGTTTCCTTCTGGTCATGCTGGTTTCAGCTCAAAAAAGCCTTTCCTAGCCACCCAATCCAAAGTAGGCTTCCCATCCCTCCCCATTCCCGCCTCCTGCTGTCACTATCACATTATCCAGTTATACAGTTCACTTGAAAACAACACAGAGGATAGGGGTGCTGACCCTTATGCAGTCAAACATCTGTGCATAACTTTTTTTTTTTTTTTTTTCCGAGACAACGTCTCACTCTATCATCCAGGCTGGAGTGCAGTGGCACAATCATAACTCACTGTTACCTTGAACTCTTGGGCTCAAGCAATCCTCCCACCTCAGTCTCCCAAGTATCTGGGAATACAGGTGCAGACCAGCATGCCTGGCTAATTTTTAGAAAAATATTTATTTTGTAGAGACAGGGTTTTGCTGTTTGTCAGAGTGACCTGGAACTCCTGGCCTCAAGCAATCCTCCCTCCTGCCTCCCACAGTGCAAGGTGCTGGGATTACAGGCATGAGCCACCAGCATGCCCAGTGTTTTTTTTTGTTTTTTTTTTTTTTAAGAGACAGGGTCTTGCTCTGTACCCAGGTTGGAGTGCAGTGGTATGATCATAGTTCACTGTAACCACAAACTCCTGTGCTCAAGCGATCTGTGTATGTATAACTTTTGACTCCCCCAAAACTTAACTACTGGCCGGGTACCATGGCTCATGCCTGTAATCCCAGCACTTAGGTAGGCTGAGGTAGCAGGACTGCTTGAGCTCAGGATTCAAGACCAGCCTAGGCAATAGGGAAACACTGTCTTTACAAAAACTTTAAAAAATTAGCTGGGCATGGTGGCAAGCACCTTTATTCCCAGCTACTGGAGAAGCTGAGACAAAAGGATTGCTTTAGCCCAGAAGTTTTTGGCCACAGTGAGCCATGATCACACCACGGCACTCCAGGCTGAGCAACACAGCGAGACCTTGCCACAAAACAAAAAAACTAATAGTCTACTGTTTACCAGAATCCTTATCAATAGCAAACAGTCCATTCACACACATTTTGTATGTGATACGTGTTATATACTGTATTTTTACAATAAAGGAAGCTAAGAAAAGAAAATGCTACTAAGAAAATCATAAGTAAGAAAAAACATATTTACCATTCATTAAGTGGAAGTGGATCATCACAAAGATTTTCATCCTCATCATCTTCACATTGAGTAGGCTGAGGAGGGGGAAGAGAAAGGAAAAGAGACGGGGTTGGTCTTGCTATTTTGGGGGTGGCAGAGGTGGGAGAAATGTGAGTATAAATGGAACCGTGCAATTGAAACCTGTGTTGTTCAAGGGTCAACTGTATTTAACTCGATGCTTGCTACTGAATGAAATTGTTTTTACATTTTTCTTTGTGTTTTTGTTTTTGTTTAGAGACAGAGACTTGCTCTGTTGCCCAGGCTGGAGTGCAGTGGTACAATCTTGGCTCACTGCAATCTCTGCCTCCAGGTTCAAGCAATTCTCCCACCTCAGCCTCCCAAGTAGCTGGGATTACAGGCACCTGCCATCATGCCCGGCTAATTTTTGTATTTTTGTAGAGATGAGTTTTCACCATTTTGGTCAGGCTGGTCTTGAACTCCTGACCTCAAGTGATCTGCTGCTGGCCTCAGCCTCCTTAAGGGCTGGGATTACAGGCATGAGCCACCGCACCCGGCTTTTCTTTGTTTTTAATTGATTATATACACAGACGGTACACAATTTTAAAGGTACAAAAATAAACAGCATTCCTGGCCAGGCGCGGTGGCTCACGCCTGTAATCCTAGTGCTTCGGGAGGCTGAGGCGGGCAGATCACTTGAGGTGGAGAGTTCAAGACCAGCCTGACCAACACGGAGAAACCCCATCTTTACTAAAAATACACAATTAGCTGGGTGTGGAGGCGCATGCCTATAATCCCAGCTACCCAGGAGGCTGAGGCAGGAGAATCGCTTGAACCTGGGAGGCAGAGGTTGTGGTGAGCTAAGATCGCGCCATTGCACTCCAACCTGGGCAACAAGAGCAAAAACTCCGTCTCAAAAAAAAAAAAAAAATGTTCCTTATTTCCCTATTGATCAGGCACATAGTCCCACTTCCCACCAGAGGCAAGAACTATTTCCACTTTCTTTTTTATCTTTCTAGATATATTCTCTAAAACAACCACCATAATACTATGCGCGTAACACATACCCTTATTTTTCTTCACATGGGGTACTGTATATAAGTGTATAGGTGTACATACACATGCACACACACTCACACATTTTGTTCTGCACTGTGCACTTGATACTTATCAAAAATATTTGGCCAGGTGTGGTGGCTCATGCCTATAATCCCAGCACTTTGGGAGGCTGAGACTGGTGGATCACCTGAGGTCGGGAGTTCAAGACCAGCCTTACCAACATGGTGAAGCTCCGTCTCTACTAAAAAATGAAAAAATTAGCCGGGTGTGGTGGCGCACACCTGTAATCCCAGCTACTCGGGAGGCTGAGGCACAAGATTTATATATATATATATATAGCAGGTTTTACCATGCTAGTACATTACAAATCTGCCCCATTCCTATTAATTTCTGTTCAGCCTTCCAGTGTATGGCTCTCCCTCCATTAATATAATTCATTCCCTATTGATGGACATTTAGTTGTTTCCTTTTTTTCTTCTTGCTATTGAAAACAATGACTAATGCTACCACAAATAACTGTACTTAACACAAATTTGCACTTGTTTAGGTATACTGGAGCTTATGTAGGTATACCTAGGAGTGAAATTGCTGGGTTAGAGGGTATGTGTATGTGTGTGTATATATATATATATATGTATATATATATATTTTTTTTTTTTTATGTAGATGGAGGCTCACTCTGTCACCAGGCTGGAGTGCAGTGGCACAATCCAGGCTCACTGCAACCTCCGACTCCCTGGTTCAAGCAATTCTCCTGCCTCAGCTTCCTGAGTAGCTGGGATTACAGGCACATGCCACCACACCTGGCTAATTTTTTTGTATTTTTAGTAGAGGTGGGGTTTCACCATGTTGGCTAGGATGGTCTCGATCTCCTGATCTCATGATCCGCCTGTCTTGGCCTCCCAAAGTGCTGGGATTACAGATGCGAGCCACCGCACCTGGCTTCAGTCTCTTGTTTGACACTTGTTTATGGCCTGTCTCCCTCCTCTGACCATGAAAAGGACAGTGCCTTGTTCATCACTCTGTTCCCAGAGACTTGCACATGGTAAACTTCAATAAACATCTGATGAATAAAGAACCCTCATTGTAGACTCTCTACCAATTTTGATCTAAGAATATGGTTAGCTTGCCGTTGAGCCTTTAGCACACTATACTTTTTTTTTTTTTTCTTTGAAACGGAGTTTTGCTCTTGTTGCCCAGGCTGGAGTGCAATGGCACAATCTCGGCTCACCGCAACCTCCGCCTCCCGGGTTCAAGCGATTCTCCTGCCTCAGCCTCCGTCCGAGTAGCTGGGATTACAGGCATGTGCCACCACGCCCAGCTAATTTTGTATTTTTAGTAGAGACGGAGTTTCTCTATGTTGGGTCAGGCTGGTCTTGAACTCCTGACCTCAGGTGATCCGCCTGCCTCGCCCTCCCAAAGTGCTGGGATTACAGGCATGAGCCACCGTGCCTGGCCAGCACACTCTACTATTAACATATGCTTTGTCTTTCTCTTTTTTTCCCCCATGAGTACAATGGCTGATACACAGTAGGACTCAATAAGCCTGAGTTGAAGGAATGAATTAGTGACTTTTCAGACTGTGGCTCACATCTGAAGCCAAATACAAGTTAGGAAGGACAAGCTAAGGAGGCTCAGGGGAGAACTAGGGGCTCCAGGCTAGAAAGTTGGGAAGAGAGGCCAGGTAATCGCCATCTAGAGATTGTTATCTGGGGCTGTGCTGGCAGGGAAATTCTCAAGAGCTGTCCAAGAGAGACAATACCCCGTCTTCCAAGAAGTCAACAGAACAGAAGTCTCTACTCCCCCTTCCACCATTAACCTAGGATTGCTTTTTCCATCAGGTATGTAGGCATGGGTTTTCCAGGACCTCTGAAATACTTTAGACCCGAACAAATTTCCATTGTTAGTTCTAAAATATAAGAAAGCTGCGAAAATTAATATTTTATGGCCGTGTGGCACGGCTCATGCCTGTAATCCCAGCACTTTGGGAGGCTGAGGCGGGAGGATGACTCAAGCCCAGGAATTGGAGACCAGCCTAGGCAACATAGCAAGACCCTGTCTCTACAAAAAATAAAAAAAATTAGCCGGGCATAGTGGTGCATGCTGCAGTCCCAGCTACTCAGGAGGCTGAGGTGGAAGGATCACTTGAGTCTGGGAGGTCGAGGTTGCAGTGAGTCGTGATCATGCCACTGCATTTCAGTCTAGGTGAAAGAGTGAGAGGCTGTCTCAGGAAAAAAAAAATTTTTAACTAAATGTATATAAATGTAGCAATATGTCAACTATTAACAGCAATTAGACTGAATTATATATATGTATAGTTATTTACAAATCTTATTTAATGTGGGGCATTACTACATTTCAGTATGTTTGACATAATATAGGATGAGGCCTTCAAAATTGGAATTTTCTTTTAATTTCTTTTTTTTTTTTGAGTTTCGCCCTTGTTGCCCAGGCTGGAGTGCAATGGAGCAATCTCGGCTCACCACAACCTCTGCCTCCCTGGGTTCAAGCGATTCTCCTGCCTCAGCCTCCCGAGTAGCTGGGATTACAGGCATGCACCACCACACCCAACTAATTTTGTATTTTTAGTAGAGATGGGGTTTCTCCATGTTGGTCACGCTGGTCTCAAACTCCTAACCTCAGGTGATCCGTCCGCCTCAGCCTCCCAAAGTGCTGGGATTACAGGCGTGAGCCACCGCCCCCAGCCTTACTTAGGAATTTTTTAAAGGGGAGAATCCCTACTTTGTCAGGATTTCATCCTCTTTAATCCTAAATGTCCTCATCTTTAAATGAGGATCCTCATAAAAAGACTCATCCCAGAGTCACAGTAAGGACAAAATGAAATGAAAAAAAAAAAAAAAGTATTGTAAAAGAACTAATCTGTAAGATGCAAAGTAGTATTAGCACTGGATTTCCGGTCAGCTCCTGGAGGGCTAAGGGGTTGTTTTGTTCATTTCAGTTTCTCAGTCAGTATCAGTTGGGTGGTCAACTCCAGGGGACACTATTCATGTTATATTTAACTGGAAGAATTTGCCATTCACAGAAAATGCAATGTGAATGCTGCTCCCCAGAGCACCATTCACAGAAAATGCAATGTGAATGGTGCCTCCTGGAGATTTTGCCTTGCTTAGCAAGGTGCTAGAGCTAAAGACTCAGAAATGTTTGTTAAGTGAGTGAATGGAATCCCAGGCTACTTCTTACTCATTCCAACCCCCAGGACAAAAAAGAAAAGTTGACAAGGGGAGAGGAGAATGGGGGAGGAGAAAGGGTGATCCTTAGCTACAAGGCTTCTATGAGATTGGGTGTGGGTCGGTGCTGGTGGGAGTGCAGGGGAGGTGAGCGGGGAGAGGATGCTAAAGCAAGCGTCCTGTTCCCAGGGTTCCTCCTAATTTTCCTAGAAATATTACATCTCTCCGATCTCAGTGCAGAACCTTACTGAGATTTTACAGCCCTGGATTTGTCAAGTTCTTATGTTGGTGTATGCTGTTCATTCATTAAACAGACGAACAAACAAACGCACTTAGCGCCTACCATAAGCCAAATTCTGTGCTAGCACTGGAGGTAGAGTAGTGAACAGGACAGCAAAGGTTCTACCCCGCATGGGAAAGCAATCACCCTCGGGAGGTGGTACTTCAATTGCGACTAGAAGAAAAAAGAAGAGTGAGTGATTCAGACCAAGCCAGGCAGTCAGGAAGCTTGAGGGACATAGCCCTCTGAAGCGAGTCTGGAGCAAGGGAGTGAGGGAGACCAGTAGGCAGGGGCCAAATCATGCAGGGCTTGTGGAGACTGTATTTTACCCAAGGTAATTGGGAGTCAGTAGGTTGGAAGGGGAAAAAGTAGAGGCAGGGAGAGCCATTAAGAGCCTACTGCGGCTGTCTTGGCGACACATGATGATGTCTTTAAGCAAGGTGGTGCCAGAAGAGATGGAGAGAAGTGGATAGTTACAGGTACGTTTAGGAAGTGAAATCCGACAGGGCTGGTGACAGTAAACAGCCCTACCTCAAAAAAGATCATGGAAAACACTTCAGTTTGCTCATTAACCCATCAGGCGTTCCCCTTCCCTTAACCCTATCACCTCGATATGTGGACACAGCAGGGGGACGAGGGGCGGGGCAGGCGCCCATGAAAATCCGGGAACTTTAAACTGTGTGGACGTCAGCGGAGAGTAGAAGAACACAGGAACTTCCGGTTACTCCGGAAGTGGAAGCTTCACACTCCTAAGCTCCTCCCCCGGCGGCGAGCCAGGGAGAAAGGATGGCCGGCCGGGCGGCCCGGTTGGTCCTGCTAGCTGGGGCCGCGGCGCTGGCGAGCGGCTCCCAGGGCGACCGTGAGCCAGTGTACCGCGACTGCGTACTGCAGTGCGAAGAGCAGAACTGCTCTGGGGGCGCTCTGAATCACTTCCGCTCCCGCCAGCCAATCTACATGAGTCTAGCAGGTAAGCCCCACCCCCACGGTAAGCCCCGCCCATTTGTCTTGCTCCCGCCCCCTGCGCCCCCAATACGCCTCTGCAATCCCTGAACCTTAGTTCCCCACGAGGTCTCTTATGAATGTAAGTGAGTGAAGCCCCTAAGGTGATGAGAGCCTTACCAGCCTCTCTTACTTTCCCAGAAGCTTTCATTTACTTATTTATTCAGTCAAAAGGGTATTTATTGAATACATTCGGGCTACAATGTCTAGGAATGGCACAGAAATCAGACCAGGGTCCCGCCCATTGGGACTCACAGTCCCCACGGGGACATGAGCCTTTTCAAGTGCAAGGCAGAGAATGATTTGAGCCCCTGAAAGACTCTTTGATTAGGAAGCATTTGGGATAGGAAGGTGTCAATTCTGGCTTTGAAGACGTCGGGGCAGGGATCATCTTGGAACGTTTTGTGTGAAGGAGGGACTTTGCACTGGTACATTCAATTTGGACCATAGTGGGCAAAGAACCAACGTATTGAGCACTCACTGTGTGACAGGTGTCACAATATGTCAGGTATTTTTTATCACACCCTTTGAGATAGTTTCTCTAATCCCAGTTTTACAGATGGGGATTAGAGAGATTAAATGCCCTGCCCAAGGTCACACAGCCAGTATGTAGTAAAGTGGAGTTTCCAGTTCTGGCCTGTTTGACCACAAGCTTGTCCTCTTTACTATTATACCACTTTGCATTCCAGACAGAGGGAACAGAGAGAATGGATGCCCTGGGCAGATGTGGGCACATCCAGGAGCTTTATTTACTCAGGGAGCAGGGTACATGAACAGGAGTAGTGACCAATACGGTTGGAAAGGCAATTTGGAGCCTCAAAAGTCAGGTTGAAGAATTTGGGCTTCATTTTCATAGGAAGGGGGTAAGATAACAAGAACTCCTTCCAGGAGAGTAAGAGCAAATCCTATATTCAGGAAGGACAAACATAAACCCAGGTTTCCATAGATGAGTTCATCAGATGCCAACATCTTGATGGACTTGAGCAAAAGGAGAGGAAATGTCTGCCAAGGTAGAAAGATCATCTGAGCCCTGGAGTTCAAGACTAGCCTAGGCAACATGACAAGATGCCTTCTCTACAAAAAATAAAAGAATTTGCCAGACATTGTGGTCTCAGCTACTTGGGAGGCTGAGGTGGGAGGATCGTTTGAGCCCAGGAAGTCAAGGCTGTGGTGAGCCATGATCTCCCCACTGCACTCCAGCCTGGATGAAAGAGCGAGACCCTGTCTCAAAAAAAAAAAAAAAATGTCGGGTGCGGTGGCTCGTGCCTGTAATCCCAGCACTTTGGGAGGCAGAGGCAGGCAGATAACCTGAGGTTGGGAGTTCAAGACCAGCCTGACCAACATGGAGAAACCCCATCTCTACTAAAAATACAAAATTAGTTGGGTGTGGTGGTGCATGCCTGTAATCCCAGCTACTCGGGAGGCTGAGGCAGGAGAATCGCTTGAACCCAGGAGGCGGAGGTTGCAGTGAACCGAGATCGCACCATTGCACTCCAGCCTGGGCAACAAAAGCAAAACTTTGTCTCAAAAAAAAAAAAAAAAGACAAATATCTCTAATTGCTCACTAAAATATGCATACATACGTACATACACCTTCCCCTATGTGTACATCTCACCATCTCTCATTCATTCAAATGGGAAGCTAGAATTTTGAGATTTCTCCTGGTTCTCTCCAACTTACAGCCCCTCTTGGCCTGCATTTGAGCTTGGACCCCATTCATACTCTCTCTTTCCTCTCTGTGCTGGGGAGTTCACCAGGCCACATTTGTCTGTTTCAGGCTGGACCTGTCGGGACGACTGTAAGTATGAGTGTATGTGGGTCACCGTTGGGCTCTACCTCCAGGAAGGTCACAAAGTGCCTCAGTTTCATGGCAAGGTGAGTTGGAGGGTCAGGGTAGGCATATGGTAGTAGCGTGGTAGGAGTAATATACCCCCTGGTTGAACCACATTGTCCAAGCAATCTGAGGCATGGGGTGATGGGTGTGTGTTTGGGGCAGCTACCTGTTCTCCCCAAAATCTGCTGGTTTCCATAGAATTGGATAGGATCCATGTGTCCTGCCTCTGGATTTGGAGTAGCAATATCTGGAAGGCTTTGGAGTCTCCCCAGAGAGTGGTGCTGGGCCTCTTAGAGTGGTTGAGATGCCCCCCTTACTGCAGGGACAAATTCCCTTACCTACTGTGGCTTGTTTCCTGTTGCTTCTCCAGTAGGGGTCTGGATTCATAGTAATACGCTTCAGCTTGTCTAGCGAGCACAATTTGCTGGTACCTTTCTTTTTTTTCTTGAGACGGAGTCTCCCTCTGTCGCCCAGGCTGGAGTGCAGTGGCACGATCTTGGCTCACTGCAACCTCTACCTCCCAGGTTCAAGCAATTCTCATGCCTGAGCCTCCCGAGTAGCTGGGACTACAGGTGCGTGCCACCACACCCAGCTAATTTTTTGTATTTTTAGTAGAGACGAGATTTCACTGTGTTAGCCAGGATGGTCTCAATCTCCTGACCTTGTGATCCTCCCGCCTCAGCTTCCCAAAGTGCTGAGATTACAGGCGTGAGCCACCGCACCTGGCCTGCTGGTACCTTTCAATCCAGTATTATCTCATTCTGGCCAGTTGAGGTTGGCAGGAAGTATTCACCCCAGTTTTTCACAGAGTAAGCTGAGGCTCAGAGGACCATGGTCAGTGGTAGAGGAGGGGTTGGGACCTGTGTCTTCTGGATGGCAACTCTGTGCTGTTTCCACCAGGCCATACTGAGTCATCTACCCTGACCCATCTGGTCTTCCCAGAGATCAGGGCTTACAGTGCTGTGCCTGCTGGCCGGGATGGGGGTATAACTCTTAACCAGGCACTGGAGGGTGGCTCATTAGTCTGAAGAGGTACTGAACCTGAGGCTTTGGCCAAACTCCAGAGCTGAGGACCCAGCTGAGGACCTGTTGCTGCAGCATGTCAAGAATAGGTGGACTGGGCCAGTTGAGGGTTGCCTGCCCCTCAAACCTCTTTCATCTGCTCCTTTTTCAGTGGCCCTTTTCCCGGTTCCTGTTCTTTCAAGAGCCAGCATCTGCCATGGCCTCTTTTCTCAATGGCCTGGCCAGCCTGGTGATGCTCTGCCGCTACCGCACCTTCGTGCCAGCCTCCTCCCCCATGTACCACACCTGTGTGGCCTTCGCCTGGGTAGGTAACCTAGCAGGACTCCTGCTGTCTCCCCTTATCTAGGAAGGAGGAGCTCTAGATCCCTATTAACACCCAACAGGGCTTCTACTTACCAGCTTCCCCTCTGTTTTCCAGGGCTAAATTTGCAGCTGCAGGGTGGTAAAGCCTGGGGAGAAAACAGGGAGGGTGCTGAATTGGGCCTTACCTTTCCAGCAGAGGCCTAGGTGAGGCTGTTTGGGAAGGAGAGAGGAAAGAAGGGCATTTTTCTTGTCCCAAAGAAAGAAGCCACTAAAAGACCCAGTAGGACAGTTTACAAACACAGAAGGGCGATGGGGGGCTAGAGAGGATGCTGGGACCACAGATCTTTCCAAGGGCCCTTCTGGAGGACTTGGAGCAATCTCAATTCCAGCCCAGGCCTGGTGGGGAGTCACAGCCATAGTCTCTGTCTAGAGCTCAGTCTAGTCTTTTTTTTTTTTTTTTTTTGAGACAGAGTCTCGCTGTGTCACCCAAGTTGGAATGCAAATGGCGCAATCTTAGCTCACTGCAACCTCCACCTCCTGGGTTCAAGTGATTCTCCTGCCTCAGCCTCCCAAGTAGCTGGGATTACAGGCGCATGCCACCACACCTGGCTAATTTTGTATTTTTAGTAGAGACGGGGTTTCTCCATGTTGGTCAGGCTGGTCTCGAACTCCCGACCTCAGGTGATCCACCCACCTCGGCCTCCCAAAGTGCAGGGATTACAGTTGTGAGTCACTGCACCTGGCGAGCTCAGCCTAGGCTTAGACCATCCCTGGAGAAGCCCAGGTATGGTTACATCTGCAGGTGCAGAAAGGGCTGTCAGCTTCACAGTATGGCTGGTCTGAAGAGCTGTATTCAGGGTCTGGTATAGTGTGATAAGCACAGACTGGGGTGCAGATATGAACCGTGATAGCCTTGGGAAGGGTGTGAGAATAAAAGGTTGCAATCGATGTCTCTAGGTCAGAGCTACCCCTGTAAGCCTTAAGGAAAAAATTTCCACTCACTCACCTTCCTGCTCTCACAGAAGCCATTCACTCAGGTGTTGAGCACCTACTATATGCCAGGCACTTTACTGGAGATCCAGAAGTCTGCCCTCTGGTGCTAATCATACAATTGAATGTAAGAGTACAACTATGAAAAAGTGCAGTTGGGGAGAGGTGCTTCAGGGGTGTGTGTAAAGGCAGACCGAGACCAGCATGGGGCCGTCAGGGAAGGCTTCCCTGGGGAAGGGGCATTAAAGGTAAGGTGGGAAGGATGCATGAATGTTAACTAGGTAAATTTGAGAAGAGTAAGGGAAGGCTTCTAAAGAGAAGTCTCAGAAAGTGCCCAGGTGGGAGAGAGTGAGGGTCGTTCCAGGCAGCCTGACATGCAGGAAATCAGAGAGTGGGTGTGAGCTGGGCGGACTGATGGGTGGTGGATGGGGCCAGCCATGGAGAGCCTCACATTGGAGATCTTGACTCTCAAAGCATCAGGAAGTATGGAGGGATTTTATTTTATTTTATTTTATTTTATTTTATTTGAGACAAAGTCTCACTCTGTTGCCCCAGCTGGAGTGCAGTCGCTATCTTGGCTCGCTGCAACCTCTGCCTCCCAGTTCAAGCGATTCTCCTGCCTCAGCCTCCCGAGCAGCTGGGACTACAGGCGTGTGCCACCATGCCTGGCTAATTTTTGTATTTTTAGTAGAGATGGGGTTTCACGATGTTGGCCAGGCTGATCTTGAACTCCTGACCTCGTGATCCGCCCGCCTCACCCTCCCAAAGTGCTGGGATTACAGTCGTGAGCCACCGTGCTCGGCCTACGGAGGGATTTTAAATGAGGATTGAGGAGAAAAGTGGTTTCATGAATAGATTTGCCCTTTGGAAAGCTCATTCTGGCTACTGTGTAGAGAACAGATTGGAGGGGGCGGGAGTGGATGCAGTAGACCAGTTGGTAGTTTTAGCACAGGGCCCAGTAGCTAGACTAGAGAGGTGGCATGGGTCTTGGGCATTGAAGAGAAGTACACTTGAGCTGTGTTTTGGAGGTAACATTAAAACTTTTTAAAAATTTATTTCCTTAACAAATACATACATAGCTCATACTGTATGCCAGGCATCACTCTAAGCATTTTATAAGTATTAAGCTTGTTCATCCATAACAAGTGGCAAAAGACAAATTACAGCAAACTTACTTATAGAGCCAATTGGCTTTAATTTGTGATTCACGAATTGGGGCAGCCTCCATTCTACAAAATAGAATGCAAGTTTCCATTGAACAATAGCAGAACAGTGGGTTTTGTAAGGTGGGAACCAGGAAACAGAACAATAGAAAGAAACCTGATTGGGTAACATCAGATTTTTTTTTGTTTTTTTTTTTTTTTTTGAGACAGAGTCTCGCTCTGTCACCCAGGCTGGAGTGCAGTGGCGCTATCTCGGCTCACTGCAAGCTCTGCCTCCCGGGTTCATGCCGTTCTCCTGCCTCAGCCTCCCAAGTAGCTGGGACTACAGGCGCCCGCCACCACCCCTGGCTAATTTTTTTTTTTTTTTTGTATTTTTGGTAAAGACGGGGTTTCACCATGTTAGCCAGGATGGTCTCAATCTCCTGACCTCGTGATCCGCCTGCCTCGGCCTCCCAAAGTGCTGGGATTAGAGGCGTGAGCCACCGCACCCAGCCAACATCAAGTTTTTCTTATAAGGGTTAAAGCAGAGGAGACTTCCTTACTTGGGTAGACTGGACTCTCCTGTTTTCAGGAAAAAGTGGTCTGTTTTGGGACCTATCAGTTCCCTTAAAGTTTCAGTTTGCAGGTCAAGTGCGGTGGCTCACGCATGTAATCCCAGCACTTTGGGAGGCCGAGGTGGGTGGATCACCTGAGGTCGGGAGTTCGAGACCAGCCTGACCAACATGAAGAAACCCCATCCTACTGAAAATACAAAATTAGCTGGGCTTGGTGTTGGATGCCTGTAGTACCAGATACTTGGGAGGCTGAGGCAGGAAAATCACTTGAACCCGGAAGGCGGAGGTTGCGGTGAGCCAAGATCACGCCATTGCACTCCAGCCTGGGCAACAACAGTGAAACTCCATCTCAAAAAAAAAAAAAAGTTTCAGTTTGATTATGTGGCATTTAGCATGAGTGACTTCATTTTGGTCTGGTCTCTTGGGTCTAGTGCGGGGGCTAAATCCAGAACAAGGGCCTCCCATAATTTTTGTTTAACACTGCTTATAGGTATTATTATTCTCATCCCCAGTTTATGGATGAGGAAACCAAGGACTGAAAAGGTTAAGTCCAGCCACAGGTCACCAAGCCAGTGTTTGAATTCAGGCATCTGGCTCCAGAGTCCACACTTTCAACATCTTGGCTATGCTGATAAACTTCAAGAGTGGATTAGATGAGGAAGGAGCAGTAAGGGATGACCCCTTGTGTTTCTGCTTATAAGACAGTGATGGAGGCCGGGCGCAGTGGCTCACACCTGTGGTTCCACCACTTTGGAAAGCTGAAGTGGGCGGATTGCTTGAGCTCACAAGTTCCAGACCACCCTGGGCAACATGGCGAAACCCCGTCTCTACCAAAAATATAAAAAAGATAAGCCAGGCCTGGTGGCACATGCCCGTAGTCCCAGCTAGTAGGAGGCTGAGATGGGAGGATCACTTGAGCCCAGGAGGTCGAGGCTGCAGTGAGCTGTGATCCTGTCACTGTACTCTTGTTGCTCTAGCCCAGGTGACAAAGGGTGACCTGTCTTTAAAAAAAAAAAAGACAGTGATAGAAGCTGTGGGTGTGGATGAGATCACCCCAGGAGAGCCTAGTGAAAAGAGAAGGGATCTAGGGCAAAGCCCTGGGAACCCCAAAACGTAATGGCTGCCTAGAGGAAGATGAGCCACACACAGAGGCAGAAGGAGTAGCCAGAGGGGCAGGTGGAGAACTGGGAGATAGTGTGCTTGGATTGTGCCTCCCGGGATGAGCACAGGAAGGAGAGAGGCTTCTGCTGTCCTGAATTTTACACATGAGAACTGAAGGAGACCCCGGAATCTGGAAATACAGAGGTCTCTAGGACCTGAGGAAAGCTGATAGATGGGGTGTGCTGCGAAGTCCAGGCCGAGCCTTAGACTTGAGAGGTGGGTGTGGGAAGGAGGTCGGGGAAGGAGGCTGTTAAACCTCTGGGAAATATTGACCCTCCTTAATACTTCCTATTCAACAACTATTAATAATAGTTGTGATAAATTAAGGAACACGAGCCATGTGACAGGCTTGTCTGAAGCACTTTACATACATTTCCTTATTTCATCCTCATAGTACCCTTATGAGCTCTGAGTTAGATTCAGAGGGGAAAAAAACTTGCCCAAAATGAACAGCTAACAAGTTAGCAAGGAATAAAGACAGGGTTGGTGTCCAGGGCTGTCTGGCTCCAGGGCCTGAGAACTTAGCCCTTCTTCTAGGCCACTCCATGTCCTCTGATGAGTGTCCATTGAGCATTTGCTGGGGGTGGAGACAGGGTTTAGCACTTGTGGGGGCTGAACCCCCTGCCCCAGGGAGCTAAGCATAGTGGGAGGTGCAGGTCTGGGCAGCCTGGGCAGCAGACGGCAGGCAGAGTCAAGGGGTGCTCCGGTAAAGAGCCCTGGGAGTCGTGAGGTGGGGAGACCGCATCCTCTAACTGGGGAAGTCTGCCAGGCCAGGGAAGCAGGAAAGCCCAGGGAGGAGGAGAGGTTTCATCTGGGACTTAGACACATGCATGTGTGGGGCAAGGCTTGGACACATACATGTGTGGGGACAGGGGATTGAATTCGAGCATTCCAGGAAACCTTGGCCCCATTGTAGCTGTATGACTGGGAGTAGAAGAAGAGTAGATGGAGCAGAGAGGCCCCTGAGTGCCAGGCTGAGGGCTAGGGGCTCTGATGTAGGCAGGGCCTGGCATCGGCACACACTGTCACAGGCTGGGTGAGATAAAGCCACCACTTCCTGTGTAGGCCTCTTGGAGTGAAGCAAATTTAGTCCTGGCTAAGAAAGCAGGAAGGGCAGGGAAGCTGAGGACGTTACACCTGTCTGCTTTCCTTTGGGGTTCTTCCACGGACACTGCTTGTCTGGGCCCACAGCGTGTACCACCCCCTTGTCCCCACCTCTACTAGAGAGCATGGGACAGCCCGGCCTGAACTCTGAAGAAGCTTAGAGCCTCCTTAGATAGGCCACAGGCCTGAGGGGACCTCAGAGGGTCCCACCCCTTGTCTTCATAACATGTGCCAGAGGCCAGGGGTCACTTCACAGCTCTGGTCTTGTCATCCCTGATTCTCTGATCTTTCACCTCAATGGTATCTGCAACTCAGCTTCCTTCTTGGAGAGGGGGGTCACACTTCCCCAGGTAGCCTGCAGTCCAGTGTGACTAAGGACCCTAGAGAAAAAGCAGCAGATGGCCGGGCATGGTGGCTCACGTCTGTAATCCCAGCACTTTGGGAGGCCGAGGCAGGTGGATCATCTGAGGTCAGGAGTTAAGACCAGCCTGGCCAACATGGTGAAACCCCGTCTCTACTAAGAATACCAACATGGTGAAACCCCGTCTCTACTAAGAATACCAAAATTAGTCAGGCGTGGTGATGGGTGCCTGTAATCCCAGCTACTCAGGAGGCTGAGACAAGAATTGCTTGAACCTGGGAGGCAGAGGTTGCAGTGAGCCAAGGTGGCGCCACTGCACTCCAGCCTGGGTGACTGGGCGAGACTCCATCTCAAAAAAACAAAAACAAAAACAAAAACAGAAAAAGCAGGAGATGTTAGATGTTGGGGCGGTAGAAGGCAGATAGTTGGGCCCTGTGTGTCTTATGGGATGTGGGGTTCTGGGACATGGGACCCCCTCATGCTCTCACTAGGCCTTCAAGAAACAAAGCCTCAGAACCCACACTCCTGTGGATGGCCTAGTTTGGCTTTCCCAGTTGCTCTTGAGCTTCCCAGTTGCCCTGTGAGTTTCTGCAGGAGGGAGAGATCCTGAGCTGTATGGAGGGTGCGGCAGTGGACTTTGACCTGGGCCTTCTGGGGCACTGAGGCTCCTGATTTCTGTTGGAGTGAGGATAGGAAGGCAAGGTCCTTCACCTGCTCCGGGCTAAGTCTTCGGGGAAGGGTACCTCAGCTTTGTCTCTGGGAAATGAGGAGACCCCGCCCTCCTCATGATAACGTTGGCACAAGAAGGCAGCCCTTGCCTTGCCATTTAGGCCTGGGCTTGGGCTGGGGGGCAGCCAGGCGGCGGGTGGGGAGCCTACCAAAGCTCCGCATACCATGTCTCTTTGACTTCACGGAATAGGGGCCCCTGCTGTGTGCCAAAGCCAGAAGGCCAAACCAATTCGCCAGGCCTTCATCCAGTCAAGAAAGGTCCTCAGGTGTAGAGAGGAGGGTGAAGTGGTGAGAAGCCCAAACCGTCTCTGTAGAGTGCTTTATGTAGGTGGAGACCAATTCTTCTCTTCCTCTGTTAAGCAAACTACAAGAAGAGGTAGGTTGCGGCTGTAGTAGAATGGTGGTTAGACTTCAGGAAGGACTTCCCATGGTCAGACAAGAGCTAGTGGAACAGGCAATGGCGAGAAATCAAGGGATCCTCTGGGATGGTGGAAAAAGCCCTCCTTCTCCCATCTTCATCCACCTCTGTCTCCCTTCTCTCAGGAGTGAGCTGGGGCTGGCCTGCCCTGCCTGAGGCAGGGGGTGAGACACTGTGGCCTCCAGAGGAGCCCAGGATGGCAGCAGGCATCATATTTAACATTCTGCCTCCCCCACTTCTGAGACACTGAGCTATTTTAAGCCCCACTTGTCCCCACCGTCATGGTGTCAATGACAGCCCCGAGCACTGGGGCTTAGCGCCGGGTCGAATTCCTGACAGATCTGGCTCACTTGGCATCCAACCAGTTTCACGGCTGTGATATTTTTGTCTCGATTTTCTTATTTCCAACAGACTGAAACAGCCTCTTGCTCTCCCTCCACCCAGTCTCCTATTCCACCCCCACTGGCACCCTGCCCCTGGCCACCCCCTCTCCTCAGTGTTTACGCAAAGCTCTGGGTGCCTGCAGGGCAGCCTGTCGCTCTCCTGGCCAGTTCCCCTCCCTGCCCCCCTTCACTCGAGCATGGCGAGGAGTCCAAGAGTAGCCGTGCCTTGGCATCTTGGAGCTCTCCTTCCTTCCAGAGCCCATCTTTCCCCTGTGCTTGCTCTTGATGACAAACTCTGAGTGAGGAGAAATGGATGTGTTCGGTTCACATTGATGGGATCACGGCTCCAGAGGAAGGAGGACGGGCTCTTCCTATAGCTGAGGTGTCTCCGTTGCGGAATGGAGAGACCCTGGGGCCCCATAGTTTGACCTCGAACTTTGTGACCCTTGAGGAAAGGGAAGTTGAGGGGCAGGTGAAGGGGCGTGGTGAGAGTCAGTCTACTGGACCTGATGAAGGAAACTGACATTGATGGGCACCTACTATGGACCAGGCAGCAAAACCAGCAGCCATTCAGAGGAGTTCCTTGGTGCCAGGCATTCCGCAGACCTCGTCCTCATGGCCTCCTGTGCAGTGAGCATCATTATGAACCTGTTTTGTAGGTGAGGCAGTGGAGGCTCACACATACTGCGTTATGTGTCCAAGGTCACACAGCTGCTTAGGGGCTGAGGCAGGACTTGAATGCAGACTCTGTCTCATTGTAAAGACTGGACACCCTTCCCCCAGCCTGGAGCTGTGGAGGTGGGCCTGGGCAGCTAGGAGGCCACCCCTTCTCTGCCTAAACATCCTTGGCCTGCAGGGAGAGTGGGAGGCAGACATCCTCTTGGGCCTCAGTTCTATGGGAAGCTGACGGGGTTCTGTGCTTGTCAGGCAAGTGGAGAGAACACTCATGTTTCAGCCTGTCCTGGGCTCTGTGCTGTACACTGTATTTGTGTTGCTCATTAAACCCTTATCAACTATGATTATTCCCATTTTGCAGATGAGAAAACTGAGGCACAGCAAGGCTAAATAACTTGCCCAAGGACACACAGGAAATGCAGAGCCAGGAACTGAACCCTGGCAGTCTGGCTGTAGGGCTTGCATTCTTAATGATATTACTACCTCCCAAATCTGAGGAAAGGGTGAGAAGAGGAGCACCCCCAGGGTGGGATGCTCCCCAGGGGGGAGGGGCTTTTCAGGGGTGCAGAGGCCAGGCTTCAGGTGGGTCTCTGTAAGTGGAAGGCACCCAGGGAGGCGGTTGGAGAGGGGACCCAGCAGCCCCACCCATCCTGTGGCCCTACGCACACGCTTGCCGCACACGCACCCACTGCTTTTGGTGTTCTGAGCCACTTAGCTCAGTCCTGCAGTCCTCTTGTCACCTCCCCCTTCCTGCTGTGGGTGACAAGGAGGCCTGGATGGCTGCCAGTCCCTGCCGCCCTCCCCTTCTCCCTCCCACATTGGCTCCAGGGCCACTCTGCTCCCTAAGGATGTCCCTGTTCCTAGCCTGCCAGGGAGAACTGGTCCATGTGATTGCCTGGGCCCCGTCTCCAGCCCAAGCCTGCTCCCCTCCCCATGCTGACCCTAAGCTTTTCAGACTGTGGGAGCAGTGTCCGAGAAGCCACCAGTTTCAGTCTGGTTTTGCAGCCTCCATGCCTGTCTCTGGGGAGGGGGCTGCAGCAGGGCAGAGCCTTGAGTCTGGTGGAAGGGAGAGAGTGGGCATACTCAAAGGAGGAAGCAGCCTGCCCTAGACCACACCACCTAACGCCAGGCTGGAAAGGAACTGAAGTTTCACTTGAGCCATGATTTGTCCCAGGGGAAGCTTGGGCTGAGAAGGGCAGGGCCCTTTGCCCAGGTCAAGAGGAGCAGAACCAGCAAGGCTCAGCCCAGAGCCCAGGCCAGACAGGTGCACTAGGCGGCCTTGCGCCTTCCAGAGCTTGGCACCCCTAGAACCTGACTGGCTGTGCAGCAGTTCTGCCCCGCCTGCACCCCTTCTCCTCCCATTCTCTCCTGAGCTCCCCAGACCTGCATTTGGAATGCATCTTACTGTCTGACCTGCCTGCTACAGTGCCAGACAGAGCGTGGCTTCTTGCCCTCTCCCTCTGTCCCCTGCCTGGCCAGTTTTCCTGGTACATTGGAGCCAACTGAGCAGTTCCTGGCCTTTCCTCGAGTCTGCCAGGCCTGTCCCAGCCTAGCGCGTCCCTCCCCACCTCCAGGCCATTCCTGGCCTGGCCTGCTGTTCCTTTGGTTGTCACGGTTTCCCAGCCCTTCCCCTTCAGCCCACCCTGCTTTCAGCAGTTTGGGTCTTTGCTGTGGACACAGCAGTCCCTGAAGAAAGTGCCAGCACCAACGCCCACAAGCTCTTAGGCTCATTCGCTAGATAACTTTTGTGCTCTCTCCACGCAGCTAATTTCCAGAAAGAAGGCCTCAAACATTCCCCTGGGCCCTGGCCCGCCCTGGCCCACCACAGCCCCTCCAGTCCTGCCCTCTGCTCCTCCCAGGCTCGGGAGCAGCCACTGGTCTGGCGGGTTGGGCAGGCCCAGCCAGGAGGAAGCTGGGCTTGGTTCACCCTCCTCCTGGGAGCCTGTGCCCCAGTGGGATCTGCTTGATCTCCCTCCCCTGCTGCTCGGAACACACCCCAAGCTGGCTCGAGCCCCTCCACCCCACCCACCTCATTCCCGCCCCCAGAGGCTGAGGTCACTGGCTCCCCTGGGCCTGGGTGGGGCTGTCAACACCTGCCGGTTGGAGGAGGAGGCAAGGCCCCTGGGGGCTGTTGTCTTAGCAATTGAGTAACTAGGGAGCTTGGCTCTGCCGGAACTGGTTCCCAGGCCAGGCCGGAACCTGTGGAGGCTGCAGACCCCTGTGGCCTTGGGGGTTTGGGGTGGCAGGAAGTCCACCCCAGGGATCCTGGCTGGGTGGGGGTAGAGGGACATAGGTTTGTTCAGAGGGCTCCAGGGGCAGGAAAAGCACATTTCTTGTCCCGCAGAGCCTCTTCCCAAAGGTGAAATGGATGTGAGCAAGTGGGGGTCCCTGCCTTGAGGTCAGGGTGGGGGGCAGCATGCCATGCTCACCAGCCCCTCCCTCCTTAGGTGTCCCTCAACGCATGGTTCTGGTCCACAGTCTTCCACACCAGGGACACTGACCTCACAGAGGTGAGCACTCCTCCAGCTCCCCCTCCTGCACAGGGTGGTCCCAGAGGAGCCCAGAAGTGGGCAGAGGGGCTCTAGAGGGTCATGGCAAGTCCCTCTGAGGAGCACTGGGAGGAGTACGGGGTGGGCATCCTAAACCTATTGGTGCCCTTGATCCTCATTGAGCCTCATCAGGTGGGGATGAGTATTCGCTCTTCTTGCCTGATGAGGCAGCTGAGCCTTCGAGAGGTGGACATGCTTAGGGGCACCCAGCTAGTGAAGGGTTGCCACAGGACGTGACCCCATGGCTGTCAGACTCCACACTGTGCTCTGAATTCTGTGCAGCGTGGTCATGTCCTGGAGCCTCAGCAGGATCCCTCCACCAGCATCCCTAAAGCCTTGTTCCTGGGCACATTTTTAAAAACTTGTACAGTGATGTGAACACAAGGCTCAGTCGGAGTGAAACAGTGATAGGCAGGCCCAGGACCCTGGCCCCTCCCTGCCATCCCTCCATGCCCCCATCCCCGCGGGTCCTCTCCGTGAAGCCTCATGCTGGTCCCTCACCACCTTTCCCTGTCCTCAGAAAATGGACTACTTCTGTGCCTCCACCGTCATCCTACACTCAATCTACCTGTGCTGCGTCAGGTGAGCCTGCCTGGGTGGCTGCAGGGGCAAAATCGAACCCTGGAGGCAGAAAAGGGTCACCCAGCCCTCCCCTGGGGGCCTTCTTCACTAGTCTCCCAACACCTACTTCCCCCCACCGCCCACCACCACATTAGCTGTCCTGGGTGAGGACTCTGGGGTAGGACTGGGGGCCCTGGCTCCTGACAAGGAGCTGTAGCACTTGCTGCCCCAGCTGTGGCCTGTTTGGTGGGGAGAGGGGTAGTGACTTCAGGGGCCATGCACTGATGTTGGGGGGAGGAGATGCGTCAGGGAATGCTGCTCTGGGGATGGGCCACCCGCCCTCTGAGCAACCCTGGACGGTGGGGCAGGACCGTGGGGCTGCAGCACCCAGCTGTGGTCAGTGCCTTCCGGGCTCTCCTGCTGCTAATGCTGACCGTGCACGTCTCCTACCTGAGCCTCATCCGCTTCGACTATGGCTACAACCTGGTGGCCAACGTGGCTATTGGTGAGGCCCTGGGGGGCTTGGGCCATCTGCAGAAATGCTAGCTTGGGGTGCGAGTGGGAGGTTGGTGCCATTCCTGGAGAAGGAGGTTCTAGAGAGACCCTTGGGGTAGAGGAATGGAGAAGAACTTGAGGTGGGAGAGAGAGGAGGCTGGGAGGAGAGTCCGAGGATGATCCTGGGGTCAGAGAGCATGGAGTTGGGGATGGCCTTGGGGAGAAGGAGCCGAAGGAATGAGTCTCTCCTGCCTCCACTGGCACCCAGGCCTGGTCAACGTGGTGTGGTGGCTGGCCTGGTGCCTGTGGAACCAGCGGCGGCTGCCTCACGTGCGCAAGTGCGTGGTGGTGGTCTTGCTGCTGCAGGGGCTGTCCCTGCTCGAGCTGCTTGACTTCCCACCGCTCTTCTGGGTCCTGGATGCCCATGCCATCTGGCACATCAGCACCATCCCTGTCCACGTCCTCTTTTTCAGGTGGGTGCTGCCCCCTGCCTGGTGCTCACCTTCTTTGGACCCTTCCTTGCCCACTCCTTAGGGGAGACTGGGGGCTCTGTCTGCCCATCTGCCCCCTCCCACGTTGCCTGCACACACCCCACCCTTGTCTCCATGCGAGCTCTCAGAGCTGTGTGCCTCAATGGGCTACTCCTTTGGCCCACAGCTTTCTGGAAGATGACAGCCTGTACCTGCTGAAGGAATCAGAGGACAAGTTCAAGCTGGACTGAAGACCTTGGGAGCGAGTCTGCCCCAGTGGGGATCCTGCCCCCGCCCTGCTGGCCTCCCTTCTCCCCTCAACCCTTGAGATGATTCATTTTCTCCTTTCAACTTCTTGAACTTGGACATGAAGGATGTGGGCCCAGAATCATGTGGCCAGCCCACCCCCTGCTGGCCCTCACCAGCCTTGGAGCCTGTTCTAGGGAAGGCCTCCCAGCATCTGGGACTAGAGAATGGGCAGCCCCTCTGCCTCCTGGAGCTGAACTGGGGTGGAACTGAGTGCGTTCTTAGCTTTACCGGGAGGACAGCTGCCTGTTTCCTCCCCACCAGCCTCCTCCCCACATCCCCCGCTGCCTGGCTGGGTCCCGAAGCCCTCTGTCTACCTGGGAGACCAGGGACCACAGGCCTTAGGGATACAGGGGGTCCCCTTCTGTTACCACCCCCCACCCTCCCCCAGAATACCACTAGGTGGTGCTGGATGCTTGTTCTTTGGCCAGCCAAGGTTCACGGCGATTCTCCCCATGGGATCTTGAGGGACCAAGCTGCTGGGATTGGGAAGGGGTTTCACCCTGATCATTGCCCTAGCCAGGTTCCCAGGAGGCCTCACCACACTCCCTTTCGGGGCCAGGGCTCCAGCAAGCCCAGGGCAAGGATCCCGTGCTGCTGTCTGGTAGAGAGCCTGGCACCATGTGTCGGGAGTGTGGGCCAGGCTGAGTGCATAGGTGACGGGGCCGTGAGCATGGGCCTGGGTGTGTGTGAGCTCAGGCCTAGGTGCGCAGTGTGGAGAGGGGTGTTGTGGGGGAAGAGGTGTGGTTTCAGAGTGTGTGTGTGCAGGGGTGGGTGGGTTAGCGTGGGTTAGGGGAACGTGCGTGTGGGCGTGCTGGTAGGCATGTGAGATGAGTGACTGCCGGTGAATGTGTCCACAGTTGAGAGGTTGGAGCAGGATGAGGGAATCCCGTCACCATCAATAATCACTTGTGGAGCGCCAGCTCTGCCCAAGGCCCCACCTGGGCGGACAGCCAGGACCTCTCCATGGCCAGGCTGCCTGTGTGCATGTTCCCTGTCTGGTGCCCCTTTGCCAGCCTCCTGCAAACCTCACAGGGTCCCCACACAACAGTGCCCTCCAGAAGCAGCCCCACGGAGGCAGAGGAAGGAAAATGGGGATGCCTGGGGCTCTCTCCATCCTCCTTTTCTCCTTGCCTTCGCATGGCTGGCCTTCCCCTCCAAAACCCCCCTTCCCCTGCTGCCAGCCCCTTTGCCATAGCCCGACTTTGGGGAGGAGGAAGGGGCGATTTGAGGGAGAAGGGGAGAAAGTTTATGGCTGGGTCTGGTTTCTTCCCTCCCCAGAGGGTCTCACTGTTCCAGGGTGGCCCCAGGACAGGCAGGGGCCACACTATGCCTGCACCCTGGTAAAGGTGACCCCTGCCATTTACCAGCAGCCCTGGCATGTTCCTGCCCCACAGGAATAGAATGGAGGAAGCTCCAGAAACTTTCCATCCCAAAGGCAGTCTCCGTGGTTGAAGCAGACTGGATTTTTGCTCTGCCCCTGACCCCTTGTCCCTCTTTGAGGGAGGGGAGCTATGCTAGGACTCCAACCTCAGGGACTCGGGTGCCCTGTGCTAGCTTCTTTTGATACTGAAAACTGTTTTAAGGTGGGAGGGTGGCAAGGGATGTGCTTAATAAATCAATTCCCAGCCTCACCTGCCCTTGTTCAGCTCGTTTGTGTGAATAGGGTGGGCTGGAGGGCAGGAGAAGACAGTTATGGCGGCAGGGGCAGGTCCCACAGCTGGCTGGAGGCAGTAAACAGAGGTGAGGTCTCTGCCTGGGCACGTGGCATGGGGAATGGCAGGTCCCAGAGACAGAGCTGGGCAGAACTCAAGTCCAGTTGTGATAGGGAGCCGGAGCCAGTTCTTTCCCTTTCACTTCCCTGGGCCATTGTGCTTCAGTCATAACACCCCCACCTCCCCACCACCTTGCAGATTCTCCTTCTATCTCCTCATGATCCCCACTCTCCCCTGTTCTGGTCTGAAGCAGGCTGCACTGTTTGTGACTTCACCTCTCTGAGCTTCACCTGGAAACAGACTAGCAGGACCTGCTGCTGAATGCAGGAATGAATGATGCGATGGACAGAATGGCATATCACAAGTGCCTGGTGCACCGCAGGTGCCCGGTGAGCTCCCCCTGACCTTGGCCTTCCTTAGTTTGGGAAGAATGAGTGGTACAGAATGCTAGCCTCAAGGAAGCTTCTGGAAAAAAAGCCTAGGGTGAATGTCTCCCCTACCCCGACACTCAGATCTCTGGGCCCTTGCTGCTTCCCAGGAGAGCCACAGACAGCACTGACCGCAGTGGCAGGGTATTATTTCTTTATTAGGTGCTACTTCAAAGAACAGGGAATCCAGGTGGGTGGGGGCCACAGGGCACCAGGTACAGCCCTCACAGACCAACCTTCTGAGCCCAGGCGAAGAAGATGCCCTTGACGTCATCTACACCTGTCTGAAGGTGGGCAGGCATGATGTAGGTGCGGAGGTCCCGGACCTTGTAGCCACTATGCACCAGGGCCTCCCTCACCTCCTCCTCAGACACTGGCACCACCGTCAGCCTGGCCTCCCCAGCCAGGTACCACGACTCCTCCAGGGCCCCGATGAGGAGGAGGTGCCCCCCAGGCCTCAGCAGCGTGGTGATGTGGTCCAGGGCCCGCTGGAAGCTGGCAAGATCTGGGCTCACTGCCTCCAAGCAGAAGGCAGAGACCAGGGCGTCAGCAGGCAGGGGAGCTGAGCTCCCAGCACCCAGGGGCTGGGGCTGGTGCACGTCGATGGGCAGGACCCGTTTCACCCTGGCTCGCAGCTGGCGCTCCTTCTCCTGCCAGGATTCCCTGTGCAGGAGGCACAAGGCAGGGCTCAAGGCTGTTCTACGCTCAGGCCTCTGTTGCCCCCACCAGTCACTCTATGGGAAGCCTCCTCCCCAACCCTCACCCACCAGTCCTTACCCCTTGCCCTCAATGAGGCAGGCATGCTGGCTGTACATGCTCCAGTTGAAGGCCCCCGGCTCCTCCTGCAGCCAGCGCCCCAGCTCCTGGCGGTTGACCTCCAGGAAATCTGTCATGGTGATGTCTTCAAAGTGGCTGCAGGCGCTGAGCAGCTGGTACACGGTGGGGCCTGAACCAATGTCGATGAGGGTGCGTCCGGACACTTCACCTGGGCAGGGCAGAGGAAGAGGGTCCTGGTGCCAGGCCGGCCCAGGCAGCCC
The DNA here is from genome assembly GCF_028885655.2 of Pongo abelii. Taxonomy (NCBI): domain Eukaryota; kingdom Metazoa; phylum Chordata; class Mammalia; order Primates; family Hominidae; genus Pongo; species Pongo abelii. The sequence goes on along the minus strand of NC_072004.2, from coordinate 69,948,797 downwards.
CTGCCTCCTCACCCCTCCCTCCCCTGCATCTCCCTGCCTCTCTCTAGTTCTTCCGTCTCCTCTGCAAATGTGTCTCTATCTGGAAAAAGCATTGGCCCCAGAGTTAAGACTGAACCCAGCTCCAACATGGACTGCCCTTCAGAAGGGAACTTCACCGCTCTGAGACTCAGGTTTCACATCTAGAAAACAATACCTACTGGCCGGGCACAGTGGCTCACACCTGTAATCCCAGCACTTTGGGAGGCCGGGGCAGGTGGATCACCTAAGGTTGGGAGTTCGAGACCAGCCTGACCAACATGGAGAAGTCCCGTCTCTACTAAAAATACAAATAAATTAGCCAGGCATGGGGGCGCATGCCTGTAATTCCAGCTACTAGGGAAGCTGAGGCAAGATAATCGCTTGAACCGGGGAGGTGGAGGTTGCAGTGAGCTGAGATGGCGCCATTGCACTCCAGCCTGTGCAACAAGAGCGAAACTCCGTGTCAAAACAAAAAAATAAAAATAAGTAAATAAGTAAAAATAAAGAAAAGAAGGAAAGAAAGAAAACTATACCTACCAGCCAGGCTCAGCGAGGAAATCCTGGCGGTTTCTCGCCCGTGTGCCGCGTCTGCCTCCATTTCCTCCTCTGCATCTCCACCTCAGTCTGTCCTGCATCCCCCACCTTAGCTCTCAATTCTGAGCACTCTCCGCCCCCTCTCTTCACCTCTCTCTCTTCTGCCCCTCTCCTAAGGGATGTTGCTCCTTTTTCTCTTCTGTTTGCACCTCTCAGCTACCTCTGTTTCTTGGTCCCCATCTGTCAGGCGCCTGGTCTGTCTCCCTTTCCTTCTTTCTATCTCCCCGCGCCTGCTTTCACTTCCCGACGACCTCTTGTCCCTCGTGTCTCAGTTTCCCCCGCTCACCGGTGGCGAAGGTCTGCGCCAAGCAGCGCAGCTTCCACGGCCCGACGCCGTCCGGGTTGCACAGGTCCCCGCGAGGGGGCGCGTAGTTGTTGCGGAGGTAGGCGCGCGGCTCGAAGCGCTGGTAGGCCGAGGCCACCGCTGCCTGGCCCGAGGCCGAGTCAGGGGCTGCGCCCGCAGCGGGGCTCCGGTGTGCGCCGCTCATGCTGCCGCCGCGGTCCGCCCAGTGCCTCGCTCGCCTCGCGGCCCCTTTTTCTACCGCCCGACCCCCGCCCCGACCCGTCCGCTGTGGGGGCGGCAGCGGACCGCCGAGCCGCCCGGGGCCACGTGCGCCGGATCCTCCCCACCCATTCATCCATCTCCCTTAGTGTCCGGGCGGCAGACGCACCGGAGGTGAGTGGGGGGGCGGCTGCAGCAGCAATCGTCCCCCACACCCCCCGCTCCGTACTTGCTCCCGCAGCCCTCGCCCTCCGCCTCGCCTGCCCCTGTCTGAGTCCCGCCTCTGCGCGCCCCCAACCCTCAGTTCCTCACCCCCACAATCTTTAGACCCCCTCACCCCCGCCGGCCGGCCCCTCCCGTCTCTCTTCTTCAGCCCCTCGTAGCCATTCACCTCTTTTGCCCAGCAGCCCGCACCTTCTCTTTCCTGATTCGAGGTGGAGACTGGGGAATTAGGCCCTTTCCCCAGTTTCTCCCTCGCAGCGCCCTCCCCGACGAGGCCCCAGACCCCGCCAGGCTCCCCTCCCTCCCGGACACCCGTCCCAGCACCCACCCTTCCCTTAGAACTGCCACACAAGTCCCCTTCCCCGCCCCTCCTCCGGGCCTCTCTCGTCCTTTCCTATGCCACCGGGCCCTCCAGCGCCACACCCCCCCCACCCCGCCCCAGAAAGGACAGTCCGTTCCGGCCTCCGCTGTGGTCGCTCCGGGGGCCCCAGAGCAGGGCGCGGCACTGCCCGTCCGATGGCAGGCGCGATAGGGGAGGTGAGCTGTGCTAATGCACTTAGCGGGCGGAACAGCCGGGCCTCCCCTGCGGGCCCCGCGGGTTCCCAGCCGCTTATCTGGGGGCTGCCGAGGACAGAAGGTTCGGGTTCGGGTTGTTCCCGCCACGTCGGGGGCGGCGCCGGACGCAGGTGAGGGGAGAGGGCTTGGGCAGGGGAGGGGCAGGACGCATTCGCGGAGGGCTGCCAGGGCCACCAGGGAGCGCAGTCCGGGCCTTGGGGCCCAGCCGATTTGGGGTCCTGCGGATGTAGGGGCTCTGACCCCACTCCTCTCGCAGCCCACACTCCAGCTTCCCTCCAAAGCAGCGGCCAGGCCAGGCCTGAAGGTTCTGCTCAGCGCCCCGGGTTCTGGCTGTCAAAATGCCAGGGTCTCCCCACCTATCTCCCGGATGGGAAGCCAATTCTGCCTGTGGCATCTCCGTGGTCTCCCTGAAGACCCCTTCCTTCCCCTCTGGATGAGTCCAGGGCCCTTCTGCCCTGGGTAGGTCACCAGCCCAGCTCCTGCCACCGTGGGTTCCTGGCCCTGCTTGATGCGGGCCTCCTCCATGCCCTTCCCTCCCGCTTGTCCCCAGGAGAAAGTCTCCTTGGGAGAGGCAGCTAGGTTGGGACATGAGTCACCACAACAGCTGCAGGGGTCACAGAGGGGAACCTGACCCCCTAGCACCTCCAACCTTCCCTGGCTTCCAGGGCAGGAGGTGTGGAGCCAGACACAGCTGATGATTGATTCTGTCTGGATTCGGAACTGAGAGGCAGGTTAGCTTTGAGGTCACTGACCCCGTTCACACCCTGAGGCAAAGCCAAGGACAGTCCTGGCACCAGCCCCTCCATATTCTCCACGAGACATCATTGAAACAAACCCTGGATGCGGATGCCAGCTGGCTTGCTGGGTACCACCCAGTGCCAGGGGGCTGGACACAGAAGCCAGGACTGGGCAGCAGTCAGGGTACGGGAAGGAGACTGGAGACAGCACCCTGTTTACAGCTCTGTCCTGGCCCCCCCACCCCGAGTATGGGGCGTATTCATTAGCTCTGCCATATTTAGCTCAGATGCGGAGCCTGGTCCCAGAAGTGGGCATTGAGGGGACACCCATGGGCCAGCCCCCCCAACCACAAGGAAAGAGATGCGACTCTGGCACATGATTGAGCATTTATTGCGGCACTAACAGAGGGTGCTGGGGGCCCCACCATCCTTGCCTCTGCCCTTTTCACCTCCCCCTCCCTCCCAGCTTCTGCCTAGAGCGTTCCAGATTCCCCTCACATTTTCCTGGATCAGGGCCACTCCTCCCAGGCACCTCTTGCCCTCACCAGTACCTTTTGTCCCTTCTCCTGGGGCTGAGGGTCCTCAGCTGTGCTGGCCCCCAACTCTCCACCCTTAGTGCCCACTGTCTCTGCCACCCTCCCTTTGGGAACTCAGGGGGCTCAGGCATCCTGGCCTCTGGCTCCCTCCTCCCCTAGCCCCCAACTCTGGGCAAACTACGAAGCAGCCATGGCCAGCAGCTCCCCTCCACAGTCCTAGCCAGGAAGGGCCCAGCCCAGGGCGGGCACAGCGGAGCCCAAGTCACAGTCCCTCTCAGCCTCTCTGTGCTTCCTGGGACATGGAGCGGGACAGGGAGCGACGAAGGGCACCGGGCTTGCTGACAGGCACCACAGGGGGCAGCTGCTTTGTGATCTCAGCCACCTCCTGGCGGTCCACACACTGGCCACCCAGGGCTGTCTCCAGCGCCAGCAGCTCCTGAAGCTGGATGGGGGTGTCCTCGCGCTCCTCCTTGGTGGCGCCCATCTTGGCAGGGGTGAAGATGGGCAGCGGCAGTACCCGCTGGTAGGGCAGCTGGTACTCCTGCAGCCCACGGCCGAGGATGCCCATCCGCATCACCAGCCAGGGCGAGCGCTGCACCAGCACCTGGCACTGCCCCTGCTGGTGGTAGGTCTCATGTCTCTGGGTGTCCTCCTCATGCAGGGAGCAGCTGGGGAGAGGGGAGGGTCAGTGAGCTCCTGGGGGCTGTTGTTCTCTGGGCACAGGCTGGGTCAGGGGCTCCCCGGGGCTGCTGCGACCTGGGGGCAGGAGGGGTGGTTCCCCTTTGCTCTCCCCATGGGGCATTCTGCCTGCCTCCACCCCCAGAAATTTCTCCAGGGCTTCACGCTCTGGCCTCATGGCTCAGTGAGGGTGCTCTGGGGGAGCAGAGGCAGGGCTCTAGCAGACCCGCACTCACCCCTCCTCGGGCCGTGTGGACAGTGTCAGATCCTTCCATTCCGCCCAGAAGGCCTCCCGGCGCTCACAGTTCTCCTCGGACACCTCGCAGCTCAGCTCTGAGGTAGCCATGATCACTCCTCACTCTCTCTCCCCTCCCAGGCCCTTTAAATAGCCCCCTCCTCCCCCTTCTCCAGGGGCTATTTTCGGCCCCTCTGGTGTCACATGCTATAAGTAGAGCCAAGACTCACTAATGGGGGGATGCCAGACCTAGGGCAGGGGTTGGGGTACCTGGACGCTGGCTGCCCCCGGTCAGAGGTCTGGGGTCCAGGGTCCTGGGGTCAATGCCTCCAGGTGCCTGACATTACTCAGACACCGTCTCATGCCAGCCACGTGCCCAGCCTCGTGCCCCCCTGGCACTTGCCCTCTGCCCCACCCACTCCCTTTTGCAGGGAGGACAGCAGCTTGTCTGTAAACAGAGCAGGACCAGCAGGAATTGATGCCCCCTCTGGGCTCTGTACCAGGGCTGCCAGGTCCTGCCCTGGCTGCGCTCTCCTCTGCCTGGGCTCAAGGGCACATCCCCAGAAGGGACAGTGCAACCACGTCCTCAGGCGCCTGCACCAAAGGCCTAGTGCCTAGTCCCCAGTCACCCTCACCACACCAGCAGGGGCGGAGACGGTCAACTCCATGCCTGGGAACCTGGGGCATGAGCCTTGGCCAGGTGTTTTCCTTCCCCATGGCCGGAGGTCAGATAAGTGGTCTTAGGAGACAGGTCTCAGGAGACAGTCAGGCCAGTAGGGGTGGAGGGGGCCCCCAGTTCTACCCCAACACCTGTGTTGGGTGAAATGGGAATCCAGGGGCTCTGATGGGTGACAGTCAGAAGGCCTGGTTCCAGCTCCATATCAGCCATAAACAGGCTGTGTGATCATGGGTCAGTCCCTGCCCCTCTCTGGGCCCCTTTCCCCACTTTCTGGCCACTACAAGAGGACCAGAAGAGCTCTGGGGCCTGCCCACTCCGATGTGCTACCTGGGAGGGGACTGGCTCTCCTTCATGGGGAGCAGGGGAGACAGATGGCTGTGGGGACAGTCCAGCACCTCAGGAGTAGCAACTCATGGTGCAAGAAGCTGGCAGACAGGTGGTGGGTGTGGGGGGATGAGGAGTGAGAACACTGCCGAGTGGACAAAGGGCGGCAGGAGAGGCAGTCACAGGGGGAGCTCAGGACCCTGTGGGGACGGCAGAGTACCCAGGAGCACGTGGGTGCAGAACTGCAGACTATTGATTACTGAGCACTGTCCCCGGTTCTTCATATCTTTTAATCTCATAACAACCCTGTGACATCAGTCCCATTTTCATAAAGTAGGAAGCAGATGCTGAGAGAGGTAGATTCGCCCAGGGTCACACACCTAGGCAGGACTGAGACAGGATCCACCTGGCTCTGAAGAAGCTGGCTCTGCTGGAAGCCTGCATGCGGGCAGGCAAGGGGCAGGCCAGCCGGGAGGGAGAAGGAAGGCAGGCAGTGGCCTGGCCCCGCCCTGCGATCCGGGCTCCAGGCCGCCCCTGGTGTGAGTGCCGTGCGGGGAGAGGGAATGGGTGAGTGGAGTCTGGGAGGTCCGGGGCTCCAGGTGTCCTGGATCCCAGAGGTGCCTCAGTGACCCTGAAGCTCAGGCCCCATCTCCAGGCCACACAGTCAAGGCTTGCTGTGGGCACTGCCAGGTGCCCATACCCCCACCTCCATTCCTGGACTAGAGACTTTAACTTGCCCCGCTGAAGCCTGGCAGGGGGCGGGGCATTTTTTTCTGACCAGTCATCTGCTCAGTTGAACAGGTCAGGAAAGCCGGGGGAAGCGGGGGCATGTTCCAGGAACTGGCTCCCCAGGCTCCGCCCTCCTGTGAGCCCAGGAGAGGTTGTGTGAGGGGTCTTCCCTCTTCATCCAAGCTGCTGCCTGCCTTCCTCTGCCCTCAAGAGGCAAGGCAGTGGGAGGGTCTGGAGCTTTTTTTTTTTTTTTAGTTCATGTTTTTAATTGGCTTAATACAAAGGTCCTCCAGGAGGCCCTGGGAGGAGGGGGACAGCCTGGGAGAGGCAGAGATTCACGGCCAGCAGCCCACCCCCACCTGCCACCCACTCCCCAACAAGGGTCCCAGACTCTTTCAATAATCCTAAAAAACCCGACGAGAGCGCAGGCAGATGAAGAGCCCCTTCATCTTCACACGGGTGACAGGCGGCCCTGCCCTGCCCAGGGCACTGGTCCTCCCCAGCCAAGTCAGGTGCCCAGCCCAGACCCTGCCCTGGCAAGGCGGGGGAGAGCAATCTGCTTCTCCAGGAGGCAGGGCGCCATGTAAACATCAACAGGCCAGACCCCACTTCCTCCAGCCAGCGGGGCCCCGGAGTCCAGTGCTCCACCCCACAGCCTGCTCAGACAGTCGACTCCAGGCACGGCGTGGCTCAGTGGAGGGTGACAGCCTGGGGCCAGGTCCCATGTGGGCAGCGCAAGCCCAGCTGGCACCCTTTCTGGCTCTGGAAGTAGTGGCGACAGGACCCTGGCCCGCAGGGTGGGAGGGGGCACAGTCACACCCGGGCTCCCAGCTCGCTGATGCGCTGTCGCAGGTGAAAGGCAAATTCAAACATGGTGGCCGCGAGGCTCTGGTGGATGAGGTACCGGGGCAGACGGCCCTGGGGGAAGGCAGGCAGAAGTCACTTGATGGCCTGCCCTCAGCAGGGTCTCCCCTTGCAGCTGGCACCAGCAGGGGGGCTCTGGGCCAGAATGCAGGTGCAGCTCTGGAATCCAGCCTGGGCCGCCCTCTCCCACTCACCCCTGGCAGGAAGAACATGCTGGGCCTGGCTCTTGGCACCAGCCACACAAACAGACTAGGGTGGGGCTGGGCTGGCCACCAGCCACCCTTCCTCAGGGCCTCAGGACTCAGAGGTAAGAAGGGGCGGCACATGCCCCACAGCAACCCAGGGCTAAGAGACCATCTGGACCCTGACCCAAATTTTCAAGTAAGAAAGGAGGCTGACAAAGGGGAGGCCCAGGCATGGCAGAGAGCCCCCAAGGTCATGCAGCAACCAAGTCAGCAGCAGGGTCCCCTCCACTCCACGGAACCCACCTGGCAGCCCCCCAGCACCCCACCTTGAGATCTGTATTAAGAATCCAGACAAAGGTGCAGACACGGGGGTTACTGGCCGACTTGAGCACGATGAAGCCCCCAGGGCCATTCTCTCCCCTATGGAAAGAGGCGTCATTGGGGGGACTTTGGAACACAGTGAGGCCCTGACACCCCCCCGCAGCCCCCACCACTCACACTCCATTCTTGGCCCAGCTGGGACTGGGCTGGAAGCAGAAAGGCAGAGCTACCCTGTCTGAACAAGGCTTAGCACAGGTGTCCCACGGGCTGCAGAATCGGCCCTCCACCCCCAGCCACTCTGTGATGCTTGAATCCTCCCACAACAGCCTGTTGGTGCTTGCACACCCCCAGGGACAGAGAGCTCACCACCTTCCCAGCCCTCATCCACCCTGTCCAGAGATTCTAGGTCAGCCCTGCTATGGCAGAGTAGGCTGGGCTGGGGTTTCTTACCCCTTCCCCTTCAGGAGGGGACACCTGCTCAGGAGAAGGCTAAGCCTGGGGAGGCACAGTTCACATCTCATCACCATTTCATTCTCCCTCAGCTCCACTGAGCACGCCTAAGCCCATTCTGCAGATAAGGAAGTTGGCATCCAGAGAGGAAGTGAGCTTCTCTGCACCCAGCAAGTCTGTCCAGTGCCCAAAGCAGAGCCTGGCATCCTATTCTAAGAACAGTGCTCCTGCTGGAACCCAGGAGGGGATGGGGAAGAGTGGGGTCTATGGGAGGGGGCCACCCGCAGCACCACAGCCTGACTGGACAAAAGGGAAGACTCCAGAAGCCCAGGCACAGATGCGGGAAGGCCATAATCCCTTTATCTTTGGGGGACTCCTGAGCCACTCCAGAGAAAGATGACGGAGTGAGGACAGGGTGAAGGGGACGAAAGGGGACCCAAGTCTCCTTAGGCAGGAAGATGAAACCCAGAGCATAGAGCCTCCTGCTCAGGTCAATCAGCCCAGAGTGAGCACATGGCTCTCAGGCCCCTTCCCTGCACGGGTCCCCATCCATGGTCTACCCCAGCCAGCCACCGCCGCACATCCCGTCCAGCGTTGGTGGCTTGGTTCCAGCTGTCCACCACCCCCCACCTCCACAGACAGAGCAGCAAGATTAGCAGGATTAGTAGCTGGGAGAAGCAGAGCCCAGCGAGACAGGGAACAGGAACGCAGCCTCAGCAGGGGAAGTACCCAGCTGTACACGCTGTACCCTGCACTGCTCAATGCTCCCAGGGGAGGGGCTGGCAGGGGTGACCCCAGGCAAAGTGAGGCTCACCGGACATATTTGTGCGTTGGGGGCTTGGCACTGTGTGCGGTGGCGATCCCTGATGACAAGTATCGGTCCCTGCGCCGCTCAATGCGCCGGACATTCACGAAGTCCCTGGGGGAGGGAGGGTTAGTTCAGGGGACAATGACCCAAGGCCAAAGTGCAGAAGACCTGGCTGAGAGGAGGGGGCCCAGCAGGGACTCACCTTGGAGAGACCACGCCACCCGCAGCCCCTGCAGACACGTCATAGGAGATGAGGGTGTTGTCTTCCACTCGCTGCAGGATCTGAGGGCCGTCAACGGAGACTTTTGGAACAGGTCGCCCCAGGAAAACCCCAGGGATGGGAACACCCCAGGCCCCTTTACTAACTAACTGCTATTGCCATCCGTAGGCCCTGGGCAGCGCCTGATGAGCACTCCTCCCGCCCTCCTCCCGACCCTCTCGAGCAGGCACTGTTACCATCACACCCACTATACAGATGGGGCAGCTGAGGCGCTGAGTGCTTCAGTGATCCCACTGGGGCGTGGCTGTGCCCCCATCTGTGCCTTAAGAGGCAGCCAGGCTGGGCTCACCTGGCAGGCAGTCACTGTCTTGTTCCACAGCACCATCCTCTCGGGCTGCAGGATCACCTCCTGGTACACGAGCTCCGCAGGACAGGGCAGGAAGGTCTGGGACAGGGCGGCAGAGGGCTGGGTGGTGCCAGATGGGCTCAGGCAGACCAACCCCTCCCTCTTGGTGGGGGGCACCCACCAGAGGGCCCCTCGGCCCCTTCCTGGAGCCTCCTGTGCTGTCTGGGGCTCCAGGAAACCCGCTCCCCTCACTCACCTTCAGGATAAACGTCTTGCCGTGAAAGGGAACTTCAATGGTGTACACGGTGTCCCCATATTCCTGTGGCAGGGACAGAAGGTGGCAGGGAGGAGAGTGGAGGCAGGGGGTGGGCTGGTGGCACAGAAATGGGTGACAGGCAGGGCAGGTTTTTAACAGCTCAGGGTGGAAAACTCCAGGAGTTTGGGGATACCTGAGCAGCTGTTACAAAACAGCAGCTCTAACAAACCTATGGCACTGGCGGGAGAGAGGCTTTTGATGCCGAGTTAAAAGATGGGGGGACAGCTGCGGCTGCAACCACAAAAAACCATGTCTCCAGGCCAATGGGGCTGCCACAAGAACTGGCCAGAGAGAGGGACTGGGGCATGTTGCTCTCTGTTTTCCAAGCTCTCTACAATCTTTGTAGATAATGTTGTTTTGATCATGAAACGAAACAACGGATGCAGAGCAGAAGCCTGGCTTCCCCTTCAAAGCCTGGAGCCAAGGGGGCAGAACAGCAGGGAAGTAAAGACAGTGTGGTGCAGGGAAGGGGGGCCGAGGGGCGCGGGGGGAAACGTCCAATCCAGCCCAGCCTCCTGCCGACCCGAGGACCCAGCTCCCTCTCTTGGGGCAGGAATCTGGCTCCAACCCATGTAATCTTTGGGTTTCTTCCTCAGGCCTCAGAAAAGAGAACAGAAACTCCTAACACGCATGGGAAGGTCAGGTGGGAGAGGGCTTCTTACATTATTCTTCTCAAACTTCCAGTTCTCTTCCTGGGCCAAGATCTGGTCCACCACTGCTGTGGCCTCCTTCCCCTGGCGGACGTACTCCCACTCCTGGACGGAAGCAGGAGGCAGGGAGGGGTCAGCCTGGGGCCTGTAGCCCACCATGTTCGTGGCCTGTTCTCTCTCTAGACATACCACATGCTTCCCAGAGGGACCTGGCCCAGCCACATGTGGGATCTGGGCTGCTCCACCTGTGCACCCAGGCATGAGGCAGACCAGGGGGGCCGGACTGGTGGTGGGGCAGACACTCGGATGGGCATTGCCCGAGGTTCAGCCTCTACTGGGAAACCCCTGCCCACCCCGGCTGACCCCCGCACCGGCCGTCCTCCAGGCACCCATTCCAAGGGCAGAGGTTAGCGGTAGGCAGGCAAATACCTGAGCAGAGAAACTTTTCTTCCCAGCAACTTCTTCATCTGATTCATTGTCAGACCCTGCAGAAAACAGGCACAGATGACAATGGCAAGGGGTGGGGAGAGAGTGTGGGGAGGTAGTGGGGTTCGGGTATGTGAGTGCAAGGATGTGGGGGATAAAAGTGTGTGGGAGAGGGTTGCTGGCTTTCCCCAGGGAGCCTGATAGAAGGAATAGAAAGAACAGACCCAGCCTACCCCATTCCTCACAAGGCCCCTCCCTGAAAGCAGTTCCCCCACACACCAGCCCTCACCTGCAAAGGATTCTGGGGGTGAATAGAACTGTCCCTCGGACAGAGCACCGGAGAACAGCAGGGGTCCACGGGCAACAGCAGCCTGGGCGGCAAGATACCCTAGAGGAGCAAACTCGGTCCCAGACCGAGGACAGTTACACCCTAGCAGCCTGGGGTACCCCCACCCAAGCTCCCCCTCAGGCTACTGGAGGCTGCTCAGAGGTGGCAAGATGCTTCAGACTGACTCTCATGCCCGCAACTCCCCTCTCTTGGGGCTGGGGTAACCCTCGCTGCACCCCCCTACCCGCGAGCACTCACATCGCTCCTCTTCGGCTTCCTGGGGTAGGACTTTGAAGTCAAGGAACCAGGTCTCCAACCAGGCGAGGACAAAGGAGACGATGGGGAGCAAGTAGCCAAATGCCCCTTTGCTGAGCAGCTGTGAAGGGAGGGGGCTGAGCTCCATGGCAGGGGTCACCCCAAACCCAGAGCCCCCTCCTGCGGCTACCAACTCTAGCCAGCCAAACTGGCATACACCCCATTCCGGGTAGCAGCTGCTTGGGAACCCTTTCAAGTCTGCAGCAGGATAAACTGGGATTAGGCTGGAGAAAGAACTTTCTGATTCCTGGAGCTGCAGGGGGCTAAGTCAGGGAAGCAGGTGAAGGATAATTCCTTAGAGATACCAAAGGACAGGATTCCCTCTCCCCCTAACCCGGACAACAGGGACAGACACCCCAAATTAGAGAAATGCTCCTCTCTAGAAGCATACCACTCAGATCTGATGCCCACCAAACCGACCAGACCCTGAGCCACTGACCTCAGAGAGGATGACCTTGACAATGAGGAATGCACTGGACACCAGCGTCGTGACCTGCCCAGGGGAGGGAGGGAGGAAGGGGAAGGCAGAGGCTGGGAAGTGAGTCCTCCTACATCCCGTCCCTTCCACCAGCCCTGCCAGGGCCCAGAAGCTGCCAGGAAAGTGGCATCTTACCGCAATCACCCACCAGTGCTGGAGCCGCAGCACGGCATAGCCCAGGAGCAGTCCAGAGAAGCGGAAGAAGGCCAGGACCTGGTGGGGGACGGCAGCCAGGCAGTCACAGGAAGCTACTGCCCCCCACCCTGCTGCAGGCTGACCTCCCCTCTGGTCCTGCCCCCACAATCCCTTCCTATGGGCATGCACACCTCAGGGGACAACGACTGAGTCAGCATTTCTCTGGGACAATTTGGATGTAACCTTGGACAGGGGTCTTATCTTCCCTCTCCCACCTGGGGCTCTCTGAAGGGGGCTTTGTGGAGGAAAGGTGTTTTTTTTTTTTTTTTTTTTGAGACAGAGTCTTGCTCTGTCACCCAGGCTGGAGCGCGGTGGCACGATCTCAGCTCACTGCAACCTCCGCCTCCCAGGTTCAAGTGATTCTCCTGCCTCAGCCTCCCAAGTAGCTGGGATTATGGGCGCGCACCACCATGCCCAGCTAATTTTTTGTATTTTTAGTAGAGACGGGGTTTCACCATGATGGCCAAGCTGGTTTCGAACTTCTAACCTCAAGTGTCCACCCACCTCAGCCTCCCAAAGTGCTAGGATTACAGGCGTGAGCCACTGCGCCCAGCCTTGTGGAGCAAAGATTTTAACGACTGATGGCTCCCGAAGGATGGGAGCCGAGTCTCTGGTCAGACTGGATATATGCTGCAGAAAGAGAACCCAGCGGAAGTCATTTCCCTGCTCCCTCTCTGCCTCCGGGGTCCCCAGGATCTCCCAAGGCCACTCACGAAGATGTCAAAGAAGGAAGTTTTAAAGTTGTACTGGATGATCTCCTGCTCCAAGTTCTTACGGATGCCTGTGTTGGTCTGTGAGAGGGAGACAGGAAGAGCTCTGCAGGTAGAAGCAAGGGCCTGGGGCTGCCCCTCACCTCCCAGAAGGGGCAAGAGGTAGGGGACGGAGGAACCTGGAGGGGAGGCTGTTGGCGCGAAGCCACCACCCAGGGGGCCCTGGAAGCACCAAGGGAGCTCAGCCCACGGCCAGAGACCTCAGGCACCAATACCACTCCTCTAAGGATCCAGGCCCTGCTTCCAGCACCCTACCCAGGAAGGGGCAAGCTTGGAGGCTTCGGGGCTGTGCAGGGGAGGCAATAGGCCCTACACAGGGCCAGCAGAAGGGCGCCGGAAGCCCACCTCTGACAGAATCCCATTTCCCTCCCAGCACTGCGGTGCTCCATCTTCCCAGCCATAATCCATCTGGGCTGATGGGGGGTGGGGGTGGGCAGTGGTGTCAGACGGAGCCTCAGGTGGCAAATCAATTGATTAGGTTTATGCTTAATGGGCAAAATCCATCACGCTGCTGGAGAGGGTGAAGTGGAGACGGAGTGGATGTGTCCTTGCCCCTGTCCTTACCCCAGCCCACCAGACATTTTCACCAGGACCCCTGAGGCCTTGGCCCCGACTCCAATGTCCAGAGGTCTGAGGGAACTGGATGGACACCAGGCCAGACTGCGGCCTGACTCCTCGGAAGGACGGGTATGACGGGCCTAGGCTTCTTCAGGTGGGGCACCAGCCACCCTGGAGAAGGGAGGACACAGGGACTCTGGGCGATGGAGCCCAGGAACCCCGGAGAGGAAGACCCCTCACAACCGCCTAGACTGGGGCTTCCGCTCTCCAGCAGGGCAGCCAAATCTGAGGGGGCTTGTTAGAGATACAGATGCTCCCCCACTGAGCACACAGCCCCACCATGTGCCTTTTCTTCAAGCCCACCCCAGCTCCATGAAATCTGATGCCACCTCTCCTCTGGCTGCTGGTGAGGCCCCCAGGCCTGCCACCCACCCACCCCATCCCACCCAACCCACACCACCCAGCACTCCTCTTGCTCCTCAGACTCTGCCCTGGGCTCTGCAGCCCCTTCCACCCTCAGTCACTGGGCCTCAGAGCTCTGTCCTCCTCCCTCTTCTCTCCAGCCTGGGCACCCACTGGTGCTGACTGATCAGGACTCGGGAGAGCCAAGTCTCAGCCCCTGCTTTGCCACTCTCTGGCTCCAAACCCCCTGCTCAGCACGACCCTACTGAGTCCTTGTAACCACTGGGCAACACAGACACAGTCTGTCAGTGAACTAAAAATATATGCTCCCAAATACAAAAATAAAACTACAAGACCGAAAATCAATACAATTTTAATTAAATGTCTGCCAAGGGAAACATCATGCGGACTCTACTAATTGTTCAGTGCAGGATTCTGAAATGTTTCATGACATCTGAAAACGATTAGTAAGTTAGATCTTCTCACTTTGCAAGAATTCCCAGGTACGCATGAGGACTGCAGAGCAATCGCAGCCAACACAGCCAAATAACTTCAAAAGCACAATTACAGAGGCCAGGCACAGTGGCTCATGCCTCTAATCCCAGCACTGTGAGAGGCCGAGATGGGAGGATCACTCGAGTCCAGGAGTTTGAGACCAGCCTGGGCAACATAGTGAGACTCCATCTCTACCAAAAAAAAAAAAAAAAATAGCCAAATGTGGTCGTGCACCTGTGGTCCCGGCTACTGGGGAGGCTGAGGCGGGAGGAACCCTTGAACCTAGGAGTTGGAGGCTACAGTGAGCTATGATCACACCAATGCACTCCAGCCTGGCCAACAGAGCGAGACCCTGTCTCAAAACAAAACAAAAGTAAAATCATCAAAATCTTTTCAGCTCTTCTCGGGTAAGGAAACATGTATTCAATGAAGGATGCAGGTAAGTTTTAGTGTTTACTTTGATGTTGGATGGGACCTTGAAAAGGAAGTCTGCCTAAGACCTCAGAAGCTCTGCAGAAGGCCCTGAGCCTGCTGGGCCACAGCTTTTTCATGGGTAAGATGGCCCCTAGGGCCATCCATGGCCGTGGCTCCAGCTCACTGAAGGTGCCAGCTCATCTCTGGTGCACAATCAACAGTCACCCTCAGAGCCCTGTCTCTCCCTCCAGCTCAACATGCCCAGAATCAAACTTAATCTCTTTGCCCCGAGCTGGCCCCTTCTCTGAGCTCATCACCTCTATTAACAAGACATCGTTTTCTTGTCACATAAGCTTGAGACCTGGAGGAAGGGCCCTTGCCATCCAGAACTCTGATGGGGAGCCCATGCTGCAGAAGGAAAATGAGGGGAGGACTCAAGGGGCTGAGTCCCTTGCTGAGGTCATCGGGTCAACGCCAAGGCGGAGCTGGGACAGAACTGAGCCTGGGGTGCCCTGCTTCCAGGGATCCTGCTTCTGTGGGCTTGGCCCTGCCTGGAGACCAGATCAGGCCACTGCCAACTAGACTGTGTTCCTGAGGGTGGGCCAAGCACTGCGTGGGGTGGGGGTGGGGCAGCTCTGGTCTCCAGGCTGCCCGGCAGCATCTCATTAGAGCCACTGGGAACTGGGAGTTTTTCCTGTTTTGCTTCCCACTGTGCCCTCTACTTTTATTTACTTATTTATTTGAGTCAGGGTCTCACTCTGTCACCCAGGCTGGAATGCAGTGGTGCAATCATGGCTCACTGCAGCCTCAGACTTCTGGACTCAAGCGATCCTCCCACCTCAGACTCCCGAACGGCTGGGACAACAGGTGTGCACCACCACACCTGCCTAGTGTCTGGTTTTAGCACAGTGCCTGGGACACAGCAGAGACTCAAAAAATGTTTGCTGAATGAATGAATGAATCATCGAACAAACGAATGAATGAACCAACTGGAGTCAGAGGGCAGTGGCAGGCAGAAAGAAGACAAAGGTTTCAACAGCTCTGCCAGAGCTGGGTCTCTCCGTCCTCCTCTCTTGGGAGCCTCCACTAGGGGGCAGTATGGGGCAGAGGCCAAGAGCATGAACTCAGCTGGAGGGTGGGTTCAAGGCCGTCGCCTTCACACACATGCGTGCAGAGGGACCTTGGCCAAATGACGCAACCCCTCAGAACCCCTCCACATTCCTTCATTCAGAATATGAGAACTCCTGTTGTTCCTCCCAGTCTTCATTTTACCCAGCTAACCAACCCCGGGGGAGAGGCAGCCCTCCCATGTGGCAGATGGACAAACTGAGGCCCGGGTGGCCTGCAACATGGCCCGTGCCCCCACCTCGCCCCCACTCACATTCAGTTCGATGATCCAGAGCAGGGAGATGAAGAGCAGGTCGAAGGTGACGAAGAGACAGAAGGTGCGGCGGACATCAGAGATGGCCCTTCGCTTCTCAGGCGGCAGAAGGAGGTGCGAGGAGAGGCTCTGGCTGTGGGACAGCGAGGAGCCCAGGGAGGCCACGGCAGGCAGGCTGTGCTCCAAGTCTCGGGTCAGCTCCCTGGGCAGCTTGCTCATCCTGGTGGGCCCCCACCTCAGGGTGGGGAGGACGGGGCCTCAACGGCAGGGCTGGGGGCGAGGCAGAGGCAGAGTCCTGTCAACCTCCTCCTGTCCCTCCCACACAGCCCCCAGGGCCGCCACTGGCTCCCAAAGGCATTTGTCTCTACACTGGGTCCCAAGCCCACGGCCCAGAGCACTGTTGCCCAAATGTCCTCCACCAGCCTGGCTCCCAGGCTGCAGGGTTAAGCATTCCACTAATTATCTGTTCTCCTTCCTGGTGCTCCCTGCCCCAAGCCCAGCAGCCACAGGGTTCACCCCTGGAGGGCTCTGGGGTCCCTCTGCGTGGGCACCTACCCCCTCCTGGATCTCTGGGGCTGCAGCCTGCTCCTGCCAGGCCCAGCCCTGAGCTCCAGCCTCTGGTCCTGTCAACAGCCTCTGGGCCTGCCACCACCCCCAGGAGAAGAGGGCCCCAAGCTCTGTTCTTTGTTTTCCAAGCACAAAGCCACATTCCCTCCCAGCAGCCAGTCTTCCCCTCCCACCCCCTGATCCATGGCAACTGGGAGGGCCTTCCTAGAGCAGTGTCTGTGTGCTTGGAGCTATGGAGAGCAGGCATCTTGGTCCCTCTCAGCTCCACCACCCCTTGCCCTGCCCAGGTCCAACCACCACCATCTCTGCCTGGACCACGGCAATCTGCTTCTCACGGGTGGGCCTCCAGGCTGCCTCTCTCACCCTCCTGCTCTTCATATAGCCGGTCTAGAGAATGCGTTCCAATGCCCTCCCAGGGTTCCCCACCCTTCTCAGGCTAACAGTCTCCTCCTCACCAGGCCCTCTCAGTCCAGGCCTGCAGGTGGCCTTTGCCCAGCCCTTCTCCCTGTCTTGCTGCCACTGCCACTCTGGCCTTCTTTTACAACCCTCAATACACCTGCCCCGTCCTGCCTTGGGACCTTGGATCTGGCTCTCCCCATGCCTGGAATGTTCTCCCACAGACCTTTCAACGGGCAGCTCAAAAGTCCTCTCCTCAGAGAGCCTCCCACCCTCCTGCTCCAACTCACAGCGTAACATGATAGTAAGCTGCCTTCCTTTCTTCAGTGAGCTGGGTCACTATCTGAAATGATCTTTATTGTTTTATTTCACTGTTTACCCTTCTCTCACTAGACTGTAAACTCCACGGCCTCATGGGCTTTATCTGACATGGTCACTGCTGACTCCCTGGTGCCCAGCACAATGCCTGGCATGCAATAGGTGCTTTGTAATTGATTGTTGAATAAATGAATGCTCAGTGGGTCTCCTGGCCCTCAGCTCCATGCTACACAGCAGACAGGAACAGGGCAAACCCTAAAGAGAGCAGGAAGCAGCCACTCTGGAGGCCAGCCCAGTGCTCTACCGCCCCCCGCCCCATGCCCACAAATCCACACCCACGTTCATGCCCACTCAGGGCAGGGACGGTTCCTCTTCTTTTACAGATATGACAACCAAGGCCCAGAGAGGTGAATGGACTTACCCAATCCCTTACCATCCTGTGCCAGCATCAGGCTCTCAGGAACCCTAAAGACAAAAGGAACGCTGGCACTCCCTCCCTGCCATGTAGCCCCCAGGCCTATGGTCTCTGCCCCACCCATGTGCTGGGCTCTAAGAGGCCCCGTCCCTTAGGTGAGAAGGAAAGGTCCCATTGAAAGTCAGAGAGGAAGCTGGGCGCGGTGGCTCACGCCTGTAATCCCAGCACTTTGGGAGGCGGAGGTGGGCGGATCACAAGGTCAAGAGATCGAGACCATCCTGGCTAACACAGTGAAACCCCATCTCTACTAAAACTACAAAATAAAAAATTAGCCGGGCGTGGTGACCGGTGCCTGTAGTCCCAGCTATTTGAGAGGCTGAGGCAGGAGAATGGCGTGAACCTGGGAGGCGAAGCTTGCAATGAGGAGAGATCACGCCACTGCACTCCACACTCCAGCATGGGCGACAGAGCGAGACTCCGTCTCAAAAAAAAAAGAAAAAAGAATGTCAGAGGAGCTGAAGCGGGGAGGCAAAAACTCACCAGCTTGGTGGGGCCTGAGCTTCTGGGACTTGACCAAGAGGCTCCCTGAGTCTCCCCACATTCCAGCACCAGGGAGTGGTTTGGGGGCTAGAGGAAGGGAAGCTCTAGATGTTTGTCCCTGATCTTGGGAAAGCAAGATCTAACCACTCTCCCTCCTGACGTGTCCCGCCACACTTTCGATATGTGGACTACCCTCCTGGGCCCCTCAGTCTACCGCGTCCAAAACAAGCGCAGCTCAGTTTGTGGCTGGCAGGAGGTTCTGAGCAAGCCAGCTCGTCCATCCCTCTGCCCCTGTGCAAGCCCCCACAAACAGGAACTGACTGTTTGCAGCAGAGTCGGAGGGCAGGTGAGGCAGAGGCACCAGGCCAAGGCTACTCCCAACACCACACTCTGAGCCCCATGACAGGTTCATCTCCACAGTGCTATGGAAAAGCTGGGCTCAGCTCTGGAAACAGGCGATGGGGAGGGGATGTGACAGGCCGCTGGCAATGGGACCCCCAACATCCATCAGCCAGATCTGTGCCAGACTGCATGCTCAGTGCATCCCTCATGGTGACAGGCTGCAGCTCCAGGGCAGGTGACATTTCCCTGCCTCTGACGGCCCTTTTGTTTGCAGTAAGACCTGTCTCCCTTCCTCACTCTCTCCATCTCTCCTCATCTTTTGTATCTGTTTCACAAAGTAACTTTCCATCTGTGTGGGGTTTTGTTTGTTTTTTTAGAGGCAGGGTCTTGCTCTGTCAACCAGGCTGGAGTGCAGTGGCACGATCATGGCTCACTGCAGCCTTCAACTTCTGAGCTCAAGCGATCCTCCCGCCTCAGCCTCCCAAGTAGCTGAGACCACAGGCGCCCGCCACCACACCAGGCTAATTCATTTTATTTTATTTTTTTTAGAGACGAGGGTCTCACTATGTTACCCAGGCTGGTCTCAAACTCCCTGGCTCAAGGATCCTCCCGTTTTGGGCTTCCCCCGGTGTTGGGATTACAGGCATGAGTCACTGCGCCTGGCCTGTATTTCCTTTCTAAGTATCTTTTTACCTGTCTCCGTCTCCCTCTCCCTCTCCCATGTCTGTCATTTTGGGTTTGTTTGTTTGAAATGATGGACATTTATCATCTCACAGTTCAGGAGGCTGGAAGTCTGAGAAAGGTATTGGGAGGGCCGTGTTCCCTCTGACCCCTTCCTTGCCTCTTCCTGGTTCCTGACAGCGTGTGAGCAATCTGGCGTGACTCAGGTTGTAGCCACACACGCCGACCGCTCTTCGCTGTCACATGGTGCTCTTCCCATGTGTCCGTCTTCACACTGCCATCTCCTGATATGGACACCAGTCATAATGGGCCCACCCTCCTCCAAGATGACCTCACCTTGACTGATCACATCTGCAATGACTCCAGTTCCAAATAAGATCACATTCTGAGGTACAGGTGGTTAGGACTTCAACGTATCCTTTTTGTGGGGGACACGATTCAATCCCTAACAGTAACCTATCTTTAAGAGATGGGGTGTTCTTGAAGTCCTGGGCTCAAGCAATCCTCCCTTCTTGGTCTCCCAAAGTGCTGGGATTACACGTGTGAGCAGTAATTTACGGCTTTAGTGTCTGCTTTATCCTTCTTATATTTCTTTTGTACAAAGGAATATGCTTTCTTTGTATATATTTCTTTTTTTTTTTTTTTTTTTTTTTGAGACGGAGTCTCACTCTGTGGCCCAGGCTGGAGTGCAGTGGAGCGATCCCGGCTCACTGCAACCTCCACCTCCCAGGGTCAAGCGATTCTCCTGCATCAGCCTCCCAAGTAGCTTGGATTACAGGCATGCGCCACCATGTCCAGCTAACTTTATATTTTTAGTAGAGATGGGGTTTCACCATATTGGCCAGGCTGGTTTTGAATTCCCAACCTCAGGATCTGCCTGCCTTGGCCTCCCAAAGTGCTGGGATTACAGGCGTGAGCCACCGCGCTCAGCCTTATATTTCTTATATCCTTCCTTTCTTACATGGACAGTAGCTTACTACAGATGTGCTCTTGCTTGTTATTTTTTCACTAAACGGTATATCCTGGTGAGCACTCCATGTCAGTTTTACATTGTCTTTCTCGTTCTTTGATAGAGATGCTTGGTACTCCATTTTATAGACAAACCATAGTTTATTCAGTCTCCCATGAATGAGCGCTTAGATTTGTAATTCCAGAAATGCTGCAATGAATAACCTTGAGCATATATATATATATATACATATACATATTCCCGTTGTTGGAAATACATCTTCAAGACAGATTCCTAGAAGTGGTATTGCTGGGTCAAATTGCATATGCGGTTTTGTGAGGTATTGCCAAGTTCCCTTTGCAGTTTGCACTCCCACTAGCAATGTACAAGAATGCCTGTTTCCCCACAGCCCACAGAACATATCGTCATCCATGTCTGTCTTTATTTTTCCCCATCTGGGTCTTCCTCTCAATCTATCTTCCATTTATGAGTCTTTCTCTCCACTCCCATCAGTCTCTCCCACTTTCTCCACATTTCTCTCTCTCTTCTCTTCTCTATCTGCCTCTCTCCTCCCTCCCTCCCTCCTTGGTCCTTGCCTCACTTCCAGGTGCTGTCGCTCGCCTACTCCAGTCTACTTCTGTGTCTGTCTGTCTTTCCCTCTGACTTTCTCTCTCCCTGGGGACAGGACTTGGATGGCAGCAGCTTGGGTGTGAGACGCACTTGGAGTGGCAACCACACTGACACTCACATGCCCAGACGTCCCTGTCGAAGCGAGAGACGCAGATGGGGCTAGAGCAGAGGTGTTGCGGGAGCCTGGGAGAGTTGAAGATGCCAGGGAGTATGGGAGCCAAGCATGGGGGCTCGAAGGCAGGGGCGGGGACAGTTGGCCAAGAGTCAAAGAAAGGGGGTTTGATATCACCCTCCCACCGAAAGCAGCTCAAAGTCCAAATGACAGCCTGTACATCAGGCAGAGCACTGGCCCGGAGTTAAGAAACCTGTACCCCAGTCTCTGGGCAACCACTAATTCCACATAACTCTGGGCAAGTCCTTCTCACCAAGCCTCTGTTTATCTGGGGGAAAATCAGTGGTTTTTTTCAATCATCTCCCTCCGCCTTTTTTTAAAGAGAGGATCTCACTCTGTCATCCAGGCTGGAGTCCAGAGGCGTGAACATGGCTCACTGTAGCTTTGACCTCCTGGGCTCAAGTGATCCTCCTGCCTCAGCCTCCCGAGTAACTGGGACCACAGGCACATGCCATTATGCTCAGCTAATTTTTATTTTTTTATTTTTTATTAATTTTTTTTGAGATGGAGTCTCACTCTGTCGCCCAGGCTGGAGTTCAGTGGTGCGATCTAGGCTCACTGCAAGCTCCGCCTCCTGGGTTCAAGCCATTCTCCTGCCTCAGCCTCCCGAGTAGCTGGGACTACAGGTGCCCACTACCATGCCCGGCTAATTTTTTGTATTTTTAGTGGAGACGGGGTTTCACCGTGTTAGCCAGGATGGTCTCGATCTCCTGACCTCGTGATCCACCCGCCTCAGCCTCCCAAAGTGCTGGGATTACAGGTGTGAGCCACCGCGCCCGGCCATGCTCAGCTAATTTTTAAATTTTTTGTAGAGATGAGGTCTATGTTGCCCAGGCTGGTCTTGAACTCCTGGGCTTAAGCGATCCTCCCACTTCAGCCTCCCAAAGTACTGGGATTACAGGCATGAGCCACCGCACCCAGCTACAAACCACCTCCTTTGCAAAGCAAGAGAAACATTTAAAATAGTAATACCTTACTTGGAACCTCAATATATAAAACAGATAAAAACCAGACTGCTATGGGTAAAAGCAGCTACTGAATCCCACCTGTCAGCCTTTCCTCAAACTCCAGCATCACCCTGAGTGAGGCCTCGTTGGCTAGGGTTTGAAAATGGGGCTCACTCAGATGACTCTGAAAGGCCTTTGAGCTCCATCAGACCACCTGCCAGTCTAAGTGATGAAAACCCACCGTGGTGTGGAACTGCCCTGTGCAGTCCCCAAAGTGCTCATTCTCTGGCTGACTGTAGGCTGCCTAGCCCTAGAGGCATCACAGCTAGCGCCAGCCCCCACCCACCACACCCACCCTCCTGATGAGGGGGAGGCAGGAATGGACAATTCGGAGACAGCCCAGCCCTCTGGGAGCAGCACCCCACCCACTGCCAAAAGAGCCCACTGGTTGCTGTGACTGGCCTCTCCCAAGCACCTTCAGAAGTGTCAGGAGGGGAACAGCAGGTGTGGTGTGAAGGAGTCTGCCTGGGATGGCTGCAGACTTGACAGTCGAATGTCTGCGGAAGCTGAACTGCTTGGGGAGGAAGTGAGAGTGGGAGGTAGGGGGGAAAGTGGAGGGTTTTTTTTTTTTTTTTTACTTTTTTGAGACAGAGTCTCGCTCTGTCACCAGGCTGTAGTGCAGTGGCGCAATCTCGGCTCACTGCAACCTCCGCCTCCCAGGTGCAAGCGATTCTCCTGCCTCAGCCTCCCAAGTAGCTGGGACTACAGGTGCCCGCCACCACGCCAGCTGATTTATGTATTTTTAGTAGAGATGGGGTTTCACCATGTTGGCCAGGATGGTCTCGATCTCTTGACCTCGTGATCTGCCCACCTCGGCCTCCCAAAGTGCTGGGATTATAGGCGTGAGCCACCACACCCAGCAAAAGTGGAGGTTTTACCATCCTGGGTTAGAGGGGGAAGCGGGTGGGGAGGGGGGAAGTCAGGTGCCAGGGCACAGAGGATTATTCGTGAGGCAAAGGGAAGGGGTGGGCACAGGCCCCCACACCCCTTTCCAGGCCTTCTCTTCCTCACCCTAGGATACAATAGTACCAGCACCACTCGTAATAGGGTTTTGGGTGGTGTGCTGGACTCAGGGCAAACAGGAGGTGGCTGGTATCATGGAAAAAGGAACGGACTGTAAGGTCACGGTTCAAATCTCAGACTGTCCCCTTCCTAGCTGTGTGCTCTGGGGCAAAGCATAACCCTTCTGAGACTCAGTTTCCTCAGCTGCATTAAAACAGGCAACAATAGGCTGGGTGTGGGAGCTCAGGCCTATAATCCCAGCACTTTGGGAGGCCAAGGAGGAAGGACTGCTTGAGCTCAGGAGTTCAAGAACTGTCTGGGCAACACAGCAAAGACCTGTCTCTACAAAAAATACAAAAATTCGCCAGGCGTGGTGGTGCACACCTGCAGTCCCAGCTACTCAGGAGCCTGAGGAGGAAGGATCACTTGAGCCGGGGAGGTGGAGGTTGCAGTGGGCTGAGATCGTGCCACTGCACTCAAGCCTGGGTGACAGAGGGAAACCCTGTCTCAAAACAAAACAAAAAACAACAAACAAAAGGTTAAAATGGTAAGTTTTATGTTATGTATATTTTACCACGACAAGAAAAGGCAAGAAGCCAGACACAGTGGCTCATGCCTATAATCTCAGCACTTTGGGAGGCTGAGGCAGGTGATCACCTGAGGTCAGGAGTTTGAGACCAGCCTGGCCAACATGGCAAAACCCTGTCTCTACTAAAAATACAAAAAATAGCCGGGTGTGGTGGCGTGCACCTGTAGTCCCAACTACTTGGGAGGCTGAGGTGGGAGGATTGACTGAACCTGATGGGCAGAGGTTGCAGTGAGCCGAGATCCCGCCACTGCACTCCACTCTGGGTGACAGAGTGAGACTCCGTCTCAAAAAAAAAAAAAAAGGCAAGAATCCCTATGTCACAGGGCTGGGTGTTGAGGTAGGTGTCAGGAGGGAGTATGGTAAGTGCTTGGTCAGTGGTGGTTGGGATAGACTAAGTAGCTGGCAAGACTTTTCGGGTAAGACGGGGCTAGGAGCGGTGGCTCAGCCCTTTGGGAGGCTGAGGCGGGAGGATCACTTGAGGTCAGGAGTTTGAGGCCAGCCTGGCCAACATGGTGAAACCTCGTCTCTACTAAACATACAAAAAAATTAGCCAGGCATGGTGGCGCGTGCCTGTAATCCCAGCTACTTGGGAGGCTGAGGCAGGAGAATCATTTGAACCCAGGAAGCGGACGTTGCAGTGGGCCGAGATCACACCATTGCACTCCCGCCTGGGTGACACAGCGAGACTCTGTCTCAAAAAAACAAACAAAACAAAAACCTTTCAAGTAAGAGGGAAATTGTGAGCGGGGGAGGTTAAATACACTATAGTGACATGTAATAAAAATCACCCTAAAAGGCCTGGGTTCAAATCTGAACTCTACAATTCACCTGCTGTGTGGCTCAGAGCAAGCTCCCTAACCCTCTAGCCTGGTTCCTTCATCTATAGAAAGGCCAGGTTATCCAGCTGCAGGCAGAGGTGAATTCCAGGTTGGGGGAGGGGCAGGAAGTAGAGGACTGTCCTGGCTCCTGGCAGAGGCTCTTAGGGGAGTGCAGGGACTGATCTCTACTCCTTCCTCTTGAGACCCGCCCCTCTGCAATTGCAAGCTCCCACCCAGGGAGCAGCATCGGCTGCCCCTTCACGCAGACAGAAGAGGAGGACAGCAGGATGGCTAAGCCACCTCCCACTCACCCACCCCCAATTTTCAATTTCCACAAATCTCAGGCTGCAGAGCCACAGAGGGGGTTCCTTGCTAGCCCTTTGTCATACCCCAGGCCAGAAGCTCCAGACACCTTTCTTCAGGGAGGCAGCTCCAAAGCCCGACGGCAGCTCTCAGTAGGCGTTTCCTAGTCAAGGCAAGTCTGCGATTTTTTTTTTTTTTTTTTTGAGACAGGGTCTAGCTCTGTCGCCCATGCTGGAGTGCGGTGGTGTGAATACAGCTCATTGCAGCCTCAAACACTCCCTGGCTCAAGTGATCTTCCCGCCTCAGCCTCCTGAGTAGCTGGGACTACAGGCAGACGCCACCATGCCAGACGAATTTTTCTTTTCTTTTCTTCTTTTTTTTTTTTTTTTTGTAGAGACAGGGTCTCACTATGTTGCCCAGGCTGGTCTCAAACTCCTGGACTCAAGCAATCTCCCCGCCTCGGCCTCCCAAAGTGCTGGAATTACACCACACTTAGGCTTTTATACCTGGCCTAGGTCTGTGATTTGAACAAAGCCACCTACTCATTGTGCAAGCCTCCACTGCTGCATCTGTAAACTGAGGCTACCCGTCTTGACCCTGGGCTGTCTGGGGGCACCAAAGGAGACAATGATAACTATAGCGTGCCTAGGACAGTGCCTGGCACCACAGAGTAACTGGTTAACGTCTAACCACACAGACATTAACTACCACCACCACTTCGAGTCTCCCGGCCCTTCCCCACCTCCTAGCCTCCCAGGGTGGGCTGGGCCAAACTTTACAAGTTCTAGCTAGAGCTTATTCCACAGAGCTATGCCCTGGGATTCAGGGGGAGAGGGAACAAGTCTCATCTATATCCAAAGATGACTTACATCTCTGGGCAGAGTGGGTTCTCCAAATCCCCCAGAGGCTAGAGGAACAGTAGACACAGGTCCTCCACACATCCCCCTCCCATAATCCACAGGAAATGCTAGCACCAGCACCCCCTGCCCATGGGGGCTTCCCAGGGGATCCCTAACTCAGTACAAATCAGGAAGGATCAGTGAAGCTGAGAGAACTGGACTCCACGCCAGGAGATGGGTCAAACCTCAGATTTCCACCTTGCTAGTCACTTAACCTCACCATGCCTCAGTTTCCTCCCCTATAAAATGGGGTTAACAATATCACCTACTCCTGGCAGGTTTATATGGATTAAATGACTTATTCAATGCAATGGCCTAAAAAAGATTCTGACACAGAGTGGTGGCTGCATGAGGGTTAGCTGGGATTACTTTCCTGCTCTTCTCCAGAGAAAGAGAGAGTCTTGAGCTCTGACTGACTGGTGAGATGGCTTCAGGCCAGGGCTGGGTTTGTTTTGAGTCAAGCAGCCCTGTCAATGTCAAGTTAATGGAGACTCCACAGAGGGTAGAAGGCAGAGGCCCTGGGTGTGGAGGAGGTTGGCCTTGGTCTGTGTCCTGCTGCTGGCTGGCCCAGGAGGGTGCCAGTTAGGGGAACGCAGGATAGCAGACCAGAGAGGCTGCACTGCATCCAGATGGGCTGGTGCAGAAGACACAGATCCAGCTGGCCATGGCCTGCGGTGGCACCCTGCAGACACCATCTCCTTAATGCATCACACCCCTTCCCAGAAGCTGTAGTGATGACTCATGGGAAGGAGAGCTGCCCACAGTCCCCCAGCCAGGAAGAGGCAGAGCGGAGCCAACCCCAGAGGAACATGACCTTCCCCCATGCCAGGCTGGGACCTTCTAAGTACAAATGTTGCTGCCCGCAAGAGTCCTTGCTAGCTGGGGGACAGTGTGTCAAGAGGCCCTCTTTGGGCTTAGCATTCATCTGGTCACACCTCCCTTCCACATCCAAACCATGAGCAAATCCTGTTGTCTCTTCCTGCAAAATTTGGCCAGTATCTGCCCACTGCTCACCTACCACTATGTCACCCTGCCCAGGCCATCACCTCTACCTGCCACTCTTCCTTGTCCTCACCCCTTCAGCCTGTTCTCAACACAGCAGCCACATGGATCCTGTTAAAAGCCAAATCACATCTCCCCAGTGCCCCAACCTCCAATGGCTTCCCCAGAATAAAGGCGTAAGTCCCCACCCTAGCCTACAAGTCCTCCTCTTCCCCTTTCCTCTTCCCCTCGAGCCCTCTACTCTAGCCACACTGGTCCCTCGCTGTCTGCGGACACATCAAGCATGCTTCTACCCCAGGGCCCTTGCACCTGCTGCTCTGTCGGGAGCTCCTCCCCAGGTCTTTGCATGACTTGCTCTCTCACTCCAATGAGGTCCCTATACAAATGTCCCTTTGGAGAGACCATTCCTGAACCCCTATTTAGCCCGCACCCTCCATCCCTTACCCTGCCGTATTTTTCTTCACAGCACTTGTCACCTCTGACATATGATACATTCACTGGTCTGTGTTTACTGCCCATCGTCTCCCACTTGCATGCGGACTCCATGAGAGTAAGGACTTCCTGTGCTTTGCTCCCTGCTGCATGCCCAGTGCCAGAACTGTAACAGGCTCAGAGTGGGTTTCCAGGAAATGCACTGAACGGCCATTTACACTCTTCCCTACAGCAGCACATGCACAAATGCACGTGGACACTCACGCCCAGCCGGGAGAGCAGCCCCTCCCTGCCCAGGCTGCCTCTCCTGGAGCTGGACTCCACCCTCTGTGGGGGTCTTTCCTGCCCAGAGCCCAGGCACTCCCTCCACAAGAAGGCAAGAGGAACTGGTTTCCTGGGGGCCCTCAGCCAGGGTATCTGCTCCCCTCCCTGAGCCTGACTTGTAGGGAGAAGACTCAAGGTGAGTTAACCTTGAGTCTTTGATAACAGGGGAGGGTTAAGGAGGAGGCAGGACTCCAGACCCCAGCACTCTTCTTTTGCTATGCTATGGGTATGATCACCGCCTCTACTCTGCTGATCATTGGCTGCTCCCAGGACACACCACAGCCCATCGCCTGGGCTCCCTGTTTCCTCATTCTTGAATGACCTCCTTCCTTTGGGGAGAACTCTGGCGCTTCAGAGACTAGTTCAAATGTCACCTCCTGGGCAGAGCTTCTCCTCACCCTCCAGACTCCCCTGACCTTTCAGAACTCTGGGTCAGCACTTCCCTTATCACAGCTGGATGTCTCGAGGCCATCTGTCCTAAGCCC
The DNA here is from genome assembly GCF_028885655.2 of Pongo abelii. Taxonomy (NCBI): domain Eukaryota; kingdom Metazoa; phylum Chordata; class Mammalia; order Primates; family Hominidae; genus Pongo; species Pongo abelii. The sequence continues at coordinate 69,921,174 of NC_072004.2, read as the reverse complement.
TTGAGGTCCAAGTCACAGTCACAGTGCCTGGCCATGATACGTGTCTAGTAAGTTAGCCTGTGGATCCATAATGTCTACCCTGGAACAGGAGAAAGGCTGTGGGTTTGGGGTTGGACACCAGTCCTGGAGGCAAAAACCTAACGCCATTCCTTATTAGATTGTGTGCCCTTGACCAAATCACTGGGTTTCTCTGAACTTCAGTCTCCTTTTCTGTAAAATGGGGAGAATATAGTACCTACTTCACAGAGCCTGAAGGGATTAGAAATAACACATGCACAGTGTCTGTGCTTAATTAATAGCAGCTATTACTACTATTACCCATGGTGACAGTGTTAGAGGCAGGGCGCTGGCCAGGCAGGTCCAGCATAGCACTTTGCCCAAACTGAGAGTCCCAGCAGTACTGCTGAATGGAAGGGTAGACTCTGGCTTCAGGGGGCTGACCCAGAATGACACTTTTTTTTTTTTAAGAGACAGGTCTCACTATGTTGCCAGACTGGAGTGCAGTGGCTATTCACAGGCGCGATCATAGGACACTGTGGTCTCAAACTCCTGGGCTCAAGCAATCGTGCCTCAGCCTCCCAAGTAACTCTGGGTCAGCATTTCCCTTATCACAGCTAGATGTTTCGAGGCCATCTGTCCTAAGCCCTTGAGGTCTAAGTCACAGCCACAGTGCCTGGCCACAGTACATGTCTAGTAAGTTAGCTAGTCTGTGGATCCGTAATGTCCACCCTGGAACAGGAGAAAGGGTGTGGGTTTGGGGTTGGACATCAATCCTGGAGTCAAAAACTTGGGAGTAGGTTCCCAAGTAGTTGAACCTACAGGCGTGCACCACTGTGCCTGGCTAGGATGGCACATTCAGGGTTACCGGCCCATGCCATCAGCCTCGGGACGTTTGGCTGACTGGCCCTACTGTAGCCCTCCACAGAGGGTTTGGGAAATCCCCTGGAGAAGCGGGAGTGTAGGGAAAGGAGGACACAGCTACAATGACAAATAAGACCCAAAGCCAAAGCCTGGCTCCGTTTCTCCTTTCCTTCTGAGGAAGCGGAAGGGGAAGAGTTAAGCCAAATAGAAACAAGACTCACCACCACACACTCCTCCCCCCAGCTGGGGAGGCTCTGCGGGTGCAGTGTACAGGAAGACCCTAACACACTAAGATCCACTTGCCCTCCTTTCCCCCTTGTGCCAGGCCCTGTGAATCATCAGGGATGCCCCCAGTTCTGTGATTCCATGACCCCTGACCCACTCAGGGCCAGTGAATCAGGCCCCACCTGCCCTCTTCGTGCTGCTACGTAAACCAGCGAGGTCGAGTTCCCAAGGTTAGTCTGGAAATGGCCAGTCATCTTCCAGGAGAGATCTCAGTCCTCTCAAGAAAAGGCCCCCCTAGGGCGAGTGACAAGGGGAGGGGGGGTGGGGAGGCGGAGGGGAGCCGGTTTCAGCACAGGATCCTCCAGGCACCAACCCTGCCTGGACAAAGCCAGGATTAGCCTCTCCTCAGCCAGAAAAAGGGACACTTATCTTTTGTCCTACTGATGTGGCACCTGCCCCCTTGGAGGCTGGGACCCCAAGGCAGTTTGTGGGAGACATGCAGACCTGGAGTCAGGAGACAGCTCTTTAAATCCCTGCTGAGTGATCTTGACCTTACCTCCCCTGAACCTCAGCTTCCTCATCTGTAAAGTGGAGCCAACAGGCTCTCGCACTCAGTGGAACAGGCACAAGCTGCCAGATGTGCTGGATTTTTTATCTCCCCCGCACCGCTCTCCCTTAACAAGTCTAGCTGTGTTGAGAGCTCAACTTAATGCAACATGCAGGTTCCAAGGGCCTACAGTGTGCTGGACGCAGTGCAAGTCCTGGGGCCACAGGACCCTGTTCTGGTCCATCAGGGACTCTGGGTCTGGTGAGGAAGACTGGCAGATAAATAATACCATGCTGTGATCAGCGCTTTCAGGGAGGAATGAACAAAGGACCGTGGGCTCCCAGAGAATGGATCATCTGACCCAGGCTGGAATGAGTGAAGTCAAAAAAGCCACGGGGAGGAGGGGCCATCTGACCCTGGCCTTGAAGAGTCAGCATCTACCAGCTGGAGGCAAAGAGGGTGGGCATTACAGGGAGGCAAAAGAGCTCCAAAGAAGGCCCAGCCCAAAGGCATGCACAATGGCCCTATCCAGGGGGCCTGGCCCCAAACACCAGGTACTAGGCCTCCGGAGCATAGTTGCCCCCAGGCATGGTCCCTGTTGGCTCCCAACTCAAGGGATGCTTCCTCATGGCCGATACAGGAAAAGAATTGCCAGCCTCAGCAGAGGACGCTGCCTCTGTCTTCCTCAGCTCCGTCTCCCCTGTTCCCCCACCCAGCCACCATCTACTGGAGCTCTGTTCAGAGGACCCAGCTTTCTGATCTCTGAGCCCACTCCAGCCTCTGCCTCCCTCTGATAAAATCCTCCCATCGCTTTATAGGCCCCATTAACTGTCAGCTCCTCAGAAGCCGCCCCTGGTCGTTTTCTCCCTCTAGTTCCCAGCTCTATACATTTCTCTAGATTCAATGCTTGCCATGTAACACACACACACTTCCAGACTGGTTTTCCTGAGCAGACCAGGTCTGAGCCTTTTTCACTCTTGAATCTTCACTCAATAAATCCAGATTCTGCCCGCAGTGTCCTCCACTCCAGCATTTTATTTATTGACAAAGAGCTAGGCTCTATCAAATGACTAGTAAGCCACTTCGACCATCCTCAGACAACTTATGAAATTAAAAATCATAACTGGTGAACTATGTTGTCCTTACATACTAGTAATAACTATCTTTTTATTTATTTTAGAAACAGGATCTCACTCTGTCCCTCACACTAGAGTGCAGTGGCACAACCATATCTCGTTGTAACTTCAAATTCCTGGGCTCAAAGGATCCTCCCACACGTACCACCATGCTCAGCTCGTTTTTTAAATTTTTGTAGCGATGGGGTCTCACTATGTCACCCAGGCTAGTTGCAAACCCCTGGCCTCAAGCGACCATCCTGCCTTGCCTCCCAAATTACTAGGATTACATGCATGAGCCACTGCACCCAGGCAACTCACTTTAATTTATTGAGCATTCTTGTGCCTAGCACTGGTTTAAGACCTAAACATACAATATTCCATTCAATCCTCACAACTCTATGAAGTAGAGACATTCCTACCTCCATTTTACAAGTGAGGAAATTGAGGCACTGACTTCATCAAGGTTACCAAACAGGTCAGAACCCAGGCAGTATGATCCAGGAGTCTGTATTCTCAGCTACTATGCTATTATGGACAGGGTGCTACAGGACACAGAAGGGCAATTAACCTTGGGGGTTAGGCGGAGGCAGCCCTGCCTGCACTGAAAAACATGTAGAAGGTAGCCCAGCAGACAAGAGAGGGAGGAGGTTTCCAAGGAGCGGGGGCTGGTGTGTGCAGAGTCATGAAGATACGGCATGGCACATGCGGCAGTGCCATATTATTGGACCTTAGGGTGCACATAGGAGACTGCTAGGTCAGATCACAGAGAGCTGTATAAATTGTGCTAGGGGTTCGCACACAGGCAATAGAAAGCCAGAAAAAGGTTATCAGCAAGGAACTGCACCATAAGACTTGTGTTCTAAAAGGATCACAAGAGTTACAGTTTAGAGACTGGGCTGCAAGCTGCCAGGGCTGGACTGTTGGGAACTGACAACACATTAACAGCGTGGTAACAAAAGAGATGGAGCGGGCCCAGGTTTGAAGGATGTTCAGGAAGTTGGCAGTACTAGGTCACTTTTAAGATGTGGGACTTGAAAGAGAGGAGAAAGTGTAAGGTAATTACCAGACTTCCGGCTGCGTTGGGGTAGAGGAAGAATTAATCTGCAAGGAAAAGACCAGTTCAAGTTTGGACTCAGTGAGCCCCATGTGAAGCAGAGCTGTCCCAATGGCCGCTGGATGGGCAAGCGTGGAGCTCCAGGGAAGGGCTGCGCTGAAGATGTGGATCTGGGTATTTAGTTGGTGTAAAGCTGAAGCCGTGGGGGAAAATGAGACCACTGAGACTCAGTGTACAGAGCGAGGGGCTGGGTGACAGAGGAAAACGTGAAGCGGGACTTTGACCGACTGTCAGAGCGGTACGAAGAAAACCAGGAGACACTGACTAAGCCAAAAACGCGGGGTGGGGGAACGTGTCATTAGGAATGAGTGTCAATGGTACTATGCACCTCTAAGAACTCAAGACTTCAAAGGGCCCTTTTAATACCAATTAGGAAGTTATTCACGGCCGTTTCGAAAGGAAGTTGGGGAGACACGGGATGACACTGAGACGCAGAGCTACCGGAATGCGTAGATGTTTTCCTCTCACCCCAGATTCCGACCCCTCCCCATACCTGCCCCTGCTCGTAACACCCAGACACTTCCCCCTCGCCTCTCTCCTCAGTTAACACGGAGGTTTTGGAAGGAGATCCCGAACGCCCTCCCCGGGCTCCCCAGGATAGGCGGGGTCGCCAAGAGTCAGTGCTGGAGACTCCGACCCGCGCGGGGCGGAGCGAGGCCAGGCAGAGGAAGGGGGCGGAACCTGAGACGCAGCGGGTGTGGGAAGGGTCGGACGGAACCCAGCACGGACAGCGGGCGGGGAAGCGGGTTCGACCGGCGGAAGACGGCCCTCGCACGCCACCCGCTCCCAGCGACCGCTCCGGGACCCACCTGCTCCATGTCAGCCACGGCCCCGGCTCTTCCCGCCCCAACCGCAGTCCGGCTCCGCGGCCTCAGTAGCGCCTCAGAGCGGAAAAAGATCTTCCGGCAGCGCCACTTCCGCCGCTGAGTCCGCCCCCGAGAGCGAAGCGGGACTTGCGTTCCTCTGCGGCCCCGCCCCTTCGCCCCGCCTCCAGCCCCTGCCCTGCGCAGAAGCGGACTCAAAGGCCGGAGTCTAAGTGCCTACCTAAGGGTAGGGGAGTGGGAGGAAAACCAGGGCCGTCGTTATTAGGCCACACAGGCCTGGCTCTGAGGGAAAAAGGGGAATTTCCCGAGGGGAGTTCTGTGGGGGTGGGGAAATCTTTGGAGGAATCCAGTTATTCGAGAAGGACTTCCCCACCCCACCCACCCCACCTGCCTCCTTCAGCCATCCCAAGCAGCAGCTAGAACTTCTGTGGTTCTTCCTCTGAGTGCCCCGAGCCTGCTGTCTGCCAGAAAGACTCCTAGACTAGAGGATCGGACAGTAGGGTCAAAACCCTAACCGTTGGTTGACCACCGGCCTTCCCTATCAGGACGCCCCATTACCTCCCTTTTCCTCCTGCTTCCCCCGAAAGAGGAGTCTCAGCAGTTATTTACAAAGATTTATTACAGCACGGGAGGGGTTCAGGCCTGGAGTAGGGAAGAAGGGGAAAGGGGCAGAGCAGCTGGGGGACAAGGAAAACCTGGCGCCCCCCGCTGTGTGCCCCACCGGGGACATAAACTAGGCGGCATTCCTGGCATCAAAGCACAAAACGCGACAAAGAAGTCTCTGCCAGTCCATCTTCCAGGCACCCAGGAAGAGCAAGGGTGATTAAGGGAAGATTCCCAAAATGTTGAGGCTGTGGAGAAAAACGCCTTAGTCCTGGACCCTGGTAGAAGCCGGTGTGAGAGAAGTGGTGACTTGGAATCCTCCATAGGAAAGTGGATGGAAAAGGATCTAAGGGTACCTCAAGGTTCTCAGGACCTCCTTTCCCCAGATCTTAGGGTCCTGCCCTGTGGGTCTCCTGTGTCCAGGGGAGAGGATCTGGGGAGTAGAATTGTGAAGAGCAAATCCCTGTTCCCGGTTTTCTGGATTTTCCAATGTGGGCTGTCTCACATCCTACCTCCCGCTGGGTGAATGGAGGAATGACTGGCAAGGGTGGGCATCAGGCAGCAAGTGCCCAGGTTCTCTGGGCATCAGCCAAAGGTGGGCAAACAAGCAAACACAGACCAGCCTTAGTCTTCTAGAAGTCAGAAGCCGCAGCCCTAGCAGGCGAGGGGAAGGGCACAAAACAGGGTGAGGATAGAGTGGGTTTCTGGGGAACAGCGATGTCCCCTCCACTTCCTCCTGGGAGATGCAGGCTGGGTGCCTATGTGCCAGGCTCAGAGGGGGAAGGGCGCTGAGGTTCCTCCCCAGGCTCTGAAAGGCAAGCAGAGAGGGACTCAAGGCCTGGCCCCACCCACCAAGATCCCAGCCCCTCCTCCCCATTTCACACTCCCAAGCCTTACCACTTAGTGCTGGGTCTTCCACTTGGTCCTCAGAGCTTCCATCTCTCTCGGGCTCATCCAGAGGGGGTGGGCGCTCCCAGGGCCCCTCCAGACCCTGGCCACAGGTTGTCTTTTGCCCAGCTGGGGATGGGAAAGAAGAGATAAGAACACAGGCTCCGCGTATCCATCTGGCTGTCCTGGAGTGTGAGCTAAGTGTCTGATGGCTGAAGTTAAGCTTTCCAGGGGCATCATGACAGCATGGAGAGAGCACTGGGCTAGAACAGCTCTCCCAGCAACTAGCCATATGGCTTACATAAGTCAGTTAGTACCTTTCTGAAGGAAATAGAAAGGGGGAAATTGTGTAGATTACCTTAAACAAGATGTAATAATGAATACCCTGCCCAGCCCAGTGCCAGCACCCAGGAGCCACTAGGAGTCGTGGTGGTTTATATTGCTCCATCATAGGACTATCATTTGACCCGGTGCCCTTCTGCATTTGTTTTTTTGTTTGTTTGTTTGTTTTTGTTGTTTTGTTTTGGTTTTTTGTTTTTGTTTTTGAGATGGAGTCTCACTCTGTTGCCCAGGCTGGAGTGCAGTGGTGCGATCTCAGCTCACTGCAACCTCCACCTCCCAGGTTCAGGGGATTCTCCTGCCTCAGCCTCCCAAGCAGCTGGGATTACAGGTGTGTGCCACCGTGCCTGGCTAATTTTTGTATTTTTATTACAGACGGGGTTTCACCATGTTGGCTGGACTGGTCTTGAACTCCAGACCTCAAGTGATCCTCTGGCCTTGGCATCCCAAAGTGCTGGGATTACAGGCATGAGCCACTGCACCCGGCCACCTGCTGCTTTTCCTGAGGGAACAGTCTCCTCTCACGCCTCTTCCACTGTTTTGGAGGGGTCTCACTGGGAACTGATTCAGCTCTTCCAGCTGTCTCTTGCCCACAAAGGGACTGAAGGCCAGCAACAGCTTTTGCCCCCATCGCCAATCTCCTTACTGCCAGATATGCAGGCAGGAGGCCCAAGGCCTTTTGTTTGTGTGGAAGAGCTGACAGCTTCTAGTAGGGGTGGTTGACTCTTCAGTATTCCCATAAATAATGAGACTAAAAAGGTTAATGGGTCGGGCTGGTTCTTGAATTTTAAATTCTACATCTAAACACTAGAGGGCACCCTCCCACTCCATCCTAGGAAGGAAAAAGAGCAGAAACAGACAACAGTCCTGGAGAGGGCAAGTAAATCAGGCAGCCCTCTGCACCCCAGCAGAGACCACATCCTAGGTTCAAAAATGTAGGTGAAATGCAGGTGACGGGGGTGTTGGACTCTCCTGGTCCTCCATCCCTGAATGTCCTCACACCCCCTTACTGCCATAGGTGGGAAGTCCTTTTTTGGCTCTAGCCTCAAACCCCAAACGGCCTTGGCCTTAATTCTCAGGGAAGAGAGGAATTATTAGGGAAAACCTGATTGGGAGAGGGACTGAGCCAAGGATGGAGGAAGTCCATGTCTCAGGTAGGGCTGAGTTCGGGGCACCCCATGGAGCGAGAAGACAGGGAGGCCCCTGTGGTGTCACTACAGTTTGCGTGTATGAGACACTGAACTAGAAGGGGACATCCCCGTATACTCAAGGAGGACCCACACCTAACCCACATGTCACAGGCCCTTCAGCTTACCAGACTGCCTGATGACCTTCAGGACTTCAGCCTGGCTGTCCTCTTCTTCTTCCTCTTCTTCATCATCCTCCTCTTCCTCCTCGTCTTCCTCTCTTGGATAACCCAGCTCCCGAAGCTCCCCCAGCTCATCCTCCTCCTCTGAGGCCTGGTTCTCATTCAAATTGCTGATAGACTGCAGGTGAGACTCAGCAATGCGCTGCACAGCTGGCACAGAGGAGACCCAGGAAGGCAAGGGTCAGCCAGACACAGCCCATGGATCTGGAGACAGCGTGTGGCCCAGCCCCCAGCCTCCTTCCCATAGGCCTGGGGCAGAGAATACCCCCTCAGGGTCCCAAGTTCAAAGGCCAAAGGTTACAGGTCAGCCTGATCGGTGTCAGACCAGGGCAGAGGCAGCCAGGGGTAGATTTGATCATGTTTGGCTCTTAAGCTGTCCCAAGATGCTAGCCCCCAGGAGGCTGCCACGAGGCAGCTCCCCCACACCATAGGGCACCAGGCTGGGCAAGACCAGGCGGGCACAGCAGCAGCTTAACATTCCCTGGCTGGAGAGCTTGATTTGCCAAGTACCCAGTACTGGAGACAGTGTCTCCCAGCTTCAAGCCCAGGCAGAAGGCACAGGGCGTAGGGACCGGGGCCTGGGGATTTGCCACTTTCCATTTCTTGGGGGTGCCCAGCCTGCTGAGGGCTCACTGCTTACCCTGATCCTACCACCCATGCGGTGCATAGTCCCCACTCCCTGGCACTGCCCAGTCATAGATGCCAGTCCACGTACTCCTGCCCCGGGCTCCAAGGGACAGAACAATTCCGAGGCTGAGGACATAATAGTCTGCAGCCAGTGCAGTCTGTGCCTGGGGATGCGGCGTACTCAGATGCGGCCCCCACAATCTTGACCCACATCCCCAGGTTCCCAGCTCCCTCTGCGGTGACCTAGAAAGCAACCCCCCCAGCCTCCATAGACCTGCTCAGATAGGGCTGGGAAGGGAACAGTGTGGGCAGCTGGAGACAAGTTTCCAAAAGATGGAAAGGAGCAAGGGGTTAGAAAAAGGGGGCCAAGGCCAGGGGTTCTGGGGGATGGCAGAGGTTGAGGGGCCACTGAGGAGAGGCTGCAGGAGCTGGCAGGATCTTAGAGCATATGCGACACAAAGTTCACAGGCCACAGACAAGATGCTGAGGAGGGGCTGGGTGGGGGGGATGGGGAGTTGCTGCAGCTCCTTCTTGGTCTGCCAGTGGCCCCTCCCCTCAGAAGGCCCAGAGGGGTAGGGCCAGGCTGGAAACCTCCGGCACAGTGAGCAGGGTGCGATGCTCCTGCCAACTGGGGGACAGGCACAGAGGGTGCTTTGTATGTGCCTGCTGCCCCACCCAGCCCCCAGCTCCCAGCCCAGTACGTCCTGCTGGCTCTGGGCAAGCTATCCAGGCAATAAAAGCACAATAAATCACCCTACCCTGACCTTGGGGACGCGGCAGAGCTTCATCTTGAGCCAAGTGTGAGAGCTCCAGCCTTGGAGCACAACCCCTCAAGCCAAGACTTAGTGCTGTGCTCCTCTCTCCAGGGCCCTCGATTCTTCCCTGACAAGCCCCAACCCTGCCGGGCACCTTCCCTTGCCCACAAAGGGACTGAAGCCTACAAAACAGTGCCCTCCTGGTAGAGAAGGATCCATGAGGGCTGTGGGGGGAGGTAAGGCAGGAGAGCAGGTGGCAGCCCAGGCAGCTTCCTTCTCCCCCGCGGGGGAGGAGAGTTCACTTCGTGAGCCACAGTGACAACAGAAGGTGTGTGCAGTGCTTGCGCTGGTGCCCCGTGAGCCTCCCTCACCTCCGCCACTTCCCTCATGCCTGCTGGGCTCTCTGGGGTCTCCCCATCACTCCTTCCAGGCTGTCTCCTTCTCTGCCCCACTCTGTGGGGCCCTGAACTCCCCCCCACCACAAGTCTCCCTTTTTCAGTTGGAAGGTCCCCAGCCTTGCCCCAGACTGGCCACCCCTCTCCTGATCCCTTTCCTCTTCCCTGCCTCCACTCACCTGGACTCTCCTAAGATGTGGCCTAAAGGGGCAGTTGAGAGGGTGCACAGTTTTGACCACTGCATGGTGCATGGTAGCACCCTGGCCCTAACATCTTCATCCCGGCCTGTTCCCCCATGCTTGCAGTCAAGAGCTAGGTCTTCCCCTCACATCCACCCAGCCTCTCCCTACCCAGCCCAAGGTGGGAGGGAGAGGGATTTCTTAAATTCTCTCCTGAGAAGATGCCACTCTCTCCCTCATGCCTGCTTTGGGGCCGTTCCACACACCCCTCTAGGTGGGGAGGTCCTTCCAGGTGCTGAGCCACACTGCCCACTTGCTGCAGCTCTGACCCTTCGTTTTCCTGTCCTGGGGAAAGCAAAATCACCCCTTCCCTTCTCTCCTCCCTTCCCAGCCTCTCCTCTCTGTTCCCAACCCTGGCAAGTGGGCTGACAGGTACACCTGTTGACCTTGGCTGGTGCTGGGAACTTACTAAACCCTCCCCCGAACCAGTTCCCAGCATACTCTTCCGGTAGCTCTCCCTCCCAACCTCCACGGGAGCGGAGGGGGCTGGCCGAGCAGGAAGAGCCCCAGGCAGGAGTTGAGGTGGGGGTTGGTAGGCAACAGGGCTTAGTTAGGAAGAGGCCCTCCTATCTCCTTCAGGTATATCTCCCCAGCTCCCTGACTAGAAACAAAGCCTTCTCCAGGCTGGCCCAAAAGTCCCTCTCTGACTCGCATCTCTTTCTCTTTGCACACCTTCTTCCCTCTTCTTGGACCTGGGATGCCCTTGTCTACCTATTAAATTCCTATGATCCTTCAAATCCAAGCTTAAACATCTTTGTGTACCTTCCTTGACCCTTTTCTTTTTTTATTTTTTCCCGAGACAGGCTCTCACTCTGTAGCTCAGGCTGAAGCACAGTGGTGCGATCATAGCTCACTGCAGCCTCAAACTTCTGGGCTCAAGCAATCCTCATGCCTCAGCCTCCCAAGTATCTGGGACTACAGGTGTGCACCTCTATGCTTAGCTCACTTTTTTTTTTTCTTGAGACAGAGTTTTGCTCTTTTTGCCCAGACTGGAGTGCAATGGTGTGATCTCGACTCACCACAACCTCTGCCTCCTGGGTTCAAGTGATTCTCCTGCCTCAGTCTCCTGAGTAGCTGAGATTACAGGCATGCGCTACCACGCCTGGCTAATTTTGTATTTTTAATAGAGACAGGGTTTCTCCATGTTGGTCAGGCTGGTCTCAAACTCCTGACCTCAGGTGATCTGCCCGCCTCGGCCTCCCAAAGTTCTGGGATTACAGGCGTGAGTCACCGCGCCCGGCCCGCTTAGCTCACTTTGTAAATTTTTCAGAGATGGGGGTCTCACTGTATTGCCCAGGCTGGTCTCGAACTCCTAGGCTCAAGCAGTCCTCCCGCCTTGGCCTCCCAAAGTGCTGGGATTTCAGGTGTGAGCCACCTTACTTGGCCCCTCCCTGACCCTTTGAGGCAAAGAGCCCCAAGGGGGCAGGGACCAAATCTGACTTATCTTATTCTGCCCAATGCCCACCAGCTTGGCCCGGCATATACTAGGTGTTCAGTAAGTGTGTGCAAAGGAATGACTTGCTTTTCCGTGGAGAAAGGGAAGCAGGAAAGAGGAGACCAGTGTGCAGATCTGTGCAAATGGGATGCAAATGGGAGGGGAGGCCAGGGGTGAAGCCCACAGGAGAAGGCGCCCTGGATGAGCAGGGGTGGGAGGTGGTCCAGCACAGCCTGGTGAAGAGGAACTGCAGGTGGAGTCGCTTCCACGCTGATGCCTGCTGGTTGTCTTAGGCCAGCCATCTCTTTTCTTTCAAGCCCACACCCGATGTTAAGGCCCATAGCTGCCCATTGCAGCCTCGGGACTCCTGTGTTTTGCAAGGCCAGACTGAGAAAAAATTGGTCTTTACGTTGGGTTGTTGCGCCACGCTGACAGCGGGCTATGTGTGGCAAAACAATCCCTCCCCACTGACGAAAGCTCCCCCAGCGTCTGCCCAGTTCCAGGGATCAAGCAGACAGCCAGGAAGGTCGGTGGGGGGATAGTACCTTTCAGCGAAGGTGGTGTATAGGCACAGGGGTTGGGTCTCTTCGACTTGAGATGGTGCCCCTCTCCTGAGGCTCTCTGCCAGGGGAAGTGCCAAGTTAAAGGGGCTCAGCAGAGGCCCTTGCCTTCACCCTCCCTCCATTCCATCCCACCCATGGCCACCCAAGCGGACTGATTTAGCCTCTGCTAATGGGTCTTGCACCTAGGCTGAGCCTCCCCACCCTGTGGCTTTGCGGGGGGCCCCCATAAGCCGTGGCCTGGTTCAGGGCGGGACTCTAGGTCCTGGAGGTTCCACCCTGAGTCTGAGCAGAGGAGGATCTGCTGGTGGCACCCCGGCATGAGGCACTCTCAGAGGACTGCCCATTGATATGCTAATGTGTCCTCTTGGGTGGCACCCCATACTGGTTGGTTGTCACTGCAGGCACCGGTCCACCCCACCCCAAGGGGCCCAGGCATCCCTCCTTCCAGCTGCCCCAGGAAACTCACCTGGTGGGGGGAGGCTTCCTCCTCTGAGGAAGGCCACCAAAGCCAACCGAGCCAGAACCAAGCGAGGAGGAAAAGAGAAGAGGGAGAGAGAGAAAGAATCCGAGTTATTTTCCCCAGGGTCTCAATCTCTGGGGACAAGGAAAGTGTGCCCTCTCCCTCCTGCGGCTGGGAGGTGTCATGTCAATAAATAAAGCCAATAGAGTTGGGTTCCCAGACCTTATCCACTCCCCAGTCTCCAGCTTTGACTCCTGTTCATGGGACTTTGGCAGGGCCCCTAGGAAGGCATCAGAGCTAGGGTGGGGCCAGGGCTAAGTGGGCAGGGAGGGGCCTACCTGGTGAGGAGTGCTCTGAGAGCCGGAACAGCATGGCAGGCGTTGGTCTCCTGCGCCGGATCTAAGGAGATGGAGGGAGGGGTGACAGGATGGACACCTGCAGCCCTCCCCCACCCCCAGGCAGCAGGGAACAAACAGTGCTTTGGAGTCCCCAGGGAACCTTTGAATCAAAGTCTGTCAGAGCCAAAAGGAACTCTGTAGCTCACCTAACCCCCTCATTTTATAGAGGTGAAAAAGCAGGGCTCAGAGAGGTTTGGCAATGTGCTTAAGGCCACACAGCACCCCAAGTCCAAAGGACGAGAAAAACCCCAGTCACTGACTCCCAGCCCATGCCTGTCCCACTCTATGGCTACTCCAGAACAGACATCTCCCTTCCTATCTCCTCCCACCAAGGCCCTTCCTCTCCCCAGTTTCTGAAAACATCAGACCTCGGAAGCCAAAGCTGGCTACAGCTCCAGCTGCCAGGGCTGGGCCCTCTGGGGAAGACGCACCACGGGCCATGGCACCCATGCGGCCCTGCCCACCTAAGATCAGCTCAAGGGCTCCAAACAAGCTGGATCCAGCTTTTCAGAAGGAGACTGAGCCAGGGCACTGCAGGCACCCCCCACCTCCAGCTGAGGCTCAGAGACCCAAAGGGGCCTGGGGGATCTCTCTGGGGGCCTTGGTTTGGGCTTCTTTGCCAGTCTCTGTAAGGCTGCAGAACTCTTCACCCAGTCCTTGTGAGAAATGAAAAGTTGCCCTCCGTGCTACGTGAGCCAAGCTGAACTGGGGGGAGGCGAGTGCTGAGCACTCCCAGCAACTGACCCCCCCCCGCCCCCCAGCTTGGCAATCAGACCAACTGTCAGTTAATTAGGTCCCTGTTGAGCTCCAGGGAAATGCACAAACAGAACCAGGTGAGTTAAGCTGAAACTGCCACCTCCCCAGCCAAGCTCCCCATGACACCCTCATGACCCAAAGCTGCTTAGGCCCAGGACTGTACCCCCTGCCCTCTATCTCCCCCCACAATGACTTGGCCCCCTCATCACTGCTCAGTGGGGAGCCAGCTGCATCTCAGCAACAAGTGACCCCTGCTCCACTAGGGATGGGAAGTGGAGCCCTCTGTCACAGCACCCGCCAGCCTTTGGAAGCCCCACAACCCCCAAGAAGGCCCTCGGGAGGACTCAGTAGTCTGCGGGAAGAGGTCTGGCTTTGTGATGACTCCTCACCTCTCCCTCCTTGGGGCCGGGGCTCTGGGGCCTGACAGCAGGAGGCCAGGGCCAGGTTCTGGCGACCCCAGCCCAGGCACACACGCGGGATTAGAGAGGGGCAGGGCAGTGGCGTCGCCCGGTGGCGGCCTCACACTCCTGCCCTGGGTGACAAGGTCAGTGTCCACCGCTGCTCACATCTGACCAGCTCTGGGCTAGAGCCAGGCGGAGCGGTCCCGGTGGTAGCCTAGGAGACTGACTACCCTTTGGGGACTGTGCTGGGACCAAAGGACGCCCCACCCCACTCCTGGGCCGTCTGGAATCGGCCTGTCCCCCCACCCCCGCACCCCCAGCCTCACTGCCAGGAACTCTCTTGCCCCGGGATCAGGACCGAAGCCGCGGGAAAAAGTTGCACGAGTCTCCAGCTAACTTCACACGCGGCCCCGCGCCCCGTCCTGACCGAGGCAGAGCCCGGCTCTCCTTGCGCCCCCACCCCCAGGCCAGTCCGGCCGGGGCAGCGCCCTGGGAGCGCGAAGAAGCCCCGCAGGGTGTGTCGGGGACGCTGCCGGGGTGGGGCACAGGCCCCTTACCATCTCCACCTGGCGGGGGTCGAGCTGGCTAGGGGGCGCGGGCACCGAGAACTGGATCTTCTTGCGGTCCTTGGGGTCCATGGCGCGCAGGGAGGGCGACGGGGCTGGGGTGCGCGACTCGGGGTCCCGGCGGCGGTCTGTGCTGGGCTCCCCCGCGCAGGCGGCGGGCTGTGCGGCGGGAGGAGGAGGAGGGCTGTTCGCGCACGGATAAAAATACCGTGCCCGCCGAGGGGAGGGCGCGGGAGCGGGAGGAGGGTCGGCGCCCAGGCTGGGCGCGCCCCCAGGCTCTCGGGACTCGGGGCTTGCCCCCCGCGCTCGCTGAGCCGGGTCAGTGCCTCGCTCCCTCGCGCTCCCCGGCCTGGGTGTCTCTGCGTCTGGGTGTCTCTCCCCTCCTGAGTGTCTCTGCGTCTCGGTGTCTCTCCCCTCCTGAGTGTCTCTGCGTGTCTCCTCTCTCTGCCTCTCCCGCCCTTCTCCACCTCCCTCCCTCAGCCTCTCCTCCCCTCCGCGTGTGCCTCTGCCTCTGCCGGGCTCACCCCTCCGGTCCCAGCTTTGGGGTCCCCAGCCCGTCCCCTCCGCCTGGGACTGGCGCCCGGGTGCTCGGAGGGAGGGTTTAGGGGAAACTGGCCAATGAGCATGGAGAATCGTGTTCTCCTGGGGCTGGGAGGAGGGTGGGAGTTAGAGCCAAGGCCTGGGGAGCCGGCTGGGGGGCCCCCTGCGGTCTCCCCAGAACTTGAAGCTGCATTATTGATGGAGTCCAGCAGAGAGGATAAAGGGGGAGGGAGGGGGAGAGGGGCAGCGGGGAGGCAGGACTCTGGCTTTAACCCCTTCGTGGTCCTGGTACTGGGAGTTTCAGGGAGGCCTGCGAGGTCGTGGGGAGAGTACCAGCCTGTCACGCTGTGAATGGGGGTGTCCTGGAAAGGCAGCGAGTGTGACCGAGTTGTGTGTGGGAGGACACTTGTCAGTCATCGTGGCAGGGAGAGTGTGCAGGGGTGTGCCAGGGCCCTGTGGTGCCCATAGCCAGGGAGTGTGTGTTGGGGGGTCGGTGTGGTGTGAGTGTGTCTGTGTAAGTGTCAGAGTGTCAAAGATGCAGGTGTGAGTGGCAGGGTGTGGGAGGACTGCGTGTGTGCGGGGGAGGGTGTGGGTGTGGGGGAGGATGTCAGAGGCTGTCAAGGTGATGGGCAGGCGTGTGCCAGCTTGCAGGGGGTGGGGGATTGTATCCACAGCTCCGCTGTGCAGTTGCTGGGGTATGAGGTTGTGGTTGTGTGAGCGCTTCTGTGAGGGAGAAGGGGAATGTGCCCTGCCATGATGTACTGTGGATTCACGTGGCTCCTGTCTTTCCTCTCCGGATCTAATGGGGTGGGGAGGACAGGGCCGGCCCAGAGTTGGGGGGGTTTGGGGGCTGCCTGTACACGTGCCATCACGTGTGTGAATTTGGTGCATTCAGAAGCAGGGTTGGGGGAGACAGGTGTGAGCCTCTCTCTCTCTAGAGGTGTTTGTGTGTGTCTCTGGAGCGGGAGCAGGAGGAGCTGGCCCTGTGGGTGGAATGTCCCTGTCTATTTAGTCTATTTGTCCGGGCCTTGGGTACCTTTGCAGGAGCTGCTGTTTCCCTCCTTGGAGCTGTGCAGAGGGTCTGAATGCCTCTGTCTAGCACTGAGAGGGTGCGTGTGTAGACGTGTACATGCATGTTCTCCTGCGGCTCTGTTTGTGTTGGCGTCCTCTCTCCTGGTCACTCTCAGGCCTGAAACCCCCAATCCTCCTGCAGCTTTTCCACTCCCAGCCCCAGCATCTGGGTCCTGGGTGGAGTGAGAGGCCAGAGGAATCTTCTGGAATTGGGGTCAGGGCCCACTCTGGGGGTGAGGGAAAGGGTGGCAGGAGGCCCAGAGTGTTGCTCATAGGAGTGGGATGTCCTGGCCACCGAGCTCCACATCAGCCAACCCCAGGCCTGGCTCAAGTCCCTGTATGTTTGTTGACTTATATACTTGTTGGGAAACAGCCGGATGCCAAGTTGTTGGCCCAGGGGTGTAGGCATCTCTGGCAACCCCGGCTTGGCCCAGAACCTCTGTCGAAGATGGGGTGTGGAGCGGAGTGGCAAAGACCAGTTTGGCAGTGCCTTGGGAGGGTAAATAAGGAGGTCCTGAAAGGAAGAAGGGGTACGGGAAGGGCATGGCCCAGGCAGTGGCCCGGACAGCCACTGGGTGGGCAGAGGTGGGGAAGGGGCTTGTGGCTTCCGGTGCTGGCAGTGTGGGGAAGGATCGTGGGGATGAAGGGGACAGAGGATAGCTGGGAGGGTGATGAGAGGGTGGAGACAGGGAGGCATCAGCACCAGTTGCACCTCAGAGCCCATAGGAGCTGAAAAGGCCTCAGGGAACATGGCAGCTGAGCCCCATTTGAGCAGGAGGGCTTATTTACGGAGGCTCTGCTGAACTTATTGGAGCTCTGGGAGACCCCAGATCAGGAAACATTCCCTGGATCCCAGGCTGGGGCAGCTGCGAAGGGAGATGAGGGCAGAGAAGCCTCCCTCTCAGCTAGGCCTGGAAGATGAGGTCTTTGGGAGTGGAGGGAGGGTATTTGCCCATCTCCCCCAGCCTGTGGCCAGGCACCAACACTTCTGGCATCTAAATCCTGGGGCCAAGAAGGGTGGGGAAGACTGGCTGACAGAGGGACAGACACAGGGGACAGACACGAAGGAGGAGGAAGAGACTGCACAGAGACAGGACGTGAGAGAGAGATTGGGGGGAGAGAAGAGAAAGCAAAGAGAGACAGAAAACATGGTTGAGAGATGGAGAGACAAAGGGAGGCAGAGAGAGAGACAGTGAGCCTCACAACGGAGAAAGGCAGAAGACAGAGATGGAGAGAGAGTAAAAATAGCTCAGCATTAAGATAATTGCAGCTCGCAGCTCTGCCCTCCGTTAGGAATTAAATGAGGTTTTATTACTTTGATTTTTCTCTCCTGGATCCTACGCGACTTCTCAAGAACTTGGGGAAAAGTTTTTCAGGTGGGCGGCCAGGTGGTGGGGGCTGCGTGGGCGACAGAGGAGGAAGGGAATGGGGCTCCTGAGAGCTGGGGAGGGGTGGGCAGGGGCAAGGAGTGGGGAGGGGCTGCTGGGAACAGTGGAGCCCGGCAGGGGCTGGGGGAGGTGGCCAGGACCAGGCACCGGGTGGGGGTGGGAGGGCACTGAGAAGCAAGGGGCCAGGGTGCCCTGCATTCACTTTGACTTAGAATTAATCATATGCAAATAAGATGTAAAAATAATATGCCACTCCTTGGTTATTATTCTTGGGTTAGAAGCACAGGCGGTTGGGTCCAAGGAACAAATTCAAGACCTCATTTGACTTAACTCTGATTGAACTGTGGGTCTCTCTGCTTGGACTGACAGAAAAAGTTGACGGTAGGGTGTCTATTAATGTACGATAGGTCTGAGCACACTATTTTGAGGCGTTTCTTTCCCATCGTGTATCTTCACGCCATTGCTGGATGCCTGCGGCGGGGCCTGGCGTGCAGGAGGCCCTGCATTCACCTTTGGAGGGAAAATTTGGGAGGGTGGTGTGAAGCCTTTGCCCTCTTCCCCGGATGGGGGGAGAAGGGACACTCGGATCTGTCCCTCCCTCCTCCCAAGCAAGATGTGTTTACCTGGACAGAACATCAACTGGGAGGTCCCAGCCCTGGGTAGAATTTCAGATCTGTAACTTACTGTGTGAACTTGGACACATTTCTTAGCTGCTCTCTGTGCCTCAGTTTCCTTATGCTTCAGAGCCCACCTCACATAGTGGCTGTGACGATTCAATAGGAAGAAAAATAAAGCCCCCACCAGGGCAGGGTTCCTGATAGCCCTTGACCGAGGTTCCCGCTTCCCCAGAGCTCTCGGGATGCGCTTCCGGAAAGAGCCGGCAGGTGGCGGAGTAGGCCAGGGTTTGGGTAGCTGCTGCAGGCACTGTGGGTATGGAGTTGGGCATCACACCCGTGACCTTGGCACCACAGAGCTGAGCCTGAGCTGGCTGGGTTGGCATGTGGCAGCTGGAAGGGAGGCCCCGGAAGTCCCAGGAAACACCCTTAGAGGAGCCGGGGAGTGCTGGCTGGGAGCACTGGGGTGTCTTTCCCTGCCCTTGGGGGAAGGGAGAAGGGGGGATGCGGGAGGAAGAGGAATTCCAAGGCCCATCTCTCTGGGGAAACCCGTGTACCCGAGAGGACAGGGCAAGGACACCCTCAGTAGGAGCAGTGGTGGCACCAAGACAGGTGCACAACCATCTGAGACACATTTACACATGCACTCATTCATTCATTCACCCATCGTCCATCCCTTTGCCCATTCAGTAAATTCACATTGGGTGCTTAGGTGCTTTTTTTCAAATCAACTTTGTTGAGTTACAGTTTGCCTACAATAAAGTGTTAAATATACATTTCAATGAGTTTTTGGAAATTTAGATAGCATTTGACCACCACAATACAGATATATAATGTTTCTGTCACCCCAGAACGTTCGTTTTTGCCCCATCCAAGTCAATCTCCCTTCTCCCCTCATTGGGTGTATCGTAACTCTTAGCGCACTATTTTGATACGTGTGTTTCTCATCTTTTTTTTTTTGGAGACAGGATCTTGCTCTGTTGCCCAGGCTGGAGTGCAGTGGTGCCATCACGGCTCACTGCAGCCTCGACCTCCTAGGCTCAAACGATCCTCCTGCCTCAGCCTTCTGTGTAGCTGGAACTACAGATGTGCACCACCACACCCGGCTAATGTTTTTATTATTTTTTTTTTTTGTAGAGACAGGGTCTCACTTTCTTGCCCAGGCTGGTCTCGAACTCCTGGGCTCAAGTGATCCTTCCGCCTCAGCCTCCCAAAGGGCTGGGATTACAGGCTTGAGCCACCGTCCCTGGTCGCCATCTCTGTTTACATCATCACCGACCTGCCACAGTACCCAGAATACAGCAGGCACTGCATGACGCCGAGAGGATGGTTTGAGAAGTGAATGAATAGATGAATACATGAGTCAGAAATTGGCAACGGTGACATATATGGAGCCTCTGTGCTGGGCACCGGGGCTAGGCCCTTCCTATGCACTCTCATTTAATCCTCGCTAGTATCCTTCCAATTCACAGATGAGGCTATTAGATTCAGAGAGGTTCAGCAGCTTTTGCCGAGTCTGGGTTCAAACGCAGACAGTCTAACTCCAGAGCCCTCCCTCTTTAACTGCTGCTTTTAACACATTCAGGATGGACGCGTGGAAGATCGCTTGCACGCACTGCAGTGGGCTCCTCTCTTTCTCTGCTCTGGACCAGGTTTCTCTCTCTCAGTCCCGCCGGTTTGGACAGTTCGCGGAAGCAGCAGAGATCGATGTGCGGAGGCTGCCCTCTGGTGGCACAAACGAGTACAGCAGTATATGTGCTCTCTGGCGCCCCCAGGTGGGAGCTGGGAGGTTGTTGAGAAGAGAGCAAGCTGCAGCCCACAGCGGGGGCAGCCTCGGCTCCCGGCACCTGGAGACCCCCTGCTCTGGCCACTGCCTGGTGCCCCCGGAGGTGCCAGCTGAGGCTGCCCCCGAAGAATGCCAGCTGCCGGAGCCCCCCGCCTCCCACTCCCTCCACCAGCCTTACACACACTCCAATCCCGGTCCAGTCGGCTGCTTCCATTCCCTGAAGAAGAGGCCCTAAAGTTAAAACAGCTGTTAATTTATAAACCAATTTTTCCGTGACTGCTTAATAAATCGCCAGCAGCTGCTCTGCCCCGTCCTCCTGCCCAGGCACCCGGCCCCGGGGGCTGCATGGAGAAGCTCAGAGCCGCCAGCTTGCCCCTCCTGCCTTCTTCCCCCAACCTCTCCAACTTGCCCCCATTCACCCAGAAACTGGGCATCTTGAGGGGCAGGGGGGTGGGGGCAGGGGTGTGGACCCTGATGAGCCCAGCTTCTCTGGTCTTCAGTGGAGTGCTGAGACAGGGATGGGCTTTCTTTCCTAATGGGCTGCAGCCCAAGGGCCATCCCTCCCTAAGTCCCACAACCCCCATATCCCACCCGACTTCCAGGTCCGGAAGGTGGGTGTCAAAGGTTTCTCTAGTTCCGGGGAAATGAGGGTGTCCAGATTCCCTGGGGAAGTCCCCCTGAGCCACTAGGAGGTAAGGGGACCCTGAGAGCATGGGAATCCCAGTGTTCTGTCTCAGGGTGGTCCACCTGACAGATGCTAATAGACTCCCTGACCCTGCTGTGCTCTCAAGGGTGGGCTGGGACGGGGCAAGAGATGCTGGGATAACATCCTGTTCTGGAGCTCCCAGTGCCCACCCGTCCTGAGGCTCCAGTGTGGAGGGATCAGGGCCACCTGGACACTCACTTTGCCCAGCTTCTAATAGCATATAAACAACACCATGAAAATTCACATGGGGCAGGCCCTTGTGAACTGTGGGCTTGAGGCCTGTTCTTTCTCCTTGCATCTGCAAGTTCCAAAGGCACCCAGGGTGAAAGGCCACCTGCCACCATGATCCCTGACTGCTGGGCAAGGGGGCCAATCTGGCTCAGCGTGTGCAGGGTGGTGAAGCACCCCAGCTCAGAAGCTCAAGTCCCAGTTCTACCACTTAGTAGCTGTGTGACCTTGGCCACGTCATTTAACCTCTCTTTCCTTCCTCGGTGTCTCCATTTATAAAATGGGGATAACAATAGAATTATAAAAACTAAGCAAGTTGATGCTCGTAAGCACACAGTTTAAAAAAAACAAGTGATTTATTACAAAGTGATGCTTAGTATTATCTTCTCATCCCCCTGCTGGAGACCGAAGCTCCTGGAAAACCCAAATAGGAAACCCAAATAGCAATTCTTGAGGTGGGGGTGTCCAAGACATTTCCAGGGGCAATGGGTGGGGGGCAGGTAGGAATGCAGGGACAAATTTTTTTTTCTTTTTTTTGAGACGGAGTCTTGCTCTTGTCGCCCAAGCTGGAGTGCAGTAGCAGTGATCTTGGCTCACCGCAACCTCCGCCTCCCAGGTTCAAGCAATTCTTCTGACTCAGCCTTCCAAGTAGCTGAGATTACAGACGCCCGCCACCACGCCCAGCTAATTTTTGTATTTTTAGTAGAGACAGGGTTTCACCATGTTGGCCAGGCTGGTCTCGAACTCCTGACCTCAAGTGATCTGCCCGCCTTGGCCTCCCAAAATGCTGGGATTACAGGTGTGAGCCACCGCACCTGGCCTATCAGGGACAAAATTTTTAAAACCCAGCCAGGATTCCTGAGTTATGTGGTCCTCACAAGGCTTTATCATTCTGGGCCCTTCTGTTCTCCCCCACCCCTCCACCCCCATCCCCACCCATCTCCCACTACACAGCCAAGGCCCTTCCTTGGCCTGCTTCTGGGAAAGGAAGAAAAGTCTCCATCCCACC
Source organism: Pongo abelii (assembly GCF_028885655.2). Lineage (NCBI taxonomy): Eukaryota > Metazoa > Chordata > Mammalia > Primates > Hominidae > Pongo > Pongo abelii. The sequence goes on along the minus strand of NC_072004.2, from coordinate 69,899,349 downwards.
CCAGACCCCGGAGCCCCCACCTTTCAAGAAGCAAGTTCTCCCTACCATCTAACTGAAAGCCCTTCCATTTCTATAGTCAGCAGGGGCTACCACGACGCCCTCTTGCTCTGCCAGGAGGCAGAGATCCCAGCAGCGGCAGAGATGGGGAGAGATCAGAGGGCCTGTAGGACTCTGTTGGACTCTGCCCTCACACAAGCCAGGTGTGAGCCTGGCCTTGCTACATCTTCCCTGTGTGTTCCAGAGCAGCTTAGTCAACCTCTCTGAGCCTTGTGTTCCACATGGAGATAATTCCAGAACCTACCTTCTGGGTTGTTGCAAGGTTTGGATGGGATACTGCCCATGAAGTTCTTAGCAAAGGACGTGGTTCAGAGCAGGAGCTGCAGAAATGGTGGTGGGGAGAGGTGGTGTGCTGGAAAGAACCCACATGCCAGAGCTGGACTGTCTGGGTTCAAACTCCACTCCACTACTCACAGCTGGGTGACCTTGAGCAGGTTGCTTAACCTTCGTGTGCCCTTGTTTCTCCATCCTTAAAACGGAGACTGTAACAGAACTTGTGTCACTGGGGGGTCGTGAGGCACCTAGAGCTTGCTGAACAGTTCTCCAGCTAAATAAATGTTTGCCAAGTTAATAGTCTTGTTAGTTGCTGTCATTATCATTGGCCCCCACTAGAGCACTGACCCTCCTTAGGCTGTGCCTTATCCAGGGACTTGTTGATGGCAGAAGGTTGGAGGCTGAGCAGGACCAGACTAGAGACCCTGGCATGGGGAATACCGGCCCAGGACAGGCCCACAGTCCCCACCTCCTTAAGGTGCCCACCTCTGGCATCCTCCTACACCCTGGCATGAGCACAACTGGTTCCCTCTGCCTCCCCCAGTCAATGGCCCTGCAAAGCAGCCAGCCCCCTCCCTGTGCCCGGGTCCTGACTACCTCCTGGAAATAAAGCAGGGTCCCCAGGGCCCACTCAAGCCCAGGACTACTCTGCCAGGGTGCCAGCTGGTGCCCATGGGGGCGGGGCAGCGGTTTGATCATGTGGAAGGGGAAAGCTGGAGGCACCCCCAACCTTGTGGCGCCCATCAGATATAAGAAAAGGCTGGGGCCACCCAGAACATCCTTCTAGCTTCCTTCCCCTTGGGAGAAGAGGGGTGGGAGCTAAGATTTGCCTGTCCTGTGCCTCAGTTTACTCAGACATCCAGGAGATGGAGTCTTCATTCCTGTCTCCCAGGCTACCTGGGGCCCCAAAGCCTTGGCATTGGCCTCTCACATCTCCTAGACCTCTTTCCTTTCTTAAAGAATCCTAGTTCAGCTCCTGGTCCCCGCCCAGGTTCTCTCCTTAGAAGCCACTCAGGAGGACACTGAGCCCCAGAGGGGGAGGCAGAAGCCACCACACGCCGGAGACGGCCCCTGCAGAACGTGAGGCCGCATCTCCAAGCCGGTCCAGGGCGCCAGTCCCCGCCGGGGTCAACGGCGATCCCCGCCGCTGCCCCTTCCCGCCGCCACTGGCCCTTTAAGAGCCTCTCCGCGCGCTGCCGTCCCGGATCAGCCAGAGAGACCATTAAAATTTTATGCAGAATGAAAATGGGCCAGGTCTCCAGCTTCCTCGCTCCCATCCAATGATTTATTACTCGCAAATACCACAGAACTAATTAGTATAGTAATTAATTAATACGCATTTGCATATTTGCATGTGCAATTAGTGCAGTGGAGTGATTACTGGGAGAATGAGGGGCCCCGATTGTCAGATGTGAGGGGGAAGTGGCCTGGAAAAGAGTTAGTGGGAATGAACTTTGTAGGGAGCGAGATGGCGGGGAGGGAGGGGAGGCAAGCGCGGGCGAGGCGGGGGGCACTGGGGCACCTCGCTGGGGCACAGGGCGGCCCCGCCCGGGAGCATGGGACAGGACTACCCTGCGGGCCCAGGACGCAGGTCCGGGGTCAAGACCCCGGCGCCCCCGCCCCGCCCTGCCCGCGGCCCCGCCCCGCCCCCGCCGCGTGGCATGGCTCCAAGCGCGCGCCTGATTGTTATGCATTGTGTTTCTTGTAGCGAACGGAGCCGGGCGGAATGGGGCTGGCACAAGCTGTTTCCCTGCCACGCGGCGGTGGCACCTTAAAGGGGCAGCGTCCCCTTCCCGCCGCCGCGGCCGGCCCGCCCGGCCCCCGCCGACCCCACCTCCGAGCCGGGGCGACCCGCTCCCCCAAGCCCGGCTCCCCCAAGCGGGAGGCCGCGGGGAGGCCGCCCGGGAGGGCGCGCGGTCCCAGGGGGCGCGGGGCACGTGCCGAGGGAGCCCGGCGGGCAGGAAGTCAGGGCTGCCAGCCGGGATTGGGCGGCTGGGGCACGCCGGGCGCCGTGCCAGGCGCGGGGCGGGGGTGGCGAGGAGAGAACCGGGAGCAAGCCAGGAGAAGGACAAGGAGGAGAAGGAGCGAGTGGCGGGGGCTCACCAGGCGCCAGGTGCTTGCTCCTAGGACGCCGCCGCTCCTCCTTGCAAAGATTTTGTGAGGCAGGGCTTCTTATTCCCATTTTACAGACAGGAGGGCAGACGGGGGCGGGGGCTGCAGGTAGCTGGTGAGCAAGTGGTGAAGCTGGGGCTCCTGAAGCTGGTCCGTCCATCCCCAAATGTTCAACGCGGTGCCAAGGGCCAGAGGTGGGAGCGCCATCAGGGGACATCAGGGAGGACTTCCTGGTGGAGGCAGCATCTCGCTGAGTCTGCAAGGGCTAGGAGGGCGTCTTCTGAAGAAGCTGAGGGAAGTGGTATACAGGGTGGAAAAACTCCATGGTTAATGTGACTGCTCCCTCTCTGTGTTTAGAAGCAGCCTCCACCCACCTACCCACCCATGAGCAGAACTTGATAGATCCAGGCCAGGGCATCATGGCTCCTGTGACTTCGTGACCTGGCCAGAGGGCAAACCCTGGGCACAAGTCCTTCCCAGGGCACCCTCCTTTCCCTCTCCGTTGCGGTGTCTGTTGGTCCTATGGTGTGGAGACCACAGCGGTTTCAGAGAAAGGGACACACTTTATAATAGTGAGTAAGAGCATGAGCCCTGGAGTCAAGCCAAACTTGGTTCAAATCCCAGCTCTGCCACTTTCTAGCTGTGTGACCTTGACACATCAGCCTTGACGGCAACCTCTCTGTGCTTCAGCAACCTGGTCTTTAAGTGGTGGTACTAGGAATCCCTCCCACAGATGTCAAGAATAAAATGATTCCTGTGAAGACCAGTGCCTGGCACAGATAGCTCTCACCATAGTCATTATTACATTATTAAGTATGTTATCACACAGAGTGCTGAGGCTCTGGGAACGAGAGGACCCCAAAGTGGCAACAGAGTCCTGGTTTCCAGTCCCAGCTCTGCCACTCACTTATTGTGTGACACAAGGCAGGTTTCTTCCCCTCTCTGTGGCTTCTTCATCTGTAAAATGGGGAGTGGGCCCATGAGACCCTACCTCTCTATTCCCTTCCCTCCCTGTGGACCCCAATTAAAAAGTCAGGCAGGGCACAGTGGTGTGGGCCTGTAGTCCCAGCTACTTGGGAGGCTCAGGTGGGAGGATTGCTTGAAGCCAGGTATTTGAGTCCAGCCTGAGCAACATAGCAAGACTCTTGTTTCTTAAAAAAAAACAAAAAATGGCTGGGCATCGTGGCTCACACCTGTAATCCCAGCACTTTGGGAGGCCAAAGTGGGTGGATCGCTTGAGGTCAGGAGTTTGAGACCTGCCCAGCCAAATGGTGAAACCCCATCTCTACTAAAATACAAAAATTAGCTGGGCATGGTGGCATGCGCCTGTAGTCCTAGCTACTAGGGAGGCTGAGGCCGGAGAATTGCTTGAACCGGGAGGCAGAGGTTGCAGTGAGCTGGGATGGCACCACTGCACTCCAGCCTGGGCCACAGAGCAAGACTCCGTCTCAAAAAAAAAAGGAAAGAAAGAAAGAAAGAAAGAAAGGGAAAGGAGAGGAGAGGAGAGGAGGGGAGGGGAGGGGAGAGGAGAGGAGAGGAGAGGAGAGGAAAGGAGAAAAGAAAGAATCTCCACCCTTCATGCCAGGCAATCCTTCCCAGGTCCACTCCTGGGGCTGACTCAAGAGATCTGTGGTTAAACTGTGACCTCCTGCCCTGACCGTGTCCTGCACACACCATACATTCTGCCCCAGTGACCCTTTGGGGCTGTCCTCCTGAGCACTAGCATCACCACTATGATGTGGGTCATCCGTGCCTACTGTCAGGCCCATATGTCCCCTGCACCCATGGGCTCAAGGGACGTTTCAGGGAATAGTCCAGCACCAAGCCCCTAAAATTCCCCAGCCCAGATCCCTGGCTCTGATTTCCAGGGGCAGAAACTGGGAAATGCCCAGGTCACAGGGAAGGTCACAACAGAGCCCGCCCTAAGGAAAGAGGGCCCAGGATGCAGCCTGGTCCTGTGCTGTCCCCACTGCCCTGCGCTGCAGCATCAGGGAGGAGTTCCCCAACCCCCATCCACCAGCACTTGGCCACCCAAGAGCGCACTTCATAACCTGCCGTCCTTTTGTTCCTCCCATCAGTGCTGAACTGCAGGTGACCAGGTGAACCCTGGCGCTAGTCCCACTTTACAGATGAGGAAGCAGGGGGTTACATGATCTGACCGGGGTCACGACACTGCTAACTCTGGGACAGTTGCCACCTTGAGCTCCCCGTTCCTCTGCCTTCCTGTGTGGACTCTGGGAGTGGGTTTGGGAGGGGCTGGAGCAAGACATATCAACTTCTCCATGGAAAACTCACAAGAGAAGCAGAACAAAGATATGGTGATGAAGAGAGCTGCAGGAACAAAATAAAAAAAATAACATTGGGCCAGGTGCAGGGCTCACGCCTGTAATCCCAGCACTTTGGGAGGCCGAGGTGGGCAGATCTCTTGAGGTCAGGAGTTCGAGACCAGCCTGGCCAATATGGTGAAACCCCATCTCTACCAAAAATACAAAAAGCAGCCAGGCGTGGTGGTGTGCGCCTACAGTCCCAGCTACTCAGGAGGCTGAGGTGGGAGGATTGCTTGAGCCCAGGAGGTGGAGGCTGCAGTGAGCCGAGACTGTGCCATTGCACCCCAGCCTGGGTGACAGAGTGAGACCCTGTCTCAAAAATAAACAAACAAACAAATAAACAAGAAAAAGAAAGGAAAAAAAAAAACACTGATTTTGCTTGAGGCAAAATCAGCCACCTCTGGAGAGCGCTGTTAGCTCATTTGAAGCTTATTAGCATGCCCATTTTACAGAGGGGAAAACTGACATTCCATGTCAGTGCTGATATTGGTGGGGAAGCTGAAGAGAAAAGAGGGAAGATTTTGAGGAGGGACTTCCTGTGGGTAGAGGTCCTGTGCTGGCTTGCAGCCTTCCATTTTGGGGGCAGAAGAACTGACACCACCACCCTCCCAACAGGGACAGGACAGGTCTTGGTGCCACAGCTATATATTGAGGATATTCTGTGTGCCAGGCTCTGGGTCCAGTTCCTGCCTTCGTGAAATGTGCTGCCCAGAGCGGCTTCCTGGAGGAGGTGATACTTAGGCTTAAGGGGTGAGGAAGCTGGACTGGACACCTCAGGAAGAGAGAACAGCCTGAACAAAGATTACTAGGCATGAGGCTTGTAAAACCAGAAATAGTTGGAGCTGCTGAGGGCACAGATAAAAGCAGCAGCCAAATCAGGGGTGTCCCTAAAGAGCATGGCCTCATCTTAGGGACACTAGGAGCCATGGAAGGCACCAGAGAAGGCAAATACCATGTTTGGATTTGCATTTTGGATAGGATGTGCAGGGTGGGTAGCCTTGGTCCCATGAGGTAAGCCAGAGGAGCAAGGGCCCTTAAGAAGTCAGGGCCAGCTGGGCGCAGTGGCTCACGCCTGTAATCCCAGCACTTTGGGAGGCCAAGGCGGGCGGACCTCCTGAGGGTGGGAGTTCGAGATCAGCCTGACCAACATGGAGAAACACCATCTCCACTAAAAATACAAAAAATTAGCTGCATGCCTGTAATTGCAGCTACTCGGCAGGCTGAGGCAGGAGAATCACTTGAACCCAGGAGGCGGAGGTTGCAGTGAGCCGAGATCGCGCCATTGCACTCCAGCCTGGGCAACAAGAGTGAAACTCCATCTCAAAAAAAAAAAAAAAAAAAAAGACGTCAGGGCCAACTTCCCGGAGGAGGAGGGCCTGGGCCAGGCCCATAAGGCCGAAGGGTCCTGAGATACTGGAGGGCAGCATCAGCAGAGATGCAGCAGCAGGAGTGGGACGCAGCTGTGTCCCTGGACCTCATCTCTCCTCAGAGTGCCCCATGCAGGGCAAGAGTGTGGTGGGGTAAGAAGGAGGGGGCTCTGAGCCTGCTGAAAGGTGAAGGTGTGGGGACCAAGCAGGGGTCCACAGCAGGGCAGGCCCTGTGGCCTCAGGATCGTGACCTGGTACCAGAGAGCAAGAGTCTGGCAGTCCCAGGCTCAGCCTCCTCGCCCTACTGTGGGGGGAATCTGTGACCCCGCATCCCAAGTCTACCTCCTCAGACTGCAATTTGTGCAAAAGGCAAGGGAAGAGGCTGAGGACTCTGGGCTTGACCGGGACCCTCAGCCTTTCTGCTTTAGGAGAGTCTCAGGAGAAAGGTTCCAGGACCCAAAGTCTCTGGCCCAGCTGGGCATTAATGCAACAAGCATTTATTAAGCACCAACTCAGTGAGAGCTATGTGCGTGGCACCAGGCAGGTCGAATCAGCCCCAGGCGTGGACCTGGGAAGGATTGCCTGGCATAAAGGGTGCAGACTCTTTCTTGGGCTTTTTTTTTTTTTTTTTTTTTTTTTTAAGGGACAGGAGTCTCACTATGTTGCCCAGCATGAAGCATGAGACTAAAGAGATACAGAACAAGTCATCACCAGGGTCTAGGCAAGGAGACAGGTGGGTAAATGGGTCCTTCTAACAAAGGGTGTTAAGCTCCCCTGCCTGGGGAGGTCAGGGAAGGCTCCCAGGAGGAGGTGTCCAGGAAGCATCTTAGTGAGGAATGAGAATGCGTTTGACCAAAGGGAAACTCAGAGACCAGCGCCCATCAGGGAAAGAGCTCTTTTCAGAAAAAAACAGGGTTCAGAGGCCAGAAGTCAAAGGTTACGGGAGCAAAGGTCACGCCACCTTTAGAGCAAGGAAACAATCCGAAGGGGGCTGGCTTTGGTGCAGGACTGGTGGGTCTCCTCTATCCATCCTTTGTCCCTGATTGGGGGTGGGACAGGGGGACAAGGATGCAACAGAGGTCTGACCTCGGTCTCTCAGCATCAGGCTTGTCCCATCCATCTTTGGGTGGGGTCTAGGCCCACAGTGGGAGCCCAGGGAGCAGGCGGAGGAAGTTGAAGAGAATCCTGGCAGTGAGTGGAGGTCAGCACAGGAGGTCAGCATGGAGGAGAGGGCTACACCTCACTGGCCCTGCCCTCCCCTCCCCCATGGCACCACAAGACACGCAGCCGCATATCACCCGTGCCAGCCCTCACCTCCCGGCAACGTCGCCGCATTCTCAGCCACGCCATCTGGCGTGCCCGCCGCTCCCCGGCATACTGCGGCGGGCGGGGAGGAGGGGGCAGTGGGGCAGGTGCCCACCCCAGAGCCAGGAAGAAGCTGCAGGTCCCCCTCCCCCAGCATCCTTTGGACTTGATGTGGGGCAGGGGCTGGGTAGGGAGGTGGCAGGTGCTCTGATGCTTCAGGAGGAATCGAGCATCCTGAACTGCTGGAACACTGCTGGGCAGTGCCAGCCTGCCCCCTCCCTTTCCTCCTCCCCCCATAGCACGGCTAATGGCAGGAACACAGGTCCCTCAAGGATCTCCAAATTCCTGCCCTTCCGCTCAAATCTGAGGAGGGGGGTGAGAAGACAGGTGGCCCCCTCCCTCCCCGTGCTCCCAAGCTCGCTGGGTTCTCACCTGCGGCCCCACTCAGCCCAGGGAGGCCCCAGGAGGTAAATAGATGTGTGGCTGAGGCCAGGGGCTGGACACCTGGGTTTGATCCACCTGCCGCTCCCCTCCCTGCCTGGAGCTTTGGTGGGAAATCAAGTCTCCTTCAGCACATTTGCCCCCACCAATCTTATTCAGGGGGTGGTGACTGGCTAGCTGTCCTTCTGGGTGTCAGAATGGAGTGGAGCAGTTAAAGATTTACGTATGTATTTTGGTGTAGCGGGGGTATAACAAGAGCAGTTTCTAGAACACTCTTCCTGTCCCCTGAGCAAGAGTCCCCCAGACTGCTCAGGTATGACCTCCCACCTCCCCCCACACACACTCTGCCCCCCTCACCCCTGCCCCCAGGACCTGAGCCTGTACAAAATGGCCGCCACCCCTCTGAGGCAGCCATTTTAGGTGCCCAGACTGTGGCCTCCCTTGGGATGGGGCTATGTCTCCATGGGAACTTCAGGCCCCCCAGCTCCCAGCTCCTTCCAAGAGGAGTGGGCAGCAGCAATGGGGGCCTTCCAGGCCTGGCTGAGGTGCCCATCACTCCCTTTTTTCTCTCAGAGACCTGGAGGGGAGCAGGCCCCTCACCAACTCCCTTCCCCCAATGCCAGGGGGAGGAACAGATGGCATCTCTGGGTGTCCTTCTCCTTCCGTCTCCTTCCTTCCATTTCTGGCTCTTTCTGTCTCTCCGTCACTGCATCTCTGCATCTCTGGTGCACAGAGAGGCGCGCGTATGTCCCTGCGTGTTCATGCTTGCTTGTGTGTATGTGAACACACGTGTTGTGCCTCTTTCAAGCCCATGTCTGAAGCAGGCCCATCCCACACCTCCCTCTGTTCCAATTTTCCCCTGGTTTTTATTGTATCTTCTAAAAAAAAGTTGAAATGTGTCGAGTGAGAAAAACTTGTTCCATTTTTCTGAAGGAAGAAAAGACAGGGGCAGAGACAGAGCAAAAGGGATGAAGTCCCCAGGTGCACACCCCCCACCTCAGGCCTCCTTCTCTGGGTGACTGAGGGGAGCTTCTCAGACCCAGAGAGTTGAGGTCATTCCTGACAGGTGGCTGGAAGGGTGGCAGGAACCCCCCAACCAAGGGCTCCCCTATCCTGAACAAGTTTTTGCCTCCTGCCTGTGAGACCCCTGATGGGTTTAACCCAGCCCTCAGGGTCTACGGGAGAAGGCAGGGAGAGAGAACTTTCTCCCCTAAGGAAGCATTTATTCACTTATTCATCCATTCACTCGCCCATCAATTCAACAAAAATTCAATTTCTATATAGACCAAGCATTCTGAATGTGTGTGGGGAGGGGTATGAGCAAAAAAATTAATATTGTAAAGCATTTTACAGTTCCCAAGGTGTTTTAAGTAAGAGCTGGCATTTATTGGAGGCTCATTCATGGCATGGATTATCCCATTTAGTATTAACAACAGCCCTATGAAAGTGCAGCATCATTTATCCCATTTAGTATTAACAACAGCCCTATGAAAGTGCAGCATCATTTATCCCATTTTACAGACGAGGAAATCAAGACCAAGAGATGTTGTATAACTTGCTCAAAGCATTCAGCATTTTTTTTTTTGTTTTTGAGACAAGGTCTGGCTCTATCACCCAGGCTGGAGTGCAGTGGCGTGATCACAGCTCTCTGCAACCTCTGCCTCCTGGTCTCAAGCGATCCCCTCACCTCAGCCTCCCGAGTAGCTGGAACTACAGGCATGCGCCGCCATGCCTGGCTAATTTTTATATTTTAGGCAGAGGCAGGGTTTCACAATGCTGCCCAGGCTGGTCTCAAACTTGTGAGCCGAAGGGATCTGCTGGCCTCAGCCTCCCAAACTGCTGGTATTACAGGTGTGAGCCACCATGCCGGGCCCCGCATTTTTTTTTTTTTTTTTGAGACGGAGTCTCACTCTGTCACCCAGGCTGGAGTGCAGTGGCGCGATCTCAGCTCACTGCAAGCTCCGCCTCCCATGTTCACACCATTCTCCTGCCTCAGCCTCCTGAGTAGCTGGGACTACAGGCGCCCGCCACCATGCTCTGCTAATTTTTTGTATTTTTGATAGAGACGGGTTTTCACCGTGTTAGCCAGGATGGTCTCGATCTCCTGACCTCGTGATCCACCCGCCTCGGCCTCCCAAAGTGCTGGGATTACAGGCGTGAGCCACCATGCCTGGCTGGGCCCAACATTTTTTTAAGTTGGTAATGGGGTTGGCCAGGAATCAGAAGCCCAGAGTATGGGCATGTAATTGAAATACCACAGAGCCAGGAGACTCCAGGAAAAATGCTACTAGTCAGGATTGAGGACCCTGCTTCAGTAAAGGGATTGCAAAGCCTTCGAGGCTGTGCCCAAACTTGTTGGAGGCTGGCCAGCACTCCTGAGTCTCTGCCCTACCTGAAGCCCATCCTTTGGCCTCTTTCTCTGCCATGCCCAGAATCTCCCCCCCACAACTATCTGCCAGAGATGGGATTCGCCTTGAAGACCCAGGATTCGTGAATGAAGGGAAGCATGGTAGGCTTATTTTTAGAGACCACTGAGGCAGATTGCGGGCTTATAAGTGGAGTACTGGCCTGTGGGTCAAGTGCCTGAATTCTAGGCCCAGTTCTGTGTTTCCCCTATGTGTTCCTAGGCAGGTCAGTTTCCCTCCATGGGCCTCTGTAAGAGGAGGAGTTGGAGAGGTAAATTCTCAGGCTACTTTCAACTCCCAGCCAAGTGACTCGAGAGTCCCAGGCAGCACCAGCACCCCTATCTCCAAGGCCTCCTGATGTGTGTCTCTATTTAGAACTTAATCCAACCTACCCAACATCAGATCAGTGTCTTACCAGCCCAAGGTCCCTGGGGAGCCTCCTAGAGGGAGAGAGCCCTGCCCACCCAGATTGAGGGTAAAGACCTCCCCGTGCTAATTTTTGTACCACCACAGTGCTTGGTACATGGTAGACATCAAAATGTGTGTGCTGAAAGTATAATTGAAGTTGTGTACATATGTCAGCCAGAGTGTCTGGAGGGGCAGAAATGTGGGTCTAAAACATACAAATGCTCCAAATGTGGTGTGGGCAAGGGTCTGTCTACACCAGGCTGTGATTACCTGCTCACATACATGTGTCTATCTGAGTAGGGGTATGTTATCTATTTTTCTACACCACAGGGTGAGGAACAGGTATATGTGCGCATGTGTATGCATCTGTGTGTGTGTATGTGTGTGTGCATGAGTGTGTATGTGTGTATGTTTGTGTCCAAAGCCACCTCTTCAACCTGTGCCATTTGTATCTGTGTCTGGCCCAATGAGAGTGTTGAAAGGTGAGCCACAAGATAAAACAGCAACTTCCTACCTTCCTTATCAAGACAGCTGTCTGACCTACCTCCCCTTGGCCACTCTTGGGATTACTGGGGTTGGCTTCAGTATTTTCAGATTTTTCAGAAGGGGAGGAGAACGCTTGAGTCTCATCCAGGAACTTAGGCAGTTCTCAGCACTGCCTGCTCCTCCTCCCTCAAATAACCAAGTCTGAAGACCAGGAGAGAAAGCCGTTGGTGGACTGGTCACCTGTCTGGCAGTGGGAGGAGGAGAGTGAGAGGTTTCTAGGTTAGGAATCCAGACTTAGACCCTCCCCTCCACCCCCAGATGGGTGGTGCACAGGCTCATCTCGCGGCCCCTCCCCACTCCACCCTAACATGGATACACCCCCAACAACCAAGGAAAGATCTCCCATCGGCTGACTCCACAGATACACACATGTCCCCACAGACACACACACGCCCATGCAGAGGCACAGACATCCAGGCACATCTTTCCCTTTCTCTGTCTTTCCCTTGGTTTGAATTTCGTTTAGCCACATATGTTGTGTGTGCGTGAGGGTGGGTGGGGGAGGGGCAGACAGGGAGGAGGGATGGCATGGTGCCAACATCTACCTATGGGGCTCAGGCCAGGGACACCCCTTACAGCCATCCCGGGAGGGGGCCTCAGCTGTCCCTTTGTGGCCAAGGGGACCCTCCTGCGGAGTGGGGGCAAGCACAGAGGTCCCTTCTCCCCAACCCAGGGTCTGGTCCCTGACCCACCTTGGGGGCCTGCAGAGGAGGAAATAGACAGAGCGGGACCCTGAGGGAGCATAGAATTGGCCACCACGAGCCCCCAGTGCCCAGCCTTGCCACCCCATTGTTCCCGTGTGGGGGGCTCTATATACAGGGGGGCAACTCCTCCCACCTTCCTCTCAATCCCTGCTTTCCCTGCGTTGGGCGGGGAGGGGAGGGCGGCAGAAATATTTATTTATTTCCTTTATTTATTTAATTTTTTTTTTTTTTTTGGAGTAGAGAGTGACAGATGGCGGCGGGTCCCGGGGGAGCCGGCTCTCCCCCAGTGCAGACGCATGCCAATCACCGTCTCTCATGTGATAGCTGCTGCCCGTGACGTGCCAAGCCCATATGGCCTGGCATAGAGGCTGGTACCCCGCCTGGTAGAGATGCCACACTCGCTCCGCGGTTCGCATGGCGCTCTGAAGACGCCGGCGCCCGCCGCCTTGAGGAGCCGCTGCCCCCGCTCCCTGAAGATGGGGGAACAATGAAATAAGCGAGAAGATCCCTCTTCTCCCCCCTCTCTCTCTTGCCCCCTCCCCCCCTCCCCTCCCCTCTCCCCTTGACTCCTCTCCGAGGTAAGTTGTCCGAAAGGGAGCTAGATCTGACCCGCCGGTTGGGAGGGGGGGCGACAGCTTCGGCCGACAGGAGGGTCCTCAAATACCTCCTTCCTGGGATGATGCCCCCCTCATTGGGTGGGCATCGGAGGCGCCCCAGGTTCTCTCTCCCTTAGGGGCTGCAGCCCAGGGGGCTGCAGAGGAGGTTTCTCTGCCTGCGATGGGCTCGGTGGGGGGGAAGGCAGGATCACGGAGGGGGATATGCGAAGAGGCCGAGACGGAGGACCCCTCCATGATTGTCCCAAAAAGCCTGCCACCTTTCCCCACCACCGAAAAAAGGGAAGCAAACAAACAAATTTGGATTTTTCCCCCTTCAATCCCAAAATACAACGAGATCTGAAGAGCCTTGTGGGAGGGAGGCAGCTTGAAGGGGGAAGGGGGTCCCTGACCGCAGAGGGGACGGACTGGGCTCGCTTCTCTCAGTCTCCTCCCCACGCCCCGCTGCTTCAGTCCTCGCCGCCCAGAGCCGGCTCCGGGAGCTGGGGACGCATCGGCTAGAGGAGACGATCCTCCCGCCTCTGGAATTGGGGGTGCGGGGGTGGGGGCCGAGCAAGGGGCGGCGCGCAGCCAAGTTGCAAATTGGATTAGGGAGCGTGGGGGTGACAGCCACAGGAGGGGTGAGGGAGCTGGGCCGGGGGGCCCGGGCCGCGAGAGCGCGGAGCGGGGCAGCTGTCCCCACCGGCGGCCGACCAGCCTCTCTCCACCGCCAGGAGAGAACGGGCTTTCAGGGCGAGCGCGCCGCCTCCCCTGGCAAAGATATCTGGTCCCTAAAACCCCCACCCTGTCCCCGCCCTGACCCTGAGAAGAAGCAGGCGCGGGGAGCAGCCCCCCATTCAAGCGAGGGGCGGAGCCGGGGCCCAGCGCCGGGGAGAGGGCCTGGGCCGAGATCCCAGGCCGGCAGCCGGGTAGGGCTGGGCCGGCTCTGGGCGGGGCAGGCGGCGGAGGTGGGCATCCAGGGTAGCCTAGGCAGGAGCCCGCACGAGACTCGGGGGTGGAGGAGGGTTGTGGGGGGGCGTCGTGACCCCAGCGCGCCCCTCACTTTGTGCTGTCTGTCTCCCCTTCCCGCCCGCGGGGCGCCCTCAGGCACCATGCTGACCCGCCTGTTCAGCGAGCCCGGCCTTCTCTCGGACGTGCCCAAGTTCGCCAGCTGGGGCGACGGCGAAGACGACGAACCGAGGAGCGACAAGGGCGACGCGCCGCCACCGCCACCGCCTGCGCCCGGGCCGGGGGCTCCGGGGCCAGCCCGGGCGGCCAAGCCAGTCCCTCTCCGTGGAGAAGAGGGGCCGGAGGCCACGTTGGCCGAGGTCAAGGAGGAAGGCGAGCTGGGGGGAGAGGAGGAGGAGGAAGAGGAGGAGGAAGAAGGACTGGACGAGGCGGAGGGCGAGCGGCCCAAGAAGCGCGGGCCCAAGAAGCGCAAGATGACCAAGGCGCGCTTGGAGCGCTCCAAGCTTCGGCGGCAGAAGGCGAACGCGCGGGAGCGCAACCGCATGCACGACCTGAACGCAGCCCTGGACAACCTGCGCAAGGTGGTGCCCTGCTACTCCAAGACGCAGAAGCTGTCCAAGATCGAGACGCTGCGCCTAGCCAAGAACTACATCTGGGCGCTCTCGGAGATCCTGCGCTCCGGCAAGCGGCCAGACCTAGTGTCCTACGTGCAGACTCTGTGCAAGGGTCTGTCGCAGCCCACCACCAATCTGGTGGCCGGCTGTCTGCAGCTCAACTCTCGCAACTTCCTCACGGAGCAAGGCGCCGACGGTGCCGGCCGCTTCCACGGCTCGGGCGGCCCGTTCGCCATGCACCCCTACCCGTACCCGTGCTCGCGCCTGGCGGGCGCACAGTGCCAGGCGGCCGGCGGCCTGGGCGGCGGCGCGGCGCACGCCCTGCGGACCCACGGCTACTGCGCCGCCTACGAGACGCTGTATGCGGCGGCAGGTGGTGGCGGCGCGAGCCCGGACTACAACAGCTCCGAGTACGAGGGCCCGCTCAGCCCCCCGCTCTGTCTCAATGGCAACTTCTCACTCAAGCAGGACTCCTCGCCCGACCACGAAAAAAGCTACCACTACTCTATGCACTACTCGGCGCTGCCCGGCTCGCGGCCCACCGGCCACGGGCTAGTCTTCGGCTCGTCGGCTGTGCGCGGGGGCGTCCACTCGGAGAATCTCTTGTCTTACGATATGCACCTTCACCACGACCGGGGCCCCATGTACGAGGAGCTCAATGCGTTTTTTCATAACTGAGACTTCGCGCCGGCTCCCTTCTTTTTCTTTTGCCTTTGCCCGCCCCCCTGTTCCCAGCCCCCAGAGCGCAGGGACACCCCCACCTACCACGGCCCCGGGCGCGGGGAGCGGGCCACCGGTCCTGCCGCTCTCCTGGGGCAGCGCAGTCCTGTTACCTGTGGGTGGCCCGTCCCAGGGGCCTCGCTTCCCCCAGGGGACTCGCCTTCTCTCTCCCCAAGGGGTTCCCTCCTCCTCTCTCCCAAGGAGTGCTTCTCCAGGGACCTCTCTCCGGGCGCTCCCTGGAGACACCCCTCCCCCATTCCCAATATCTTCGCTGAGATTTCCTCCTCCCCCTCCTCCCTGCAGGCCCAAGGCGTTGGTAAAGGGGCAGCTGAGCAGTGGAACGCGTTTCCCCCTCTCATTATTATTTTAAAAACAGACACCCAGCTGCCGAGGCAAAAAGGAGCCAGGCGCTCCCTCTTTCCCGAAGAGGGTAGAAGTCAGGGCGCCGGAGCCCGGGCCTGGAACACCCTCACCCCCAACCTCCAGTCTCCGCGTTTTGCGATTTTAATTTTGGCGGGAGGGGAAGTGGATTGAGAGGAAAGAGAGAGGCCAAGACAATTTGTAACTAGAATCCGTTTTTCCCTTTTCCTTTTTTTAAACAAACATACAAAAAAAAAAAAAAAAAAAAAAAAAAAAAGCTAAGAGGCGACGGAAGCCGAACGCAGAGTCCGGATTGGAGAGAAAACGCAGTAAGGACTTTTAGAAGCAATAAAAGGCAAAAAAAACAAAAAACAAAAAAACAAACAAAAAAAAAACCACTACTACCAATAATCAAAGACACAAATATCTATGCAAGGAGGCTCCACTGAGCCTCGCGGCCCGGCCCGGCCCCGGGATGCCCCGCCCGGCCCGCGGGCCGCCCCGCCCGAGCGCGGATCTGTGCACTTTGGTGAAGTGGGGGCCCGCGCCGCCCCCTCCCCCTCCCCAGGTTCTTACAATCAGTGACTCGGAGATTTGGGGCCCCAGTGCCACTGCCCTCCCCCGCCCCGTCCCCGTTGTGCGTCATGCTGTTTTTTAAAAACCTGTTTCCAAATTTGTATGGAATGGCAAACTGTTGGGGGGTCGGTTTGGGGAGGGAGGGTTTGCATGAAAGACACGCACACCACACCGCACGCACAAGCAGGCCCGGCGCCGGCGTCCGGGGGGAAGAAGGAGGTGAGCTCGCCGGCTCCTCCTCCCCGTGGGCACTTCTGTCCCCTCCTGGGGTGAGGGGTGGGGATGGAGACCTGGGGGCAGCCCCACCCCTGCCCGGACTGTGCCTCGGTGGGTGCCAGGCGCCCGGCGATTTCCGGTGTCTGGAGAGAGTATTTTTTGGTCCAAGGAGTCCTCCTGGCTTTAGCTGGTGGGTGGGCGGGGAGAGGTCTGAGGGCTCCTACTGGAGGTTCCCCCAAAAAGGGGCAAAAGGAGACCCTCTGCCCACCGAAGGCAGGGGATCAGGCATCCAAATACACGATGCAAAAATGCAAACCCACAGGCGACACACCCACACACTCACCCACACACACGCAATTTTACCTTCCTCTTGTAGCGAAGATGAAACTCCTGTCGGACACCCGAAGTGCATTGCGTGTTTCTGTTCAGTTTAATGACGATTAATAAATATTTATGTAAATGAGATGCAAAGCCGGACCGGTTTCTCACGGTGGCCTCATTTCATTGAGGGGGGAGAGAAGGTTAGAGCTAGGGCTGGGGTGATGAAGGCAGTGTCAAGTGACTGTGCAGAGGCCAAACAGAGGGACCCTGGACATTCTTGGGTAGGATTCTCTCCCTAACCACCCCCCATACACCCAACTGGGCTTATGCTAGCTACCCCTCCCAGAGCCAACCCAGGCTTGCACCTTCCCAGCACTAAAGCACTGATATCCTTACACTCCTTCATTCCCGAACATGCACAGGCACCTCCCTTGAAAACAAAATACCTTTTCATCACTGAAAAATGATCAAGTTGGGAACAGCCGGTCATTTTACAACTCTCTGCCCACTGTTGCAAAAAAGCAAGTGGGCAGAGACAAAGAGACAACCATTTGAATCAGACAGGGGTATTTTTAAACCAAAAAAAAAAAAAAAATTATAAGGTCATGAAGATGAAATATTAATGAGGGAGGCCCCTTTTTCATCTTAAAATTGTGTTTCGGTGGACTCAGGGGAATCGGCCATTTTGGTCTCAGGAATGTTGACATTTTTAGGGGTGTGGACAAGGTTGGAGGAACACCCCTAGAGGTCTGTGAGGTGGCTGAGTCTGGGCGCTCACCCAGTAGAGAGGAGCCTAACCATGTACTCCCTGGGACAGGGCAGCAGGCGCCCACCCGGTCCAAATCTGGGCTGATTTCTTCCTGCCTGGTACTGTTCTGAACAGAGAGAACCCTAATGGCTTAGAAGGGAGGAAGGGCACTGGATGAGCATCTCCTGCTCAGACAATGTGGCCTCACAATTCTTTTTTCTCTGAACCTGAGAGGCAGGGGCAGCTCTTAACTGACCTCCCTGAAAGAGCCCCTCCTACTCCCCCTGCTCAGCCCTCAGTGCACACTGTAGCCCTAGAATATTTGAAGAGGGTTCTGCGCCCCAAAGACCCCCATCCTAAAGCCTGAACACATTTAGGAGTCCCCCAAGGAGGCTGTTTCTGATGCTGCTCATTTAAATGATTTCTCCAAACATTGTGGCTCATTTTAGGGCAGAAATGGGGTTTGTAGTGTTGGGGTTGAGGATTAAGGTCAGGCATGCAAAGGCTTTTAAAGATTGGATCCAAGAACCCAAAATAATATCTCCCTGACAAGCAGGAAAGGGAAAGATTGTTGAAGAAGGAAGTCCTACATATTGAAGGGTGGATCAAATTATACTCTGAACTTGAGCTCATTGCATCCCCTAAATGTCTGTCCTCAAATCTCTTCTGTACCCCAGTAGAAAAAATACCCTCCCGGTGGTCAGGACAGCTGTCGGCAGAGGCGCCAAGGCCAAGAGCTGTCCACTGTGACGTGCTGACCCTCGTCTAGGGTCTTTCCTTCTGGCTGCAGAGGGGGATCCATGTGCCTGACCCAGGGGAACATGGAGCAGGAGGCCCTTTCCAATGCTGCGCTGGAATTCTCCAGCAGTTTTCAGAACATTTTACCAGCATTCTTTCAAAATTTCACTGCCTTCTCTGGAATTCTCCCGGCATCGCCTCTCTAGAGTGAGATCACAGACTAGGGCCTTCATCCCCCGGATGTGTCCCTGTCTTCAGCATCTTATAAACCTCTGAATCACTCCTATTCATGGAAGAAAGGAGTTGGCCCATCTTCCTTCCCCCTCACTTATTGCAGGGAGTGTAGAGCAAGGCGCATATCCCAGATCCTAACCTGCAAAAGTCTGATCTGCACTCATGGTGTGGGGCAAGGCCTGGCAGGGGAACTGCAGAGAAAAGGAACTTGGCACTTATCCCGAGGCCTGATTCTTATCCTGCCCTGGGAACAAGGTTAATTGGGCTTCTCCCCTAGTCAGCCAGTTTCCTAGAACCTGCTCAGAAGTCCAGAGCTGGGCGGGATCCAGGTGGCTTGGGGCCTGAAGCAAAGGACCCCTCCATGTGGCTCTCCTGGCCAGACCACAGACTTCTTTCTATGCATTGTTCTTCAGCTACCCTACGTGGCTCAATTCTGTTTTTGAAGCCAGATTCCAGCCCTTTCAGAAAGATGCTGATGACTCTTGGGCCTCTGTGAGCTGTGATCACATTGGGTGGGGTGCACAGGTCCCTTTTGAGACAGAAATCCCCCTCGAGTGACTCAGCTTCTGGTGAATCCCGGCATCCACACCAGTCGCCCCTTTCCCGATTTCTGACCCTTCCCCCCCACATTCCCTGCACTCTGGCTGGCTCTAGCCTCTCATCACCCTCCTCCCCAGTGCTCAACTTCCCTGGCGAGATGGTGTGATGAGCAGGAGAAGAAGATGTGCGCGGACATGCGGCCCCAAACGTCCCCTCACAGGTCTCTTTCTCTTGCTTGCTCTCCCGCCTGCGCACACACACCCAGAGATGCTCCAAGAACAGAAGCAGGGGAGGGAGGAGAAAAGGGGCCAGCGCTGTGCCTGGCCTGGGGAGAAGGCACAGAAAAGACGCCCTTCTTGCCCTAGCCTCAGCGGCAGGATCTCCAAGCGCCCACCAGCCGGCTCAGCTCAACCCCAGGGCCGCTGAACTCAAAGGCTGGATCCAAGTTCAATCAGGAGGACATCTTCCTCTTGATTTTCCAGACCCCATTCCAAGTCCAGCATTTGGAAGATGACAGAGAAAAAGAGGTATCTCCGAGTCCAGGCCATTTGCCCATCTGGCGGGAAAGGGAAGGAAAGCAGTTACTCCCTGTCCCTTCACTGTTGAGCTGCGTTCCAGCCGTGACTCAGACAGTGAGCCATGGACCCCCAGTGAACCCCCAGCCCTGATTTTGTGACTCGGGGAGACAGCCCGATAAATCACTGGGGGACACCGACCCCCATGAGGGTCAGTGGCAGGAAAACCCTGACACTCTGGAAGCTCCACGGGGCTGTGCCTGCTTCTCTTTTTCCCTTTCATGGGAAAGTCCACAAGCTGGTGGATACAAGAATTTCTGGGCAGAGGTCAGAGATTTCGTTCTGTCTTGGCAACTTTTGCTTATTCCTCTTCCCCAGAATCATTGACAGGAATTCACCTGCTCTGAGGGGAGCCATTGATTTGAGGGTGGATTGAGACTAAGGTATGGTTCTAGATTCCACAGTTTAGTCCTTAAGGAATCTGGGGAGAAAGAGAAGGCAGAAGCCAGGACTGAGCCCTTTAGCCTGACCTACGCTCCCAACCCCTCCATGACAACAGAGGGGCAGCGCAGAGGGACTGCATCTGACCTGCTCCAGTGTGCTCAAAGGAGGATGCTGCTTTCTGCGAAAAGTGGGAGGGGCAGATGGGCCTCTGCTGTCAGAACAGGCTTCCCAACTCACAGCCCAAGACACTGTCATTTTTCCATCCTTCAGGGCTGGGATACCCAGGCGCTGGCCACGGGGCCAGAGCAGAAATGACACCTGAACTGTGAGAAACCTTAAAACCCTGCCCCGGTTCTGAATCCTGAAGCAGCTTCTGCCTTTCTGTCCTGCAGCTTTAAAAATTCTCTACAAAGTTTCCCTGGGTGAGAAGTGGTAAGAAAGGGCGCAGCTGCCTTGGGAGGGCTGTTCTGCTCTGGAAACTTTCTCCAACCTAAAGCACTGGGACAGGGGCGCCAGCCCTGGGAGTGTGGACGCGAGAAGAAGGCCAAGACCAGGGCTGGGTTCACAGGAAGGAGCGCAACGGATTTCAGGAGGGAGATGCGAGGAGCGGAGTCACCTTAGTTCCCTAGGGCAGGGAACGGAAGCTGGGGCGCTCCGAGGGGAGGAGAAGAGGGAACCTCTAGGCGTCGGCCGTGCCCAGGGAGCTGGGGCACAGCGTTCGGTGGAGACGCTGCCCAGATGTGAGCCAGGGTATGGCTCTAGCGCAGCCAACTCTCCTGCCCGCTCCAGTGCGGGAGCGCAGCGCGGTCTCCCCGCGCTGACAGGGGCTGCGGAGTTCCATACCAGAGTGTGTGTCTGGTGTTCGGGTATTTAAACCTCTTTCCCAGCCTCTCTCAGTATCTGTCTGCGTTTCATTCCTCTTTTTGGAATTAATTGAATTAGGAACGGGTCTCTCCGGGTCTCTTCCGCCTCCTGCCTGAGGCTGCGCTGGCCAGGAGGCCAAGGCTGCGAGGTCAGGTCCCACAGGGGTCGCGGGAACCCCCGAACCCCTTTGGGGACCTGCATGCCAGTTCCTACCCTTAGCCAAGTCTTCACCAAGGGCACAGCTGGGCGGGGTCTGGGCAGTTCGCCCGGTTTGGGACATCTGTTCTCGCCAGAGTCCATTAAAAGCGAGGGGTGGGGGTGGGGGGCTCAGAACCAACCCCTCAAGCCTGAGCCAGTGCCCCCTTTCTTGACCGCAGGCGGAGGCAGGAGGGCACAACGGACTCACATAGTTTTTTTCTTCTCCCTTGGGAACAGCCCGAGAATGGGAGTGAGGGCACTGGGGCTTTCTCTCTTCCCTTAATCTCTCCCACTTCCCTATCAGATGCCACATCCAGCCTCAGTCTTGGAGGGCAGCGGGGTACCCCTGCCCCCAGGAGCCGCAGGGGAGCCCCTGGAGGCGCCCGCGCCGGGAATACCGCGGAGGCTGCCGGCCGGCCGGGCGCAGAGCGGATCCCGCTTGCAGCGAACTCGCGCTCGGCTGGGCTCCCAGGCCGAGGCTGGGGCGCGGCGCAGGGGGAGGGTTAAAAACAACTCAATTAAAATATCAAAAACATTTGGGTTTATACGGAGTGGAGCGCGGTGCTTTAAAAAATATATCGGAAGAACCACAAAGAGCCAAAGCAAAACCAAACCAAAATCCTTAACTACTGATAATCTTGTAGAAAAAGACAGAAAAATCCCGCAGACACTTCTCTCCTGGTACCACCACGGAAAAGCTCCCGCCTGGCCAACCCCAGCGCCCGGACGCCCCTTCACCACCCCAGAGCCCTGGCGCTGAGCCCAGGTCGCCCCCTGCCCACCCTTCGCTAGCGCGTTGGTGCCAGTCTGTGCCACTCAGCCGGTGCCCGGTGCCCGGTGCCAGGCGCGGGGGGAAGGCTGGGAGGAGCCGAGGCTCCAGCTTAAATTCCATGGCATCTGTTCATTATTATACAGTGAGGATTTTTATATGGACAGCTAAATTAAAGACAGATTTTTGCCAGAATTGCAGATCCCATAAAAATGATGACACAGGATGGGGGCTTTTTCTTTTAAAAAAAGAAAGTAAGAAAGATTAAAAAACACAGACCCACAAACCACAGCCCAAACCCCTCTGTGCCCCTCTCCTCTGTCGTGACCAGTTTCTTTGCCCCCCTTTTCTTCTTCCACTAGGTAGGGATGACCAGGGAGAACCAAACCCCAGGGCTGTTCATACCCAGCCGGCTCACAGATGCCCAGTGACCAACCAGCTCACTCCCACAGCCGCTGGCAGGGGCAGAGGCAGGACAGCCAGGTCAGGCGTGGAGGGCCAGGGTGGGACACGAGCAGGAATGGGGTCCGCTCTGGAAGGCAACGTCAGAAAGGGACAGTAGCCAGGGAGACTTGACCTTTCTGTGTTCCTAAATCAAAGGGCAGGCTGCACTTTTGGCTGGTGGCCAAGGTTCTGGAGGCAGCCAGTGAGGACCAGGCATGTAGTGCGAACCGCTCAGGGGCACCGGACAGCATCCACTTCCCGCTCACCCACGAAGAGGGCACTATAAGAACTGGGCACTCAGCACGATTTGCAATTCATGGGAGTTCTGGAATTTTGAATTTCAGAGGTTCTAGAATGCTGGAACTTGCACCTTGGTGGTGTTCTAGAACTCTCAGGGATGCTGGATTTCTAGAACTACAAAAGGGTCCTGCGTGAGGGGACAGATCTCGCGGACTTTAGAGGTTCTCTCTGCCACCTCTTAACTTTGAAGCTCCGTGATGATGTTGTGGGGCCCTTGGGGCCACTGAAATGTCTGGGCAGGCAACACAAGGAGGAGAGGGAGGGAGGGCATTCATCGGGGGCACTGGGAGTGTCCCCCCAAATTAATGGGAGCTTTTCTTATTTTTCTTTCTTTTTTAAAATATGTTTTCAAGGAAGAAAAATATCTGTAGAGTTCTGCGTCTTCCAGACAATTGCTCTAGCTGTGTCTGTGTCTGTCTGTGACTCTGTCTGTGTAGCTGTCTGCTTGTCTCTCTCGGATTCGGAGCTGACAGAATTCATATCAGAAGAGTGAACGCAGGGACATCTGTGTGCGGAATGACTGTGCTGCTCGAACCTGCCAATCGCTCCTGGCACGAGCTGGGTAACAAATGCCTGTTACCTCAGAATGCTGGCGGGTGGGGGGAGGGCTCCTGGCACCACCCCGACTGCGAAGCTCTGCCAAGGCCCCCTCCTGCACGCTGTGGGTCCCGCCCCCTTCCCTGAGTTGGGGGTCCGCGGAATTGGATTATTCATTAATTAGCAGTGATTAGAAAATTTGGGTGTCTCTCAGCCAGGGCCAACCCGGTCTTCTCCACCTCCCTAATCTCAATCCCTACTCCCCTCCCGTCCTCCCCCCACGTTTTCCGGATTAACTCGGGGTTTCTACTGAGGGCAGGCAGCCAGTTGATGGTGATGGGGGGCGGCTCAGGAATGCAGGAAAAGGGGTCTCTAGAGGAAAGAATTCCGCCAAAGTTGCCAGGAGGAGTTTCTGTCGTGAAGTGTGAGGGTCTGTGTAGAGGATCTTCGTAGACGCGGTGGCTGGGATGGGCTGTAGGGTGGGGCAGAGGTCGAGAAGGACATAGACAGTGGAGAGATAGGAGTGAGGGGATGCGGGAGAAGGGAAGGAAGGAGAGAAGGGAAGAGGCCCGAACAGCGCCCAATGGTTCCCTCCGCGCTGGGAGCCGCCACTGCCACGCCGCGGGCCTCCCGGGCCTCCTGGCCCAAGCCTCCAGCCGTGCTCCCGGATCCATCACCCGGTTTTGCTACTGGGAGTTGGGGGAGGAGGAGGGCGCCACGCCACAGCCGGTGCCAGCTGCGGGGGTGGTGGGGGGAGTTATTGCGAGGAGGGGCGGAGAGCACATCTAAAATTCCGAGACATCTGCTCACCCAGGGAGGAGACACCGCGCGCAAGAAGGCTGGGCGCCCCCGCCCCATCCGCTCTGCAACTGATTGCGCCAGGCCGGGACCTCCGCACCCGAGGCCACCTACGCGGCCAGTGCGGGGAGGAGGAGAGGAGGGCGTCAACCGCGGGATCCAGCAGGGGCAGGGGGTGGGGACGCGGGAGCTGCCGCCCCACTGATGGATTCTTAGAAGGGGAGAATCGTGGCTCTGGGGAGGGCCGTGTAGTGAAGACGTCCTGAAAGGGAGGATGTGGAGGGACGTTGGCTGAAATAGATCCCCCTCACCAGCTCCCTCATCTCCTGCTTCCCCACCCTCTCCCACCAGAGCACCCACAGACACCCCCACATACACACATACACACAGACTCCAGTCAGGACACACTCGGATAGAAATCTCCAATTCCTGTGAATGCAAGGAAGTCTGCATAACTGGCCCCTTTCCCACTCAATCACTTATTCATTCAAGCAACTTTATTGGGTGCCCTGTCTGTGCCAGGCCTGGGCTGGGTATCAGGAAACACCATCCTGCCCCTCAAGGCCTGGTGCGCACATTCGGATACCCAAGCGCATAGGCGCACACATTGCCCTCACACTCACCCTGACTCTTTGTTCTTATAGAGGGGTGGGAGCTGGAGGGAAGGAGTTCCAGTAGCAACACCCTCCCCTCCTCTGTAAGCAGCTTCCCCGGGGAAATCCAGCACAGGGTCTGGGGGACCCAGCAGGGAGTCCTGGACCCACTGCCAGCCACTTGCCACTTTCTTACCTAGTCTCTATTGGCAGGAGCCCCTGCCCCAGGTTTTGCTTGAACAAGCTCCAGCCTCACTTCCCACCAAACCTCAATGACCACCCGTCTCTCTTCGGTGCCCTGGCCTGGCACCTGCCCCTCCACCAGAGCTGCCCTAGCTGGGCCGACAGAGGCCAGGCCTCTCAGCTGGGAAATGTCCATGTGGTTGCTACTTAAAAACTGATTTATGAGGCCATGGCGGCTGTGGAGGCTTGGCCTGCGGTCCTGGTAGTAATCAAGGGCATATGCCCATCTTGCCTGGCACTGCCCAGCTTGTGAGCCCAGCCCTGGCCTCTGCTCTTCTGCTGGGAAGAGAGAGGCATAAAAGGCACTAAGTCTCCTTTCTTTCCAAGCCATCTCTCTCCTCCTCCACTCTCTTTCCTTTCCTCCTCCTCCTCTTCTTCCCTTTCCTCTCTCCCTCCTCCCTTCATCCCTCCTCCTTCCCTCCCTCCCTTTCTCTTCCTTCTCTCCCAAGTGGCACGGACCAGCCTGTGTGCCGGGCTGGCGCTCACAGCTGCAGCCCATCTGCTATGATTGAATGGTGACAGTGATGAGACAGGAGCTGGGGAGAATAGGGGGACATGGGGACTGCCCTGCCACCCCTCGTCCCTCCTAGGCCAGTCTCCACATGCTTCTTTGACCTCCAGCAGGAGACCATCCATTCTGCCGGTGCAGGGTGGGGGAATCCCACTCTAAGTAGTGAGGGAATTCCTTTCCTTCCAACTAGATTCCTGAGAATAAAAAAAGGGACAAGAAAGGAGCAGAGGGTGAGTTGAAGAAAGTGAACGAAGAGAAGGAATTGGGGTTGGAAGAGGAGTCTGGAAGAAATGACCCAAACCCACACAGGCTTGGGTGGGGCCGGGACAGGAGCACTGCATGGGGCAGATGGCTGAGGCTCCAGGCTGGATAGGGAGGCACTGATGTAGGTCCAGGGTCCAATTTCTTCAGGAATCCAGGAAAACCTCCGTGACAGCCTCTGGTGGGAAAACTCAGTGACCTGTACTCTAGACTTTTCTTATCATGGGGTATTCGCTTTGCATTCCAGAAAACCTCTTGGCTGCCTCTCTTCAGGAGTAAATTTGAAGATCTAAGAAATCACAGTCCTCCATGTGCACAAAGGGAGACCTAAAAGTGTTGAATCTATAGCAAGAAGGTCTAGTTATGCATGAAGAATTCCCCAACTGGGCCAGGTGCGGTGGCTCACGCCTGTAATCTCAGCACTTTGGGAGGCCGAGGTGGGCAGGTTACCTGAGGTCAGGAGTTTGAGACCAGCCTGACCAACATGGAGAAACCCCATCTCTACTAAAAATACAAAATTAGCTGGGCGTGGTGGTGCATGCCTGTAATCCCAGCTACTTGGGAGGCTGAGGCAGGAGAATTGCTTGAACCTGGGAGGCAGAGGTTGTGGTGAGCCAACATCGTGCCATTGCACTCCAGCCTGGGCAACAAGAGCAAAACTCTGTTTCAAAAAAAGAAAAAAAAAAAAAAAAGAAATCCCCAATGATCCAGTGCAAAACCAAGATGTAACAACAACAACAATATGGAAGGTAACATACACTCGGAACTTGTGATATGTTAGTAATTGACTCAGCATTATACATGAGTTGATAATCCTCTCAATAACCCTATGAGTTTGGGACTCTCATTATACTTATACCACAGACAAAGACACTGAGGTAGATGTGCCCAACTGGTAGCCTAGGCCTTCTTCCTCTTTTTCTTTCTTTTTCTTTGAGACAGGATCTTGTTCTGTCACCCAGGCTGGAGTGCAGTGGTGAGATCTTGGCTCACTGCAACTTCCACCTCCCAGGCTCAAGCGATCATCCCACCTCAGCCTCCTGAGTAGCTGGGACTATAGGCATGCACCACCACACCCGGATAGTTTTTCATATTTTTGTAGAAATGGAGTCTCGCCATGTTGCCCAGGCTGGTCTCAAACTCCTAGAGTCAAGTGATCCACCTGCCTCAGCCTCCCAAAGTGCTAGGATTACAGGCATGAGCCACCATACCCAGCTGAGCCTAGGCCTTTTTCTCAAATTGTAGGAAAAAAAGAGAATAACAGAAGGTCCAGAACTTTCTAGAATAAGATCCAATATCCTTTTCTTCCCACTTACTCCTCTCCCTCTGCTCTCTTCTTCCTTTTCCTCTGCCTGCTCCTCATCCTCAATCAACCCAGTACCCACTCTCCAGGGCCTACCCAAGCATGTGGCATCTGCCTCCTGCCACTGCTTACATATGAATAGATGGAAACACCCCAGGAGACACCCACTGTCCTCACCCCACCCATGAGGAAACCACACATGCACTTGACTGCATCTGACCTCACCTTCCTCACCAGAGCAGCTGCTCCTCACATCGGTAGTCCTGGCCCACAGGGTCTTTTTGCCCGAAGCTCTGGGTGAAGAATGCCATTGTGAACAGCTGCAGGACTAGGCTGGAATTCCAGTCTTATCTGGGCCCCTGGGACACTTGAGGGGAGCAATTTGCTCCAACTGGCACACTTTCCCTGCCCCTTCCCTGGACACAGGAGTCTGTCTGGTTCACCCAAGCCCTGTCTTACTCTTGCCATCTGCATCTCCACCCTCTTCCTTCCTCTTTCCTTCCTTCTTTCATCCTCTCATCCATCACACATATTCTTTCTCCTTCTCTTTTCTCTTTTTTTTTTCTCCCGTCTTGCCTTATCCCCTTCCACCTAGTTATATGATAACCCCTTCAGTCCTTGAAGATATCTCCCCGCCAGAAGAGCAGGCATTCCTCATGTTACATAAATTCCACAACTAAGGGGCTGCTGATGGGAGAGCCATCCCTATTAGGGATGCAATCTCTCTTAAGGGAAGTTTTTCCCCCCCTCAGGAGAGAGCAAAAGGAACCCATAATCCAATCTGATGGATGAGCATTAAGCAGTCACTAAATCCCTGCAATCCCCAGAACAAATCCAGATCAACAGTGTTGTCCACTTGCCCAACGCAAATTGAGATAAGTAATCAGGTAGGGAGCTATCTGCAGGTCCACTATAAGGCTTTCCCAGGTCCATCTCCTTTCCCTACTATTTTCAGGTCATCCAGGGCAAGGTGGCATATGGAAGGAGTGACTGGAGGCCACAGGAGCCACACATTCAGGGGACAGGGATGGGGGCTGAGATCATCTTCCATCCTCTTCTTCCTCTCCTAGTCCCAGGGTTCAGACAGTCCTTGGTCCTCCTGGAATCCTTTACATTCTATCTCCCTTACCACCAGATTTCTCTCTCCCCTCTCTTCTCTCTCCTCCATTGCTTCTTTTTTGTCCACCACCCATTCCCAGGTCTTTTTCTCCTTTCTACTTCCTGTTAGTGCTTCCACAAGGAGGACGTTCAAACATTCTTGTTTCAGCACCACGGACAGAGACACCAGGTGGGTTTGCCTAAATGTCCTAGGCGGATCAGGTTCTGTCTGGATCCGTGCAAGTGGTGACTGCCCATAAATTTCTCTGGGGGTGTGAGCGTGCGTGTGTGTACCCGAGCCTGTGTGAACGCCTGTGTCTGTGCCCCTCCGGGGCACACGCCTGTGGGCGTCTCTGGGTGCATCTGTGTGTTTGTATCTGTCTGTGCTGTGTCCCTGCCTGCTCCCCGAGTCCCTGGCTGGGAAAGGGGATGGGATGGGGACGCTCCGTTCTGGAGGTGGGGGTGGCAGCGGGTGGCTTGGTATCCCAGCCGGTCCTGGGGGCGTCATCCTTGCCCAGACGCGCGCCAGGCACCATGTGGCATGTGTGCCAGCCGGCACAGGCTGAGGGCATTCTGCCCAGCTTGGGGAAAAGTAGGGGGAGGCAGTGAGCTGGAGACGGGCAGGAAGAGGTGGAGAGCTGAGCTCAGAACTCAACTCTGGGGCCAGCCCCTTTTTCCATCCTGTGGGAACTCCACCCACCAGCACATGCTTGAGGAAATTTACAAGTTACCTGCCTTTCTGAGGCCCCAGACAACCAGATAATCATCCCTTCACACACGCATATCCTGAGGGAAATGCACAGAATCCAGGCTGTTCTGACTTGCATGCATGTGTGCAAATCACCTGCTCCTTTGCACACCAATTATCACACAAATGCACACACACATATACAGAAGGGTAAATGCACCTGCACAAACACCAAAGCCATCCTCAGAGGATGAATACAAGAATCAGCCTTTTGTATCACAGAGCAGGATCCTGCCCTACACAGAGGGAACCTACCTCCTATGACACCAGGCAACTGCTCTAAGGGTCTGGTAGGTCTTGTGAGAGCTGTGCCCTCCCCAAGAAATGGACACATTTCCCCAGCAAAGTGCAGGCCCTGGAGTTGTTATCAGGGGTGCCTGCCCTCTGCACCCAAGGAAGTCTGGAAAGATAA
Source organism: Pongo abelii (assembly GCF_028885655.2). Classification (NCBI taxonomy): domain Eukaryota; kingdom Metazoa; phylum Chordata; class Mammalia; order Primates; family Hominidae; genus Pongo; species Pongo abelii. The sequence goes on along the minus strand of NC_072004.2, from coordinate 69,870,737 downwards.
TGCTGCCTCTGTGCTCCACTTGAAAGAATAAATGAGAAGGAAGAGAAAGTCATCACAATGCCTCTGCCCTTCCTCCACCCATACAGCCAAAGTCCTCATCCCCCAAGACAGTCTGGTGTACTGGAGAGAAGCCCAGGTTCTCATCCCATTCCTAACTGGCTATTTGACCCTGGGTAGGTTATTTCCCAATGAGATTTTAAAATGACAATTAATGTAAAGCATTTAGTTCAAGTGAGTTTTCATTAAGTGGTCACTATTATTGTTTTATTACTACTGTTATTATTATTGTATTATTAATACTGTGGAAAGAGTGGTTGGCAAGATTTAACGAAATAATGTAGCCAATGCTTCTAGCATAGTGTCTGACCCATAGTGGGTACTCAATGAATATGAATATAGTATGAATTTCGTGGTAGAATTTCAGGAACTTAGGCAGTTAAAGGGAACTGAGAATGACAGAATTCTCTCTCCAAAATTCCCTCTCCAAACTAGAGAGATGCATTTCCAAGAATAGCATGAAGAATGGAAGTTAGACATGTAAAAAAGCTAAGGGACAGGCCGGGCACGGTGGCTAGAGCCTATAATGCCAGCACTTTGGGAGGCCAAGGCAGGCGGATCATCTGAGGTCAGGAGTTCGAGACCAACCTGGCCAACGTGGTGAAAAGCTGTCTTCACTAAAAATACAAAAATTAGCTGGTTGTGGTGGTGCACGCCTATAATCCCATCTACCTGGGAGGCTGAGACATGAGAATCACTTGAACCCGGGAGATGGAGGCTGCAGTGTGCCGAGATCGCATCACTGCACTCCAGCCTGGGCAACAGAGTGAGACCCTGTCTCAAATTAAAACAAAACAAAAAAAACGCTAAAGGACAAGCCGGGAAGCAATAGAGTGTGGTGGTGAGAGGAGACTCCCTTGGTGTGGGCATCCAGGCCTCCATCCCTCAGGGCCAGGGAAGCCTCACGTGAACTCTTTATTGTTTTTAGTTCTGGGGTACATGTGCAGGATGTGCAGGTTTGTTACATAGGTAAACATGTGCCATAGTGGTTTACTGCACCTATCAACCCATCACCTAGATATTAAGCCCAGAATGCATTAGTCATCCTTCCTAATACTCTCCCTCCCCCACCCCACCCTCTGACAGGCCCCAGTGTGTGTTGCTCCTCTCCCCGTGTCCATGTGATCCCAGCATTCAGCTCCCACTTACAAGTGAGAGCATGCAGTGTTTGGTTTTCTGTTCCTGCCTAGTTTGTGAAGAATAATGGCTTCTAGCTTCACCACGTGTCCCTTCACCCAACACATGATCTCATTCTTTTTATGGCTGCCTAGTATTCCATGGTGTATATGTACCACATTTTCTTTATCCAGTCTATCATTGATGGGCACTTGGATTTTCTTTGTTGTTGTTGTTGTTGTTGTTTTTGAGACAGGGTCTCACTCTGTCACCCAGGCTGGGGTACAGTGGTGCAATAACAGCTCACTGCAGCCTCGACCTCCCAGGCTCAAGTGACCCTCCCACCTCAGACTCCCAAGTAGCTGGGACCACAGGTGTGGGCCACCATGCCTGGCTAATTTTTTTTTTTTTTTTTTTTTTTTTTGAGATGAGGTCTCACTATGTCGCCTAGGCTGGCCAAATCTGAATTCTTTATCCACATGTCTTTCCATCTGCTTCTCCTCTTGGCTTCCCCACTTCAATAAATGACAGCACCCAGTTCAAGACAGAAACCTGAGAGTCACCTTTAAGCTCACCTTGTCCCTCACTCTCCACATAGACTCTCACTAAGAATCACTGCATCTTGCTCCAAAGTGCATCCCAAATCCAGGCTCTTCTCTCCTTCCTCAGTGTTTCCCCCCTAAGCCAGGTCACATCACCTCTTCCCTGAGTCTCTGCTCCAGTCTCTCACCTTGCCCCTCTCTGATCCATTCTCCCATAGCAGCTGGGGTAATCTTTTTTATTTTTACTTATTTATTTTTGAGCCGGAGTCTCAGTCTGTCACCCAGTCTGGAGTGCAGTGGCACGGTCTCGGCTCACTGCAACCTCCACCCCCCAGGTTCAAGCGATTCTCCTGCCTCAGCCTCCTGAGTAGCTGGAACTACAGGCGCCTGCCACCACACCCGGCTGATTTTTGTATTTTTTTTAGTAGAGATGGGGTTTCACCATGTTGGCCAGGCTGGTCTCGAACTCCTGACCTCGTGATCCGCCCGCCTCGGCCTCTCAAAGTGCTAAGATTATGGGCGTAAGCCACCGCACCTGGCCTGAGGCAATCTTTTAAAAATATAGGCTGGGTCATTTTACTCCCTGGCTTAAAACCCCCCAGTCCTTAGCATATAGAATAAAATAACTCTGGTTGCCTAAAGCTTGGGGGCTTGGAGGAAAATGGGGAGTAATTTTGAATGGGTATACTTTCTTCTTGGGGTGATGAAAGAATTCAAACCTGATTGTAATCATGGTCCCTGCCTCCCCTCCTAGTGTCCTTTTCTGCCTCTCCTGCTCCCTCTCCATGCACCAGCCTCACTGGCTTTTCTTTCCATTTTGCAAACACTAGGAGCCCCATCCTAGGACCTGGGCTGCTTTTTTTTTTTTTTTTTTTTTTTTTTGTTTTGACAGAGTCTGGTTCTGTTTTGCCCAGGCTGGAGTGCAGTGGTGCGATCTCGGCTCACTGCAATCTCCACCTCCTGGATTCAAGTAATTCTCCTGCCTCAACCTCCTGAGTAGCTGGGATTACAGGCACCTGCCATCATGCCTGGCTAATTTTTGTATTTTTAGTAGTGTCAGAGTTTCACCACGTTGGCCAGGCTGGTCTTGAACTCCTGACCTCAGATAATCCACCCTGGGCTGCTTTCTGAGAACCAATTCCCTCAACTACCTCCCGCTCTTGGGTTGCCTGACTCATTTCTATCTTTCCAATCTCAGCTTGCCCCTTCACCCCGAAACACTGTCTGATCTCTTTGCCCACGGCAGATCCCCCAGGTATTCTCTAGTTCAGCATCCTGTTATTTTCTTTGCAGCACTTGCAGCACTTTGTTAAACTGTTGGCTGTTTTTGTTTTTGTTTTTGTTTTTTTGTTTTTTTGGTTGGCCTCCTCTCCTCGTGTGTAAGCTCTCTGAGGGCAGGGATCATAGTGTTTATTCTGTTTCCATTGTACACTCTGGGCCCAGCATGGAATAGGTACTTGTAAATGTGGGTTGAATGTCAGAATTGATTAATGCTTCGGCATCTTTGAAGAGGGGTAGGGAAGGATAAGTAGGTCCTCTGGCCTGGGCTCCAACCTGCCTCATTAGGACTTGGTCCCACCTTTCTTCCTCTCAGGAGGCCAGTCTGCTGGCAGCCTCCTAATTATGTTTTACTTGACTATAAATCTTTTCATTAAATGTAATTGAAAAATACACCTTTTGAATCATTGCATTAACCGAGCATCAGCAGGAAGGTGGTAATTAATGCCTTCCTAGACTCTCCCACTAGGTTGAAGAGAACTGGCTCTGAGACAATCTTCTGCCAACCCAAATGTGTAAGGCACTAGTCCTTCTGCCCCCAGGGAAGGTGGAGGCACAGGAGCCAGGGTGACCATGGATGGGTCAGGCTCAAGGGTGATGGGCAATGTCCTCCACTTCTTTCCCCACTGCAGGAATCAGATAACTAGGAACAATGCCCAAACCCCCTGCCCAGTACTCCCTTTGGGACCTAAGTTCTGCCATATTCCTCCCCCTCATTCTTTCCTGGGCCCCTGGTTCAGAGCAATCTCAGACAGAAGGCCAGAAAAGAAGGGGATAGGAATGGAGTGAATGCTCCACAAGCACCTTATATGAGTCAGGTCTGTCCCCATCAGTCTCTGCAGCTGATTGAGTACAAGTTGAGGAAACTGATGCTCAGAGATGTTCTGAAATATAATAGGGTTAAAATTCAAATTAAAAAGCCAGGGTGAGTCGGGCACCGTGGCTCACGCCTGTAATCCCAGAACTTTGGGAGGCCGAGGCAGGTGGATCACTTCAGGTCAGGAGTTCAAGACCAGCCTGGCCAACATGGTGAAACCCAGTCTCTACTAAAAATACAAAAAAAATTAGCCGGGCCTAGTGGCACACACCTGTAATTCTAGCTACTCGGAGGCTGAGGCAGGAGAACTGCTTGAACCCGGGACACAGAGGTTGAATGAGCCAAGACTGCACCACTGCACTCAAGCCTGGGCAACAGAGCAAGACTCCATCTCTAAATCAATCAATCAATCAATCAGTAAAAAATAAAAAGCCAGGGTCTTAGAACCTAAATTCTAAGGGCAAACTCAGCGCTGCTCTTGAAGGCCCATGCCTTCAGGCCAGCCCTTCCTCCTCTCCAGAACTCCAGTTCTTCAACTAGTCTAGTTTACGTTCTTGTATATCCCACTTCTGATTCATCAGGGAATTTGTCTGCTCTGCCTTCAAAATAAATCCAGAATCAGCGCATTTCTCCCTCCACTGCTACCCACTGCCTTCCCTCTCTCCTGGATGACCAGTTTCTGCCCTTGGTCTGCTCCTGTCTATAGTTTATTCTCAGCGCAACAGTCAGAGTGATTTTTTAAAAAACAGAACAGCTTTGTTGAGATATAAGTCACCCATTTAACATGTACGACAGGCTGGGCACGGTGGCTCACACCTGTAATCCCAGCACTTTGGGAGACCGAGGCAGATGGATCACTTGAGATCAGGAGTTCGAGACCAGCCTGACCAACACGGTGAAATCCTCTCTCTACTAAAAATATAAAAAAATTAGCCAGGTGTGGTGGTGCACGCCTTTAATCCTAGCTACTTGGGAGGCTGAGGTGAGAGGATCACTTGAACCTGGCAGGCAGAGGTTGCAGTGAGCCAAGATTGCACCACTGCATTCCAGCCTGAGTAACAGAGCGAGATTCCATCTCAAAAAATAAAAAATAAATTAAAAAAATAAAGTGTACAACAGGGCCAGGCACGGCAGCTCCTGCTTGTAATCCCAGCACTTTGGGAGGCCAAGGCGGGCAGATCACCTGAGGTCAGGCGTTCAAGACCAGCCTTGCCAACATGGTAAAACTCCATCTCTACTAAAAATACAAAAACTAGCCAGTTGTGGTGGCAGGCACTTGTAGTCTCAGCTACTTGGGAGGTTGAGGCACAAGAATCACTTGAGCCTGGGAGGTGGTGATTGCAGTGAGCTGAGATTGCACCACTGCACTCCAGCCTTGGTGACAGAGAGACTCCAACTTAAAAATAATACATAATTAAAAATAAATAAAGTGTACAACAGGCCAGGAGTGATGGCTCTTGCCTGTAATCCCAGTGCTTTGGGAGGTTGAGGCAGAATTATCACTTGAGGCCAGGAGTTCAAGACCAACCTGGGCAACACGGTGAGACCTTGTCTGTACAAAAAATTTAAAAATTAGGCAGGCGTGACAGTGCATGCCTATAGTCCCAGCTACCTAGGAGGCTAAGGCGGGAGGATGGCTTGAACCCAGGAGTTGAAGGCTGCAGTGAGCCATGATCATGTCACTGCACTCCCTCCTGGGTGACAAAGACTCTGTCTCAAAAAAATAAATATGTAGGCCGGGCACGGTGGCTCACACCTGTAATCCCAGCACTTTGGAAGGCCGAGGTGGGCGGATCACCTGAGGTCGGGAGTTTGAGACCAGCCTGACCAACAAGGAGAAACCCCGTCTCTACTAAAAATACAAAATTAGCTGGGCGTGACGGCGCATGCCTGTAATCCCAGCTACTCGGGAGGCTAAGGCAGGAGAATCGCTTGAACCTGGGAGGCAGAGGTTACGGTGAGCCGAGATCACACCAATGCACTCCAGCCTGGGCAACAAGAGCAAAACTCCGTCTCAAAAATAATAATAATAATAAACAAATAAACAAGTAAATAAATATGTAAATAAAAAATAAAGTGTACAATACAATGATTTTTAGTATATTTATAAATTTGCATGGCCATCACCACACAATTTTGAACACTTTTCCTTTTTTTTGTTTCTTTTGAGACAGAGTCTCGCTCTGTCACCAAGGCTGGAGTTCAGTGGCACAATCTCGGCTCACTGCAACCTCTGCCTCCTGGGTTCAAGCAATTCTCCTGCCTCATCCTCCCGAGTAGCTGGGACTACAGGCACCCACCACCACGCCCGGCTAATTTTTGTATTTTTGGTAGAGACAAGGTTTCACCATATTGGCCAGGCTGGTCTTGAACTCCGGACCTTGTGATCCGCCTGCCTCAGCCTCCCAAAGTGCTGGGATTACAGGTGTGAGCCACCGAGCCCTGGAGTTTGTTTTTTTTTTTTTTGTTTTTTTTTTGAGACAGAGTCTCACTCTGTCACCCAGACTGGAGTGCAGTGATATGACCTCGGCTCACTGCAACCTCTGCCTCCCAGGTTCAGCCTCCGAGTAGCTAGAATTATAAATGCGCACCACAACACCCAGCTAACTTTTGTATTTTTAGTAGAGATGGTGTTTTGCCATGTTGGCCAGGCTCGTCTCAAACTCCTGATCTCAAGTGATCCACCTGCCTCAGCCTCCCAAAGTGCTGGGATTACAGGCGTGCGCCACCACAACTGGCCAATTTTGAGCATTTTCATCACTCTAGTAAGAAGCCCATCCCATTAGCAGTCTCTCTCCACCTGCCTTCCAATCTCTCAGCCCTAGGCAACTGGAATGACTTTTAAATACTAAGTTAGATGATGTCACTCCTCTGCCTAGAACTCAGAGCCCTCAAGTGGTGTACCTTTTCATTCAGAATGAAAACCTGAAGGCCCTAGACAGTCTGACCCTAGGGTTCTCTGGACTCAACTCCTTCAATCTTCCCCTTGCTCATTCCCTCTTCCAGACACTCTGGGAAAGCTATTGCCTCGGGGTCTTTGCACTGGCTGTTCTTTTTGATAGGAAAGTTCTTCCCCAGATATCTGACCTCTTTCAGATCCATACTAAAATAGCACCTTCTCTAAGAGTCTTTTCCTGGCTGCCCCATTCAAAACTGTACTGCTTTTCCTTTCTTCCTTCCTTTTTTTTTTTGAGACAGAGTCTTGCGCTATTGCCCAGGCTTCAGTGGAGGGGTGTTATCTCCACTCCCTGTAACCTCCACCTCTCCGGGTTCAAGTGAGTCTCCTGCCTCAGCGTCCTTAGCTGGGACTACAGGCATGCACCACCACATCCGGCTTTTTTTTTTTTTTTTGTATTTTTAGTAGAAATTAGTTTCACCATCTTAGCCCAGGCTGGTCTAGAACTCCTGACCTCAAGTGATTTGCCCCCCTCAGCCTCCTCCCAAAGTGCTGGGATTACAGGTGTTAGCCACAACACCTGACCCACCTTCCTTGGCTTTTTTCTTTTTTCGTATATGTTTCGCCATCTAACACACTATGTATTCTACACATTTATTATGTTCATTGTCTATCTCCCCCCACTTCATACACAAGCTCCTTGGTTGGGGTTGGGGGTTGTTTTTAGTAGCACTCCCAGCACCTAGGACCGGACCAGGTACATATTAGGTGCCCAATAAATAAATGTGGAGCGAGTTGATGAATGGACTCAATAATAAAGGTATGGGGCTCAAGGATCTCAAAAGTGGCAACCATTCTTGAGAGGCAGGTGATGAGACCCACCTGGTGCCAAGCTTTCTCTGTCTTCTCTCTACTGGGGCAGGAGTTGGTCATTTCCTCCTTTTTGGTGGAATACTCTGGGAACCTAGCTTCCTCTGGGTATTAATTGATATAAAAGTAAGTAGATGAGCTGGCACGATGCCTGTGTCCCAGCTACTTGGTAGGCTGAGGTGGGAGGATCACTTGTGCCCAGGAGTTTCAGACCAGTCTGGGCAACACAACAAAACCTCATCTCAAAAAATAAAAGTAGGTGGAATACTTCCCCATCTCCTTACTTCCTACTCCACAAGAAAGGATGAAGTATGCCCTCATGGTAGGGAGCATGGATAGGAGCTCTTCCTTAAAACTGGCAACTGGGGTGGTTTGTGACTCTATTAGGAGGGATAGGAGTTAGACAGCTGGAAGGATTTACCAAAAGTTAGGAAATGAAGTAAAGGAAAGAGTGTTTTCTCCTTTTTTTTTTTTTTTTTTTTTTTTTTTTTGAGATGGAGTCTCGCTCTGTCACCAGACTGGAGAGCAGTGGTGCCATCTCGGCTCACTGCAACCTCCGACTCCCAGGTTCAAGCGATCTTCCTGCTTCAGCCTCCCAGGTAGCTGGGACTACAGGCATGTGCCACCACGCCCAGCTAATTTTTGTATTTTTAGTAGAGATGGAGTTTCACCATGTTGGCCAGGATGATCTCGATCTGTTGACCTTGTGATCCGCCCGCCTCAGCCTCCCAAAGTGCTGGGATTTCAGGCGTGAGCCACCATGCCTGGCAGAGGTGTCTTCTCTTCTTAAGGGCTAAGAGAATTAAATCCACTAATCTTCCTGTGTGCCTTCCTTTACATCTTCCTGAATAGTCAGCAACAGATCCTCCGAACTCCAGACCTCGTTCCCCTCCAGTTTCCCTTCTCCACTCCCCCTCATCCCTTTTCTACCTCCCTCAGCTCAACACCATTTGCTGGGGCCAAAATAAGGACCAGCTCCATATGTACCCAGGGAATATTAAGCCAGGTCGAGAGGGAAGAGCTGACTTGTAATGTATGGCCCAATCACCTTATGGCAGTGTGGTAGAAGGGAAAGGCTGGGGCTTTAGGCCAGTCCTGGCTCTGAAGTTGGTCAACTTCTCTGAGCCTCGGCTTTCCCATCTGTTAAATGGGGCTAATAATATCTGCTTTGCAGCATGTGCAAGTTGGAAATGGCTCACTGGCACAGAGTAAGCACTTATTTTTATCTTATTTTATTAAAAAAAAGATACTTCCTGGCCGGGTGTGGTGGCTCACGCCTGTAATCCCAGCACTTTGGGAGGCTGAGGCAGGTGGATCACAAGGTCAGGAGATCGAGACCGTCCTGGCTCACACGGTGAAACCCTGTCTCTACTAAAAACACAAAAAATTAGCCGGGCATGGTGGCGGGTGCCTGTGGTCCCAGCTACTTGGGAGGCTGAGGCAGGAGAATAGTGTGAACCTGGGAGGCGGAGCTTGCAGTGAGCTGAGATTGCGCCACTGCACTCCAGCCTGGGCGACAGAGCGGGACTCCATGTCCAAAAAAAAAAAAAAAACTTCCTCACAGAGGACATGGTAGGCGCTTAATAGTATGATGATGATGATGATTATTATTATTATTATTTTATGATTATTATTATTATTATTTTGAGAAGGAATCTCACTCTGTCATCCAGGCTGGCATGCAAGGGCGCAATCTCCGATCACTGCAACTTCTGCCTCCCAAGTTCAAGAGATTCCCCTGCCTCAGGCTCCCAAGTGGCTGGGATTACAGGTATGCGCCACCATGCCTGGCTAATTTTGTATTTTCAGTAGAGATGGGGTTTCACCATGTTGGCCAGGATGGTCTTGAACTCCTGGCCTCAGGTGATCCCCCTGCCTTGGCCTCCCAAAGTGCTGGGACTGCAGGCATGAGCCACTGCGCCCTGCCTATAGTATGATTATTATTCCTTGGGCTCCAAAAGGCCCTCTTTCATCCCCATGGATAAGGAAGGGCCTTTCCTCCCATCGTTCTCCATCTGGAACTTTCATCTGGACAAGAGAAACAGTTTCACTGCTGGCTTCCCTGCCTCCAGTCTCACCCTGTTCCAATCCAACCTCTACACTCTGCCAGAATTCTTTTTCTAAAACTCAATTCACTGCTGAAAATTCCTCCAAAGTTCCCCCATTGCCTACCAGGACACAGCAAGCAAGCGATTAAGAGTTTGGGCTTGGTGTCAGACCTGGGTTTGAAACTTAGCTCTGTCACTTTCTAGCTGTCTCTCTCGGGCCAAGTTACTTCGCATCTCCGAGCCTCTGTTTGCTCATCTGAAAAATGGGATAATAGTACTTGGTTCATGTGGTTATTGTAAAGGAGAAACAAGATAATCAATATAAAGCATTTGGCACACGAGAGATGCTAGCTATGCCTATTATTATGACAATGTGATTTAAATCATAGTTCTTGAGCACAGCATGCAAAGCTGTCTGTAGGAGTCAGACAATAGGAAGAACTTCCCAACTTGCCGAGAAGGATTGTCAGAATGAAGCATCAGGCCTGCCTATCCAACCTTGTTTCCTGCCATCCTCCGCATGAACCCCATGTTTTGGTGAAGAAGCGCGTTACTCACTGCCTCCCATGCTGAGCCTCCTTTCGGTGCTTTTGCACATGCTGTTCTTGCCGCCTAGAATGCTCTTTCTCTCCTTGCCCACCTGGCAAACTCCAACTCATCAGTCAAGACCTAGTTCAGCGCTGGGCACTGTGGCTCACGCCTGTAATCCCAGCACTTTGGGAGGCCGAAACAGGTGGATCACCTGAGGTCAGGCATTTGAGACCAGCCTGGGAAACATGGTGAAACCCGTTCTCTACTAAAAATACAAAAATGAACTGGGCATGGCAGCATGCACCTGTAATCCCAGCTACTCAGGAGGCTGAAGCAGGAGAATTGCTTGAACCCAGGAGGCGGAGGTTGCAGTGAGCCGAGATCACACCACTGCCCTCCAGCCTGAGCAACAGAGCAAGACTCTGTCTTAAAAAAAAATAGACCTAGTTCAAGCCTTCTATCCTCTGAGAAGCATTCCTAGACCCCAAGCAGGGTCTATCACGTCCTCATGCTTCACCATCCATTGGGGTTAAGAGCCACAGGCCTTAGAATCAGGCTGCCTGAATTGGAATCCTAGTTCTGCCATTTGATAGCTGGGTGATCTTGGGCAAGTTACTTCACTTCTCTGGGCCTCAGTTCCCTGATCTGGAAAATGGGGGTGATGATAATAGTATCTATCTGATAAGGTGGTTGTGAGGAGTAAACAGGTTACTATATACAAAGGATTTGCTCCCATATTTGGCATAGCATAAATGCCTGGTAAGGGTAAGCCACCATAATTCTTTTTCCAGCCTCTTTTGTCTTCCAGGGCAGGGGTCAGTCTGCATGTCTGTCTCCTTCACCAGGCTGTGAATTTGATGGGCTGAGGCTAGAGCTGATTCAGGCTGTGTTCAGGTCTCAACCCCAGCACAAGGCTGGCGTAGGGCAGACACGCGGCACCTCTGCCTGGGTGGGCAGTCATGAAAGTGCTCCTAATGTGCTAGGCTCTGTGCTAAAGCTCTGATGTGTACCATCTCATTTATTCCTTAGGATAATCCTATGAGCTGGGTACTAAATGTTCTTCCCATTTCATAGATGAGGAAATTAAGGCCCAGAGGTAAATGCCTTCGGGCGCTAGTAAGAGAGCAAACAGCAGAGCCAAGGTCCAACCCTCTGAGCCTCAGTTTCCTCATGTATGCAATGGGATGATAGCTCTTCTTCCTACCTCGGGTTAACTGTGTGAATTAATATATGTAACTATAAGAGACAACAAGGATGGGGCTCATGTCCTCCCTATGAACTGGGTAATGCTTTGTTGAGGACAAAAACAACTTTTCTGGAGGTGAAACTGAGGAGTAGCTGAGACTCAAACTGCCCAAGGCCCCAATTTACCCCTCTCCCTAGGGTTTGTCTGCAGCCTAGGGCCAATTCAGCAACCTCTCCCCTCTCCTGGGCCCACTGCCAGCCCCTCCACCCATTTCCCCCACCCATTGCCACTGAAAGACAATGGTGGGCAGGCCCGGCCTTTGTGAGAGAGGTCAGGCCAGTTAATCTTGGGCTGGCTTGGGGAGGGGCATGTAGGGGGACCAGAGGAAGGGAGTGGGGGCTGCATGAGGGAGGGGAGGGGGTGGTGGTGGGTGGACAGACAACAGTGGGTTGGTTAGAGGACGTTGGAGGCCGGGGGCCTGAGAAGTAAAAGCTTGAAACAGGCTTTGGGGAGATTTCCTCCGAATGTAGATTTGAGCTCCTATTAAACTTGCCAAAAATTTGTGTTAGCTAATGGATTCTTAATTCTGTCTAAAATGAGAGAGGGAAAATTATGCCATTCATCTTGTATTGGTTTGAAATTACATCTGACACCTAATCGATCATACTGTGGAACATTAACTCTTTGGAAGAGACC